>NC_079194.1:19914826-20283216 GCF_029499605.1 Hyla sarda | reverse complement strand
CTGTTCCGACATCTTGGGAGTTGTTTTGCAACAGCTGGAGGCTCCCTGTTTGGGGAATCACTGGCGTAGAATACCCCTATGTCCACCCCTATGCAAGTCCCTAATTTAGGCCTCAAATGCGCCATGGCGCTCTCACTTTGGAGCCCTGTCGTATTTCAAGGCAACAGTTTAGGGACACATATGGGGTATCGCCCTACTCGGGAGAAATTGTGTTACAAATTTTGGGGGTATTTTCTGCTTTTACCCTTTTGAAAAATGTAAAATTTTTGGGAAAACAAGCATTTTAGGTAAAAAAAAAATATATTTTTTTACATATGCAAAAGTCGTGAAACACCTGTGGGGTATAAAGGTTCACTTACCCCTTGGTTATGTTCCCCGAGGGGTCTAGTTTCCAAAATAGTATGCCATGTGGGTTTTTTTTTGCTGTCCTGGCACCATAGGGGCTTCCTAAATGCGACATGCCCCCAGAGCAAAATTTGCTTTCAAAAAGCCAAATGTGACTCCTTCTCTTCCGAGACCTGTAGTGCGCCAGCAGAGCACTTTTCACCCCCATATTGGGTGTTTTCTGAATCGGGAGAAATTGGGCTTCAAATTTTTAGGGGTATTTTCTGCTATTAACCTTTTTAAAAATAACCTTTTTTTTGGAAAACAAGCATTTTTAGGTAAATTTTTATTTATTTTTTTACATTTTGCAAAAGTCGTGAAACACCTGTGGGGTATTAAGGTTCACTTTATCCCATGTTACATTCCCCGAGGGGTCTAGTTTCCAAAATGGTATGCCATGTGTTTTTTTTTTTTTTTTGCTGTTCTGGCACCATAAGGGCTTCCTAAATGTAACATGCCCCCCAAAAACCATTTCAGAAAAACGTACTCTCCAAAATCCCCTTGTCGCTCCTTCCCTTCTGAGCCCTCTACTGCGCCCGCCGAACACTTTACATAGACATATGAGGTATGTGCTTACTCGAGAGAAATTGGGGCTACAAATACAAGTACAAATTTTGTCCTTTTACCCCTTGTAAAAATTCAAAAATTGGGTCTACAAGAACATGTGAGTGTAAAAAATGAAGATTGTGAATTTTCTCCTTCACTTTGCTGCTATTCGTGTGAAAGGGTTAAAACACTGACTGAATGTTTTAAAGGGTTTATAAACACTGACTGAATGTCATTTTGAATTCTTTGGGGGGTGTAGTTTTTATAATGGGGTCATTTGTGGGGTATTTCTAATATGAAGACCCTTCAAATCCACTTCAAACCTGAACTGGTCCCTGAAAATACTGAGTTTGAAAATTTTGTGAAAAATCGGAAATTGCTGCTGACCGTTGAAGCCCTCTGGTGTCTTCCAAAAGTAAAAAACACGTCAATTTTATGATACAAACATAAAGTAGACATATTGTATATGTGACCAAAAAAAAATGTATTCGTAATATCCATTTTCCTTACAAGCAGAGAGCTTCAAAGTTAGAAAAATGCAAAATTTTCAAATTTTTCATCAAATTTACGGATTTTTCACCAAGAAAGGATGCAAGTATCGACAAAAAATACCACTATGTTAAAGTAGAATATGTCACGAAAAAACAATCTCGGAATCAGAATGATAACTAAAAGCATTCCAGAGTTATTAATGTTTAAAGTGACAGTGGTCAGATGTGCAAAAAACGCTCCATTCCTTAAGGCCAAAATGGGCTCCGTCTCTGAAGGGGTTAAAGTAAAAAAAAATAAACAACTGCAAGATTTTACCTAAACTACAAAACACACCGGTCCAGAGTTATCAATCCAAGACAAAATCAGCCTTAGTTATCCACAGTTAACCAATTACAAGCCTCGGCTTTTATTTATTTTTTCAATTGCTCTGGTAAAATGAAGGCTGTGATCTGATCTTACAGCTTGATTGACAGCCTGAGCACCGGGCTTGTACCAATGTCTTGGCGGGATGGAACGCCGTGTAACTATTAGAATATCGTGCAAAAGTTCATTGTATTTCATTAATGCAAACTTAAAAGGAAGCATGAATGTGCTCCAAATCTCCTGGTAGATGGATGCATTGACCTTGGACTTAAAGGGGTACTCCGGTGCTAAGACATCTTATCCCTATCCAAAGGATAGGGGATAAGATGCCTGATCGTGGGGTCCTGCCGCTGGGGACCCCCCGTGATCTTGCACGCAGCACCCCGATACAATCGTCCATGGAGCGTGTTCGCTCCGGGTCTGATTACTGGCGATCACGGGGCTGGAGCATTGTGACGTCACGGTCCGCCCCTCTACAATGGCAAGCCCTATGGGAGGGGGCCGTGACAGCTGGCATGCCCCATCCATAGGCTTGCATTGAGGGGATGGGGCGTGATGTCACACGGCGGCGGGGCCGGGACATCACAACGCTCCGGCCCCGTGATCACCAGTAATCAGCGAACACGCTCCGGGGACTGATTCTAAGAGGGTGCTTGCGTGCAAGATCACAGGGTCCCCCAGCGGCAGGACCCCCGCGATCAGGCATCTTATCCCCTATCCTTTGAATAGGGGATAAGATGTCTTAGCGCCGGAGTACCCCTTTAATGAAGCTGCGGTGACCAACACCAGCAGATAAACATGGCTCCCAAATCATAGTAATTGGGGGTTATTTGGGGTTTTCATGAGCTGTAAACTATAATCATCACAATTATGACAGATCACGGTTTGTTCTCACTTTACATGTAATGAGTCTTTCTCATATATTAGTTTCACCTTTAAGTTGCTTTACTGAAATAAATTAAATTTCCACAATATAAACATTTTTTGGTTTTCACCCCGTATAACCAGTCCATGGTCGGCGGGGATGAACCTGTTAACGACCATGGATGTCTATTCTCGTCCATGTGCCGTTAACGGAGTATGGCGCGGGCTCCCGACTCGAGCCCGTGTCATACCGGCCGGCTACAGCTGATTCCTGTAGCTGGGGCCGGCATTAATAGCCGCATGTGGCCATCGCCGTAGCCTGCTAATAACCCTTTAGATCGCTGCTGTCACAGCTGACAGTGGTGTCTAAAGGTGCCTTTATCCCGTCCTTGGTGGTCCAGTGGGGTGGATCGCCCCCCCCCCCCCCCCCCCCCCCCCCCCCCCCCCCCCCCCCGCAGGGTGATCCACTGCTGAGGTAGCCTGAGGGCTTACCTCTCCTCCTGTAGTGCCGGCTCCTCCGCTCAGAATGATAAAAACTGGCAGACCAGGCTTTACCAATCGAGCACAGAGCACACTGATCAATGTGGTTCTATGGAGCCACATTGATCTGTATGAGGAATCTAATGATTCCTCCTAAAACAGACTAAAAGTGTAAAAAAATAAATAAAAAAAGGTTAAAAACATACACATTAACCCCTTCCTTATTAAAACTTAAAATCACCTCCCTTTTCACAAATTCTATATAAAAAATTAAACATAATAAAAATAAACATATTTGGTATCACCGCATGCATCAATGTCAGAACTATAAAAATATATCGCTAATTAAACCGCACGGTCAATGGCGTATGTGCAAAAAAATCAAAAGTCCAAAATAGTGTATTTTTGGTCACTTGTTATACCATAATAAAATGAATAAAAAGTGATCAAAAAGTCAGATCAAAACAAAAATGTTACCGATTAAAATTTCAGACCACGGCGCAAAATATGAGCCCTCATACCATCCTGTACGTGAAAAAATAAAAAGTTATAGGGGTCAGAAGATGACAATTTTAAATGTATTGATTTTCGTGCATGTAGTTATGATTTTTTCCAGAAGTGCGACAAAATCAAACCTATATAAGTAGGGGATCATTTTAACCGTATGGACCTACAGAATAATGATAAGGTGTCATTTTTACCGAAAAATTTATAAAATGGCGTTTTTTCTTCAATTTTGTCGTACAATGATTTTTTCCCGTTTCGCCGTAGATTTTTTGGGTAAAATGACTGATGTCATTACAAAGTAGAATTGGTGGCGCAAAGAAAAAGCCTTCATGCTTTTTTTAGGTGCAAAATTGAAAGGGTTATGATTTTTAAAAGGTAAAGAGGAAAAACGCAAGTGGAAAAACGCTTGGTCCTTAATAAGGGGTTAAATTTAGCTCAAAGAGAGCTGAGGAGAACAGTGTTAGCATGTGAGGTCCCTCTACCTGACAGGTTACCTGTAATGCTCAGGGAAATGGGGGCGTTGTTAGGATCCAAAATATATGTCCCCCCACATACCGTATTTTGCGCCCTATAGGACGCACCGGCGTATAAGACGCAACCAATTTATAGGTGCAAAATCTAAAAAAATAAAGATTTTGAACCCAATAGTGGTCTTCAACCTGCGGACCTCCAGATGTTTCAAAACTACAACTCCCAGCATGCCCGGACAGCCGTTGGCTGTCCGGGCATGCTGGGAGTTGTAGTTTTGCAACATCTGGAGGTCCGCAGATTGAAGACCACTGGTATAGGAGGTAATACTCACGTGTCCCCGCCGCTCCGGACCCGTCACCGCTGCCCTGGATGTCGCTCCATCGCTGTCGCCGTGTCCCCGTCGCTCCGGAACGTCTCTGCTGCCGGCCTGGTATCCTCGCTCTCCGTCGCCGTCATCACGTCATTATGCACGCCGACGCACGTACGCGACGACGTGATGACGAGGAAGGAGAGCGCCGGCCATACAGGGGATCCCTGAACGGAGAAGACACCGAGGAGGCAGGTAAGGTCCCCCCCCGGTGTCCTGTAAGCACTAACCCGGCTATTCAGTCGGGCTGTTCGGGACCGCCGTGGTGAAATCGCGGCGGTCCCGAACAGCGCAACTGAACAGCCGGGTTAGTGTCACTTTCCCTTCAGAGGCGGCGGTCAGCTTTGATCGCCGCGTCTGAAGGGTTAATACAGGGCATCACCGCGATCGGCGATGTCCTGTATCAGCCGCGGGTCCCGGCCGTTGATGGGCGCAGGGGACCGCCGCGATAGGGGTGTATTCGCCGTATAAGATGCACAGACTTTTTCCCACAGTTTTGGGGAAGAAAAAGTGCGTCTTATACGGCGAAAAATACGGTACATTGCTATAACTTGTAAAACACTTAACAGTATTCTATCTATGAATATTAGTTTATCACAAAACCTGTCCCCGTACATACATCAGCCCTGCACCCATAATACAGAAGTGAAGGTACTAACAGCCCCCATACAAGGGCCAAATTATTCCTCCATACCAAAACCACATATACTGTATCTAACCAAAAGACCAAGATAACAACCAAGAGAGCACTGTGGTCAGACTGAAAATAACAACTCAACTTCCTGTGGAAGCAGCTGATAAGTATGGGAAGGATTAAGATTTTTTTAATAGAAGTAATTTACAATCTCTTAACCCCTTAAGGACTGAGCGATTTCAAGTTTTTGCATTTTCGTTTTTTCCTCCTTGCCTTTAAAAAATCATAACCCTTTCAATTTTGCACCTAAATCTGTATTATGACTTATTTTTTGCGCCACCAATTCTACTTTGCAGTGACATCAGTCATTTTACCGAAAAATCCACGGCTACATGGAAAAAAAAATTCATTGTGCGACAAACTTGAAGAAAAAATTCAATTTTGTAAATTTTGGGGCTTCCGTTTCTACGTAGTACATTTCTCCGGTAAAAATGACACCTTCTCTTTATTCTGTAGGTCCATACGGTTAAAATGATCCCCTACTTATATAGGTTTGATTTTGTATTACTACTGAAAAAAAGGATAACTACATGCAGGAAAATTTATATGTTTAAAATTGTCATTTTCTGAGCCCTATAACTTTTTTATTTTTCTGTGTTCAGGACGCTATGAGGGCTCATTTTTTGCGCCGTGATCTGAAGTTTTTAGCGGTACCATTTTTGTTCTGATCAGACTTTTTGATCATACTATGATCAAAAATGCGCTATTTTAGATTTTGGATTTTTTTTGCGCGTACGCCATTGAACGTGCGGTTTTTAAAGAGGTATATTTTTATCATTCGGACATTTCTGCACGCGGTGATACCACATATGGTTATTTTTATTTTTATTTACACTGTTTTATTTTGTTACTAGGAAATACCGGGTGATTTAAACTTTTAATTCAGAAGGGAATACCTGAAAGGGTTAACTTTTTTTTTACACTTTTTTTTTGCGAGCTCATAGTTCCTATAGGGACCTATGAGCTTGCAATGGCTGATTGCATACACAGATTGTTGCCTTGCCGTTGCATGGTAATAAGCTGTGTAATCGGTGGTTGATTGCTCCAGCCTGTAACTCAGGCATGGAGCAATCAATCAGTAGGGGCCTTCTTTTCTCCGGGCAGCTGATCGGGGCATCGGGATTTTATCGCAATGACCCTGATCAGCCCGACTGAGCAGCCGAGAAGCATTTACTTTCACTTTCAAAGCTGAGCGCCGCATTGGAAGGGTTAATAGCGCGTGGCTGAACGATCGCGGCCGCGCGCTATTAGCCGCGGGTCCCGGCTGTGAATAGGCGCCGGGACCATCCCGCTATGACGCGGGGTCGCGCCGGGACCCCGCGTTATAGACAGGGACCGGACTTAGGACGTACTCATACTTCCTAAGTCCTTAACCCCTTAAGAACCGGGGGGTTTTACGTTTTTGCATTTTCGTTTTTTGCTCCTTGCCTTTAAAAAATCATAACTCTTTCAATTTTGCACCTAAAAATCCATATGATGCTTATTTTTTGCGCCACCAATTCTACTTTGTAATGACGTCAGATATTTTGCCCAAAAATCTTCGGTGAAACGGAAAAAAATCATTGTGCGACAAAATTGAAAAAAACCCCACCGTTTTGTAACTTTTGGGGGCTTCCGTTTCTACGCAGTGCATATTTCGGTAAAAATGACACCTTATCTTTATTCTGTAGGTCCATACGGTTAAAATGATACCCTACTTATATAGGTTTGATTTTGTCGGACTTCTGGAAAAAATCATAACTACATGCAGGAAAATTTATACATTTAAAATTGTCATCTTCTGACCCCTATAATTTTTTTATTTTTCCGTGTATGGGGCGGTATGAGGACTCATTTTTTGCGCCGTGATCTGAAGTTTTTAGCGGTACCATTTTTCCATTGATAAGACTTATTGATCATTTTTAAATTATATAAAAAGTGACCAAAAATGCACTATTTTGGACTTTGGAATTTTTTTGCTCGTACGCCATTGACCGAGCGGTTTAATTAATGATATATTTTTATAATTCGGACATTTCCGCACGCAGTGATACCATATATGTTTATTTTTATTTACACTGTGTTTTTTTTTTATGGGAAAAGGGGGGTGATTCAAACTTTTAATAGGGGAGGAGTTAAATGATCTTTATTCACTTTTTTTTTCACTTTTTTTTGCAGTGTTATAGGTCCCATAGGGACCTATAACATTGCACACACTGATCTCTTATACTGATCATTGTTATCCCATTGGGACCTATAACACTGCACACACTGATCTTTTACACTGATCTTTGTTATCCCATAGGGACCTATAACACTGCACACACTGATCATTGTTATCCCATAGGGACCTATAACACTGCACACACTGATCTCTTATACTGATCATTGTTATCCCATAGGGACCTATAACACTGCACACACTGATCTTTCACATTGATCATTGGTTTCTCATAGAAAATCAGTGATCGATGATTCTGCCGTTTGACTGCTCATGCCTGGATCTCAGGCACTGAGCAGTCATTCAGCGATCGAACAGCGAGGAGGCAGGTAGGGACCCTCCGGCTGTCCTGCAAGCTGTTCGGGATGCCGCGATTTCGCCGCAGCTATCCCGAACAGCCCACTGAGCTAACCGTCAGTTTTTACTTTCACTTTTAGCCGCGTGGCTCAGCTTTGAGCGCGCGGCTAAAGGGTTAATAGCGCGCGGCACCGCTATTAGCGCCGCGTGCTATTAGCGGCCGGGTCCCGGCATAACTATGACGCCGGGCCCGCCGTGATATGATGCGGGGTCACCGTGGGACCCCGCGTTATATCACGGGAGCGGGACCAAGGACATACTCAAACGTCCTTGGTCCTTAAGAGGTTAAGGGGTTAAACTTTCTGGCACCTGTTGCTATGAAATTTTTTTTTCCCACCGGAGTAACCCTTTAATAATAATTCCTGTGCCCGTGTGTAATGGCCCACTGTGCCCCCATACAGTAATAAAGTCCTCTTTGCCCCGGAAGCCTTTATATATTAATAGCGTCCCATTGTGGGCAAACAGAAAAAAACTAAAAACTAATACCTAGTCCTGGTTTCAACTAATGATGAGCAGCAGGGGCCATATTCGAATTTGCGATATTTCGCGAATATATTGACGATTATTCGTCCTATGTTCGCAAAATTCTCATATTCGCTCTGGTCATTCACTTTTTTTTCCATGCGAAAACTCCCATAAAAATTTGCATGAAATTTGCATAAAAATTTGCATGTGAAGAAAGAAACAATATTCGTCATCATTAGAGATGAGCGAACTTACAGTAAATTCGATTCGTCATGAACTTCTCGGCTCGGCAGTTGATGACTTATCCTGCGTAAATTAGTTCAGCTTTCAGGTGCTCCCGTGGGCTGGAAAAGGTGGATACAGTCCTAGGAAAGAATCTCCTAGGACTGTATCCACCTTTTCCAGCCCACCGGAGCACCGGAAAGCTGAACTAATTTATGCAGGAAAAGTCATCAACTGCCGAGCCGAGAAGTTCGTGACGAATCGAATTTACTGTAAGTTCGCTCATCTCTAGTCATCATGTATATATAGCACTATATTCAAAATATTCACGAAATTGCAAATTGACGATATTCGCGATAAAAATGTGCATTACGAAAGCGCCTTTCTCTCTTTTTCTTTTTAGTAGTGTTAGCTGCAGGGAGGGGTTATCATCATGTCTGTCAGTTCAGGGCACTTTGTCCTAGTGACGTGGCTTATAGGCTGCAGGCCTGAAGTGCATGCAGCCTATGAGAGTGAATGGTGGAGCAGGGAACTGATAGCTCTGGACGCAGATGTAGTGAAGGGAGGCAGTCATCTGTAGAATTAGGGCACTGGTCTAAAAATCCAGAGCTTGCTTACCAGATGCCTGGGAATAGCCATGTCCCTGCAGGGAAATCTGTCATTGGTGTATGCAAGATAGCCTAACTGCTACTTTTAGGTGGTCCGGGCTTCTTAATTGAAGCTATGTGGTCTTGGTAGTTTAAAAGTGCAGGGTGAAGTGTATTAGGCGTAGTGACACATTGCCCGTTATTTCTCTTTCGCTCTATTTGAGTACACTTACCTCTATTTTTCCAGCCTTTTGGTTAGTCTGATATAAGGAATTTGTTATATATCTGTCTCTATATTAATTTGTGTGTCCATGTTTGGTATGTTCACTGATCTTACTATGGTTTGGAGTGCTTTTTGGAGGACCTTCCAGGAGGTCTAGGTAAGTTGTGCAACCATAAGGTTCCTCACTTCCCTGCACCTGGCTTTCCATATTGGGAGGCCAACAGACTTTTTTGCCCCATGGTGGACACTGTGGTGGCAGCCCAGGAGCAATTAGGGCTTTCAAAACTTGGGCATCAATCCTTAAAGGGGTACTCTGGAGGAAAACATTTATTTTTATTTTTTATTAAACGGTGCCAGATAGTTTAACAGATTTGTAAATGACTTCTCTTTAAAAATCTTAATCCTTCCAGTACTTATCAGCTGCTCTATGCTCCACAGAAAGTTATTTTCTGTTTGAATTTCCTTTCTGCTCTCTGCTGACACCTCTGTCCATGTCAGGAACTGTATAGAGTAGAAGCAAATCCCCATAGCAAACCTCTTCCGCTGCGGACAGAGGTGTCAGCAGAGAGCACTGTGGTCAGACTGGAATGAACTACACAACTTCCTGTGGAGCACACAGCAGCTAAGTACTGGAAGGGTTAACATTTTTGTATAGAAGTCATTTACAAACCTGTTTAACTTTCTGGCACCAGTTGATTTAAAAAAAAAAAAATAATAATAGTTTTTCACCCGAGTACCCCTTTAAGCATAGGATAGGCATAAGACTATCCTTCATATAAGATTGGGATAGGCATAATGCTATCCTTTATATAACATAGGGATAGACATAAGGCTATCCATCATATAAGATAGGGATAGGTATAAGGCTATCCTTCATATAAGATAGGGATAGGTATAAGGCTATTCATCATATAAGATAGGGATAGGCATAAGGCTACCCTTCATATAAGATAGGGATAGGCATAAGGCTATCCTTCATATAAGATAGGGATAGGTATAAGGCTATTCATCATATAAGATAGGGATAGGCATAAGGCTACCCTTCATATAAGATAGGGATAGGCATAAGGCTATCCTTCATATAAGATAGAGATAGACATAAGGCTATCCTTCATATAAGATAGGGATAGGTATAAGGCTATCCTTCATATAAGATAGGACCAGGCATAAGGCTATCCTTCATATAAGATAGAGATAGGTATAAGGCTATCCTTCATATAAGATAGAGATAGGTATAAGGCTATCCTTCATATAAGATAGAGATAGACATAAGGCTATCCTTCATATAAGATAGGGATAGGCATAAGGCTATCCTTTATATAACATAGGGAAAAGTATAAAGCTATTCCTCATGTAAGATATATGAAGGATAGCTTTATGCCTATATCTAAGATAGGACCAGAGATTATTGATAGTATTCAGAATATTGGGCCGGCTAGATGGACCAAATGGTTCTTATCTGCTGACACATTCTGTGTTTCTATGTAGTAGTATAAAGGTCATAAGATGATGACATCTCCACCCAGTGATCCTACAAATGGGCGAGACAGGCTCCTCTTATACACAGAGGCCAGGAAAATCATAGCAGTAAAGGAAATTATAAATGCGGGGGGGGGGGGGGGGGGGGGGGGGTCTTTATTTACAACAAGTTGTTTTGATTGATGGAAAATCTGGAAATGCAGTTTACACCCGTTTTATTGTTCCATGAAAATAACGTGGTCACATGGAAACATCTTACTGCCATAAGGTTTTTATTTAAACAAATGTCTATAGGAGATGGGCGAATTCTTGGAAAATTAGATCTGGCTGAGTCTCAGAATTTTCCCCAAAAATTCGGTTCGATCCGAATTTATTTGCGGCGAATCGCTATTAAAAATGGCTATGAAAAATGGCGGAGGAATTACTGTAACTGGGTAGCAGCACCTTAAATATGTTTTGCACTATCCATATTTGTGAGGTGTTGGTGTGGCACCATGGTCAATCTACTCTGATGCATCAGGCATTGGTGGGTGGAAATCCTGGCTGATCCATGCCTGATTTATCTTCACAAAGCAAGTCTCTCCACATTTTTGGGGAACAGACGAGTTCTCCTTGGGGTTTCTATGGCCCCTGCGGCACTTAACACCCGCTCTGATGGCACACTACTGGCCGGGCAAGACAGTTTTTCCAGGGCAAACTCTGCTATTTGCGTCCACAAATCAAGTTTGGCTGCCCAAAAGTCCAGCGGATGTTCAAAGTGTGTTGGCATGGGCATGTCAAGGTATGCCACCACCTGCTGGTTCAGGTCCTGCTCCATGTCTACATGCTGCTGATGAGTAGCTTCACTATGCGGGTGAAGAAAGCTACTCATCAGCGACTGTAGACTCAGGCTGCTGCTGATTGAGCTGGAACTGCTCCTCCCACCCCACAGATAGCCCCTAAGTCAGACCTGCGAGAGGATGGACGATGGCGCAGATAGGCATTGGCCAACTGACTACGTAGGATGTCTCTGTAGTAGGTCAGTTTGTCATCACTCTCAGTGGGTGTAAAAAAAGGCCCCCATTTTGTGCGGTTAGTGAGGGTCTAATAAGGTGGAGAGCCAGAAGTCATCCCGCTGCTGAATGGTGACAATTCGGTGGTCACTATGCAAGCAACTTAGCATGCATCGTGCCATTTGTGCAAGTGACTCGGAGGGACTACCTGCCTTCATCTCCACTACATACTGCCACGGTGTGTCCTCTGTCTCATCTTCCTCATCACACTGTAGCTCCACAGGCTGCTCCAGCTCCTCCTCTCCTGTCAGAAGAATATAAAAACCTCCCATTTCACGAAACCTTGCCTGTGCACCGCTGTCCCCCTCCTCCTCTTCGTGTTCAGCCCCCACAGGGCTCATGTGGCCACGAGATGTAGGCACCACATCTCCAGTGCCCTGACCAGCCATTGTTTCCACCATCTGACATCGTTCATCCCGTAATCCTGGCGAATGACTAATAATGTGGCTTCCTCAAAGGGCCTGAGCAAACGGCAGGTGTCACGTATGAGCTGCCACTGGTTGACAATGAAGTTACACAGGGGAGCACACAAGATGTTCTTCCCATTGTCGGTCACCATGGTTCCCATTTCCAGATTTCGTGGAGTAAGCCATACTCGGATTTCTTCCCTAATGAACTTCAGCAGTTCCTCCCATGTGTGACTCCGTTCGCCAAGGCAAACCATGTGAAGAACAGTGTGACACTGCTGTGCCCTGCATATATGGTATGCTGAAGAGGCAGTGAGACTTTTCAGTGACGTGAAGGCTGAGGACACGGTGAAGGATGAGGAGGCAGAGTCACACACTGTCGCAGGACCAATGGCCTGAGACCATGGAGGCAGACGCGACGTGACCTGTCCAAGTTGCTGTTGTGGCTGTGCAGGAACCAAATTCACCTAGTGGGCTGTAAAGGACATGTATTGTCCCTGACCATAGTTACAGCTCCACACATCGGCGCTGTCGTGCACTTTGGTACACACCGACTCAAGGACCGGCCCACCTTCTGTTCCACATAATTGTGCAGGGCCAATACTGCCTTTTTCGCAAAGAAATAACAGCTTGGGACTCTTCACCTCGGCCCAGCACAAGTCACCAGAGTCCACCATTTGAAAAGGGAGGGACTGCAGCACCAGCCACTTGGACAGGAGCACATTCAGCTTCTGCGCTGTTGGATGAGTGAGCGTATACTGCTGTCTCCTAGACATGGCTTCGCTTATGGATTGTTGGCAGAATGACTGAGTCGGAGGATCAGGAGCATCTGGAGCGACAGAAGGAGAGTATGACACACAGCCCCCCCTCGTCTGAGGTGGTGGAGCCTTGGCTGGCTGAAAGAGGGAGCGGCTGCCCACTGGGTGATGCAGCAGGCTGGACCACCACATCGGAGCCACGGTGCTCTGCTACATAGGGCTGTGACATCACAGGGCTGGCTGGCTGCTGATAGGCTGCATGCTGCATGTGATTCAGGGTGATCCCACCTTCCCAGAGTTCCTTGCCCCATGTCCTCACATGTGGAGCTGCAATTTTAGATGCCCTGGAGCCTGGACCGCACTAAATGGAGTTTAATGAAGTGATTTGCTTAATCGAATCACATTGATATTCGGATTCATTGCGAATCAAATCATGAAATTCGGAACAAACTCAGATTTGTCAGATTTGATTCGCTCATCCCTAGTCTGTATATGTATATATATAAAAAAAATCTTGACCTATGTGTTTACACTGGTCACAATAGGCTTATACTTCCTGTTTCAAGCAGCACAAATGTGACCTTTGCTGTATAGATTGGGGCAGTATGTGCAGAGTCATCTATTTATCAATAGGGGATATGCAGGTTAATGACAGTTCTGTTGTACTGATAAAGGGGGATAGAAGCAATTCTAGATACTAAAAATAAAACTATTATGCATTCTGTACATAAGGAGTGCCAATAATAATGGTCATAATTTATATAGCACCAACGTATTCTGCAGCGCTTGACAAAATAGAGGGTATATATAGTATATAGGCAAAATCAGTCACTACATAGTAACAAACTGTTCAACAATGCAAGCAAGAGGCATGAAGGGCCTAATTACAAGAGCTTACAATCTACCACAGTGGACTTGACTGTTTCACAGTATATTCAATATTCGAGGGAAACGTGGTATTGGACCCCACCAGGGTCAGATATTAACGTCCTACCCCGAGGATAGGCCATCAATGAAAAAATCCAAAGATAAAAACTGAGAGGTAGATAGGAAGATTGGATTATGTTAAAGGGGTTCTCCAACATAAGGTGACTTAAGTAATTAAGTGTCATACAGTAACGGACATGCCTACCAAGAATCTGTACTTGTGTAGGTGATGAATGGTCATGACCTGTGTCCCCCATCCTGCTGCTGGGTTGTTTTTGGGAACTGGCTACTTTTAGTGTCCATGGCCTCCCTCAGACTACAATTCCCAGGATCCTTTGTTTCAAGGTGGAAGGTGACTTATTTCCCTCCCACACATCGGTAACCCCACCCATTGCAGCACAGCCACGCTCCCTTTGATCACATGACTTGCCAGACATCACCTGACACACAAGCTGTGGATCTGAGTAATGACAAATGTATGTACATGAGTGCTGATAACGTCATCAGTCAAGCCCCCTTTCAGCACCTGACTTATGATGTATTGTCTCGGGCCACACAGTAAGCTGGGAAACGTTCGAGACAACACTAATTTTGTAGGCTGAAAAAAATGAAAGATAAAGAAATTTGTTACCAGCCACCAAACACAGGTAAAGGAAGTATATTAGTAACTAGACTAACTTTGCTGCCCCTGTCTCACATTCAGAGAACCAAAAATCCAGATATACTCCTTTAAAGTCACAAATTGTTTGGTACTTCACAAAACAAGAACTTGGGAAGCCAGAGGGCAGAGTGATCCATAAATTGGTGAGGTGAGTCCAAGGGGTGATGGGGACATGGAAAAATTTGAGGGTGTGGACCTTAAAAGTGAGGAATCGGAGTGAGGAAAGTGCAGCGCGAGGAAAGAAGTATGCCACCTCCTCCACCATGTCTGTTCTTAGGTGTGGGGATTATGAGATGAGTGTAGACTGCCACGAGTTAGAGCAGCAGGGGAAACATTGGTTAACCACACTTCTCTGTGTTTGCTGTATGCTTTCAAGTCACGAAGAGAGGAAGTCTGGGTAATAATTGTCCTCTGTTACTTTAATATTCATAAAAAAGATCATGTAGAGTACAGTAAGTGAATCCCAGTGTCTCTATACAGTTCAGGGCATAACTATACGATGCTCGACCTCGAAGGGGTAGTTTAGCGGAAAACGACCTATCCCCTATCCACAGGATAGAGTATAAGAGTATAATGGCAGCGAGGGGGGGGTCTCTGACTGCTGCGACCTCCGAAATCTCCTGCTTGGCATCCCAGCTTTCTTAGATGACGTCATGTGCTCCATTCATTATCTACGGGAGCGCAAAAGAGACGTACTCTATCCCTGGCCTTCCCATAGAACAAATGGAGTGCGTGCCGTCTGGAGCATGCACTCCTCTCAGAGAGCTGGGGCGCTGGGCAGGAGACCACAGGGGTGGGGGGGCTTAGCTAACTTGTTTTTTGCCAGACTACCCTTTTACAGCTCTCCTTTAAGCGAGGCCCAACCTCTAGACTATGCTGATATACCCTGATATCTTCACTTCACTAAAGTATCCATACCCTATGTGTTGTGTTGGTAACAGCTTACACCACCTTGTTGCCGGCTATATGTGTTTCAGGTAAATTCCACAAGGTAACAATTCCATCATTGTGTCCTGGACAAGCAAA
Organism: Hyla sarda; assembly: GCF_029499605.1. Lineage (NCBI taxonomy): Eukaryota > Metazoa > Chordata > Amphibia > Anura > Hylidae > Hyla > Hyla sarda. The sequence goes on along the minus strand of NC_079194.1, from coordinate 20,267,684 downwards.
GGTGTAACATATCATAGCGACTATGGGGGAGATTTATCATTGTTTTTAGAGCATTTTTTTGTGTCTATGTTTTGGCGCAGTTCAGGCGCAAGCAGCATATTTAGCGACTTTTATTTGTCTTTTGATATAGACAGTTTCATTCTTTTTGCCTACCTGTAGAACTTTTTCTTTTTGACCATGCAGTGGTCATTATCATTTGCGACTTTTGTCAAAAGTCACTATTTTGTGCGCAAAGGTACCTTTTTTTTTTAGGCGCAAAGCTACACCACCTACCAGTGAGAATCATTCTACCTTCTGCAATTCAACCTTTAACCTATTGTGGACAACAGCATCCCACTCCCCTTCTATGATATGCGCTGAGGAGCTGAGCGCGGGTCATAGCTGGGTGGTCCTGGCGGCTATCTGCCACCAGGACACATTTCTAATGCCAGACATCACCGATCACGGTAATGCCCGGCTTTAAAGGGGTACTCCGGTGTTTAGACATCTTATCCCCTATCCAAAGGATAGGGGATAAGATGCCTGATCGCGGGGGTCCCGCCGCCTGGGACCCCAGTTATCTTGAACACAGCTGTCACGCCCCCTCCCACAGGCTTGCATTGAGGGGCAGAGCGTGACATCACACGGGGGCAGAGGCGTGACGTCACACGCCGCCAGCCCCATGTTTGCCGGTAATCAGACCCGGAGTGAACACGCTCCGGGGACTGATTTTAACTGGGGTGCTGCGTGCAAGATCACGGGGGTCCCCAGCGGCAGGACCCCCGCAATCAGGCATCTTGTCCCCTATCCTTTGGATAGGGGATAAGATGTCTAAGCGACAGAGTACCCCTTTAACCCCTTAGACACCGCAATCAGATTTGATTGTAACATCAAAAATGCAAGTAAAAATGTCCCGACAGCTCTGTGAAATTAAGTAAAAACACCTGACCTGCCAAATTGAGGACCCGGGAAAGTGTCTACTTCCCTCCCTCACAAGTGTCTAGAAAAAGTGTATGTGGTAGAGCTTTTCCCACCACAGCAGAGCTGCACAAAATGCATCATCCTGCTGCACCTTCTTGATAAATAAGATGCACGCTAGTCAAACCCACCACCCAAATAAACGTGGGAAAATAGCTCTACCGTAGACATTTTTTGATAAATCTGGGCCTATGTGGCTGTTATGGAGGGAGAAGAAAAAAAAAGTCCCTGGTGGGATCTGTTTCTTTTTGAGTCATGGTTTGAGGAGAGAGAAAGGTCTTATTGGTAGGGGCTGGGCTTGTTCCTTGGCACATCTCTTATACATTGATGGAGAATGGTTGCCAAAGGGTTAGAGGACATGTAATAGCCAAAATTACATGAGGAAGGCTATTGGAAGAATGTACACGCTATATTACTATGAATCACTGGTCCCCAACCCCTGGCCAGGCGCTACATGTGGCTTACAACCTCCGCTGCATGCCTTGTCATAGAAAGCTCTTTGTTATGGTGGCATCCTCCATGACAATACTGCAGATATACTCTAAATACCAGCTTGGATGGCAAAATACCAGTCAAATTTAACACCAAAATACCAGTGTCACATATGGGCAGGGAGCAGTGAAGCCCTAACCCACCCACAGCCACTGTCCCTACCTATTGCCTATCCGCCCTAAGTGACGGAACGACAACCACAATGACAAACCCTCCCTGCTAAGTGCTGAGTCAGAGTTGTCATAATAATAAATTACCAAAACTGTAGGAGTCAGGGAACAGCTGGAGGCACACAAACTAACAGAGATACACTGTCAGGCCCAGTCCTGAGTATTAAATCATATATGTGTATTATAATTGTACTGTGTGTACTGTATTATCCAAGACATGGGTGAGGGGTCATTCAGACGGTGTGTGTGATATGATATTTAAACAATGCTAGACTCAAAGTTAGTTGTTAAGATCTGTGCCCCAAGCTGACAAGACCATCCTAAGAACAGCTGGAGACTCACTCTCATGGACTGCTATAATATTACGCTGTAAGAACTTCATTTCTGCTTTCTGAACTTGCTAAACTCTTTTATATATTTTTGTACCTGTATGTCATTTGTTTCTGTATTTTTATATAGTCAGCACTGTGATACCTTTTATCAGATTAAATGTTTAATTAATCAGCTCTGGTCTTTGATCTCTAAATATATGAGCTCACCTTTCTGAAGGCAGCTCGGGTGAAACACGTTTATCTAAGGGTTAATTTGGTGACTTGCTGGGACTAGTAGTGGATACCCAGAGGTCTGGCGGCTTTAACCCTTGCACCATCACACTCTCTCTAGGGTCTTGGCTGGACCGATAGGGTGTGATCGTGACATACACTAAGACACACACGGTCAAGAAACACGTCAGTCTAGCCGAGGTCGGTACCAGGAAATAGCAGAGTACAGGGACGCAAAGCAAAAGTCAAGGGAAAAGATCAATAAACAAGCAGGTATCCAGTAACCAGGAGGTGTCAGTTAAGGTATAACCTATCACAGACAATGAACTGATCACTGCTCCCAGCCTATATAGACATGTGATCAGAGATACACCTCCCCGATAGCAGAGCTGAGAACTACACCCAGACGACACGTGAGAGCTCCCAGCAGCTCCAGCCCAACTAGAGTAATTTAACTCTTCGTGTTCGGCCAGAGCCAAATGTTACAACCAGAAAACGTTGGTTAGGTCATGTTTTTGGTTTGCCCCATTTTTTCAAATAGGATGTGACTCAGGACCAGGACTCATAGAATAGTTCAGAGACTACAGAAGGTTTAGGACATCTGCTGTAGATCACACACATCATGGTGGTTTGTAGGTGAACTGATGTTTACTCACCGGCTGTGGGTTGTGTGGTTTCTACTGTTTGCTCTAATGGGGAAATAAACCTTCGATTCTTCTTATACAGCTCTATAATGGGATGACATTTACACCTTATTTCTCATATAAATGTGTTTTCTAATTAAATGTGATTCACATTGAACACTGAGCTGGGTGTGTAGACCTTATGGATCCATTGCACCTAGATATGGTGACAGTTCAGAAGCTTAATGGTAGAAGCTCAGAATAAGCTGTGGTCCTCATCATCACATGTGGCCACCAGGTCATAAAACCATTGTCCCACTAATAATACCACTAAGCGGCCAGGGCCAATAAAACAACAAGCGGTGGAGAGTTTGTATAATTAAACAGCATGTGCACATGAGGCTACATATTGTGGAATGGATATGTCCTCCTTACCCAGCAGCCCCAGATATGTCAGCAGCGTCAGCGCCAAGTGTGGGATCTGTGCCAACCGCAATGGCGGCCGAGAGAAACATTCAGCAGGTGGACATGCGCAAACTGCGACCTGTGCGACCGTGAAAGGCAGGAGCGTCAGAGGAATATCATTTATATATGTTGAGAAGTATTAAAGTTATCCGGTCAAAGAGCAGCACGCGAGGCTGCGTCTCCGGGACTAGAGACGTGATGTAACGCCACACCCCTTGTGACATCATGCCACACCCCCTCCATTCATGTCATATTACTGGTCAGTACTATGCCAACGCAGTAATAGCAATCTGAAGATTCTTATAAATAGCCCCCTGTGGGGGACAAAAAAATTTAATAAAAAAAGTTTTTATAAAAGTGAATATGCCCCTCCCACAATACAACATAAAAGCCCCCTCTTTTCCCATTTTACAAATAAAAGATATGTAATCATAATAAAAAATAAACATATTTGGTTTCAACGTATGCACAATTGTCCAAACTACTGTATTAAAATTTGCAAAATTGCACGAATATTTTTTTTCCGGTTTTGGAGCCTATGTTATGGAAAAATTAAGGAAATCATTACAAATTACAATTGCTCCTGCAAAAAACAAGCCCTTATTTGGGTGTATAGATGGAATAATAAAAGAGTTATAGCTAAGAGTTAAAGGGGCACTCCGCTACCCCAGTCTTCGGAACATTTTGTTCTGAACACTGGGTGCGCTCTGTGGGGATTGTGATGTCATGGCCAAGCCCCCCGTGATGCCACACCACACCCCTTAATGCAAGTCTATGGGAGAGGGCATGGCAGCTGCCACGCCACCTCCTTTAGACTTGCATTTAGAGGTTGTGACATGACGTCATGAGGGGGCATGGCCGTGATGTCACGAAAATGTTTCAAATGCTGGGGCAGTGGAGAGTACCCCTTTAAAGGGAAAAAATAAAAATTGGCAATATACAGCATATATACAGATATATACAGTATATAACAGGGGTTATGGTTTCCTGCACTATTGGTAGGACAAAGAAATGGCTGGTTCTCAGGCTAATACAGTAAAACTTCAACAAACACCCACCTATGAGAAGACCACCCCATAACTAGACCAGATGTTTCTCTAAAAGTTCCCCTTTCTTTTGTACATATTTTGGCCTCGTATTTGAGAGGACCTACGGGAACATACATTTTCCCTGCAATTATGGGTGGTCATCTTAAAAATGGTTTAATCTATGTAGACAATAACTATCATGTCCTAATACTGTAACTCTGGATGCCTCCGATATGTTATTGAATATCCCCTGTCGAATAGTATTCCATATTAGAGAAACGTTCCTGCCTAGGAAGGAGCCATATGGAGCCATCATACAGCGGTAGTTGTGGTCCGCACTACTCATTCCGGAGACAATTATATCTCTGTTCTCGGGAATGGAGGAGGTCCCAGTGGTCTAAGCCCCACCAATTTGCTTGTGATCCCCTATCCTGTGGAAATCTCTTCAATAAAGACCATTTTTGACAATTGCTTTTCTATTTGTGGCCACAGTTTGGGGAGGACACCTGGTCACATCACATTAGAGCCTTCCATTGAGTCCTGACATCAACATGGCTCGCCCTCCTGCCCAACATTGAAAGGCTGGCACCTGGGCTCCATTTGTAACTTCTATGGACACTGCTCTTCAGCACAGGCTTCACGCTCAGCAGCAGTGCCATTGACACTCATCGCTCCCGCCACTTCATCTGCGGGTTGACAGGAATCCAGTCACATGACAAATTCACACTTCTGTGTGGCCATGCATGAAAAGCACATCATCTCCCCCATGTCAAAGGGTCTATAAAACAGCACCCCAGGAGTAGGTCACCTGTCAAACAAGAAGGAAAAACAGACGGCCACCTGCTTGTTTCAACAGAAAAATATCCACCTCATCTGGTGCTCTAGGTAAGCTGTCTAGTAACTGAGAAACTTTCTGGCGCTCTAGGTTAGCTGTCTAGTTACTGAGAGACTGTCTGGGGCTCTAGGTGAGCTGTCTAGTAACTGAGAGACTGTTTGGCACTCTAGGTGAGCTGTCTAGTAACAGAGAGACTGTCTGGCGCTGTAGGTGAGCTGTCTTGTAACTGAGAGACTCTGGCGCTCTAGGTGAGCTGTCTAGTAACTGAGAGACTGTTTGGCACTCTAGGTGAGCTGTCTAGTAACAGAGAGACTGTCTGGTGCTGTAGGTGATCTGTCTAGTAACTGAGAGACTCTGGCGCTCTAGGTGAGCTGTCTACTAACTGAGAGACTGTCTGGCACTCTAGGTGGGCTGTCTAGTAATGGAGAGACTGTCTGGCGCTCTAGGTGAGTTGTTTAGTAACTGAAAGACTATCTTGCGCTGTAAGTGGGCGGTCTAGTAACTGAGAGACTGTCTGGCTCTATAGGTGAGCTGTCTCGTAACGGAGAGACTATCTGGCGCTCTAGGTGAGCTGTCTAGTAAAGGAGAGACTGTCTGATGCTCTAGGTAGGCTGTCTAGTAATGGAGAGACTGTCTGGTGCTCTAGGTGGGCTGTCTAGTAACAGAGAGACTGTCTGGCGCTCTAGGTGAGTTGTCTAGTAACTGGAAGACTATCTGGCACTTTAGGTGAGCGGTCTAGTAACTGAGAGACTGTCTGGCTCTATAGGTGAGCGGTCTAGTAACTGAGGGACTGTCTGGCTCTATAGGTGAGCGGTCTGCAGAGGCCGGAAGAAGTGCATTTGCATGAAACTTACCGGTTTGTAGCCTCTGAGCCTCCCGTCTCTCCATCCCGGCTCCCTCCGATGGTCTCTACATGATGTGGTCTTAGAACGCGGTGAGTTTGCTGGACCCCTCCATTATTGCTTAATTTAGTGGCTGTTCCTTTTCCCAGCACCTCCGGGTTACCAATGTATTTTTATAGACTGGGATTCACTGGACTTTCCCATGTTTCTTATGGTTGCGCATTAGGGTACATCGCTGTCAGGTGCCTCCACATTCCTTTTCTTGTTTATTCATTGAATCGAGCATTCCAAGACTTGAGCATAACCTGATGGGTTTGGTCTGTCACCTTATGGGCCACACTGGGGTGGTAGGAAGGCTAAGTGTCAACTGGAGTTGTTGAATATGGGTGGTGGTTGACTATCCTCCTCTTGTATTGATGACAGTGCTGGAGTGAGTTTACCCAGTTCGGTAGCTCATAAATTGAACTACAAGGGTGGTACAAAGTAGGCACTCTATCGAATGGTTACAGGATCTCTATGGAGCATCGATGGCTTGCAGATGAAGTTTAATAGCTTTAAAATTGTGTTCAATGGGATCTAGTAACGTTCAAGTCTGGTTTGTAACCATTTAGCGTTCCTGTCCATTGCAGGTCTTGGAACCATTAAAATTAGCGGTACTCCACCCCTAGACATCTTATCCCCTATACAAAAGATAGGGGATAAGATGTCAGATAGCGGGGGACCCCCAGGATATCGGCTGCAGCACCCCCCTGTTGCGGCTTCCAGAAACGCTGGAGGCTTCGGCTCCCGACCACGGTGACAGGAGATTGTGATGTCACGACTCCGCCCCCATGTGACGTCACGCCCCGCCCCGCCCCTCAATGCAAGTCTATGGGAGGGGGCGTGACGGCCGTCACGCCCCCTCCCATAGACTTGCATTGAGTGGGCAGGGCGTGATGTCACACGGGGCGGAGTCGTGACATCACGATCTCCCGTCACTGTGGTCGTGAGGCGTTAGGATGAGAGCCTCCAGCGCTGCCCGAAGCTGCAACAGGTGGGTGCTGCAGCCGAGATCCCGGGGGTCCCCCGCGATCTGACATCTTATCCCCTATCCTTTCGATAGGGGATAAGATGTCTAGGGGCGGATTACTCCTTTAAGGAGAACATGGGAACCACAATATTTGAGTAGTATTGATCTACAGGGGCCACAGCCCTGAGCCTTTATAAGAACATCTTAGTGTGACATGGCGGTGTCTTTTGTACTTTTGGTCATATAATGTATTTATCATATAGTCCTGTTTGCTCTTTTGCACTTCAACCTTCACGATACGTCATCTATGCTTAGTCATAAGCTGCAAGTAAATGTGAGGCCCTTCAGGGAAATTCCCAAAACCATTTAATGTTGTTTAAAGATAAGTGTGACTGGGTAAGATTTTAGGAAACAGAACATGAGATCAGATACTTGCACCTCTGAGCTTCACATCTCTTCAGAGTGGTTATCTAGCTATGGAAACTATTGTAGTCACGGGGACGGGCAGGACACAGATGACTAAATACTGAGACTGACCCAAATACTGACACCAGAAAACCTTCTATTCTTCTGTCCCTCCAGAAAAACTCCCAAACCTTCCCTTAAATCCGCCAATAATAATCCTGTGGGATCATGTGTTACCGTAAGTAGCTGCACCTCCAGCTGTGCTTTGTGGAAAATACGAATATAATGAATTAACATTAATTAAAATTGACTTAAAGGGGTATTCCAGGAAAAAAAAAATTTCTATCAACTGGCTCCAGAAAGTTAAACAGATTTGTAAATGACATCTATTAAAAAGTTTTAATCCTTCCAATAATTATCAGCTGCTGAAGTTGAGTTGTTCTTTTCTCTCTGACAACAGTGCTCTCTGCTGACATCTCTGCTTGTCTCGGGAACTGCACAGAGTAGAAGAGGTTTGCTATGGGGATTTGCTTCTACTCTGGACAGTTCCCGAGACACGTGTCATCAGAGAGCACTTAGACAGAAAAGAACAACTCAACTTCAGCAGCTCATAAGTACTGAAAGGATTAAATGTTTTTAATAGAAGTCATTTACAATTCTGTTTAACTTTCTGGAGCCAGTTGATATATAAAGAAAGTTTTTTTTTTTCCTGGATAACCCCTTTAACCCCTTGAGGACACAGAAAATTAGAATTTTTTATTTTTTCCTCTCTGCTCTTATGGAGCCATATATCTTTCCAGGCTTGTTTGTTGCACAGCTAATTTTACTTTGTAATAACATCACTCATTTTACCATAAAATGTATAACGCAACCAAAAAGTATTATTTGTGGCTAGAAATTGAAAATAACAACATAAAAAAAGCACTATTTAATTAATTTATTTTATATTTTTTACACAGTTTAAAAAAATTAAAAAATAATTTGTATGTTTAAAAGTGTCCTATTCTGAGCCCTATAACTGTTTTATTTTTCTGTATATATAGATGTATGAGAGTAATTCTTTGCGCCTTGAACTGTAGTTTATATTGGTTCCAAGTTTGCGTTTATGTGACTTTTTAATCACTTTTTATTCATTTTTTTCTGGGGTGTGGTGTGACCAAATATCAGCAATTTTGGACTTTGGTATTTTTTAATATTTTTGCCGTTCACTGTACAGGCCCCATGCCACTTTATTGTTACAAAATAGGAAGGAATCAGTACAGAATAAATAAGGTTATGACACAGTATGGGTTTATTTTTTTATTCGCTGGGCTATTATTGGCTCTTTTCTGGCTAAATATTTCTGACTGAGAGTCGATCTGCTTAGTTGGTGTTGTCATTCTTTTTTTTTGTTTTTAAGGGAAGGATTCTATGATAAAATCATAGGGGGAGACGTGGAGGGGGAAGGATGATCACACTTTGTAATCTCAGGACCTGAAAAGCAAAATGTTGTATTTGTGCCCATGTTGTAGCCTAATGACCGAATACCGGCCTGGGGGGGAGATTTTCACTTACACAGTTGTCTCCATGCTGTCTTTCTACACTGTCTGCAGCTTCGGGGTCCATAGACTTGTATAAGCAGCTGTAATATAATCTCAGAGTGAGCTGCAGGTTTATCTAGTAAACACAGGATGAAATTGAACAGAATTTAAAGGGGTTATCCAGGAAAAAACTATTTTTTTTTTTTATATATCAACTGGCTCCAGAAAGTTAAACAGATTTGTAAATTACTTCTATTAAAAAATCTTAATACTTTCAGTACTTATGAGCTTCTGAAGTCGAGTTGTTCTTTTCTGTCTAAGTGCTCTCTGATGATACTTGTCTCGGGAAGCGCCCAGTTTAGAAGCAAATCCCCATAGCAAACCTCTTCTACTCTGTGCAGTTCCCGAGACAAACAGAGATGTCAGCAGAGAGCACTGTTGCCAGACAGAAAAGACAACAACTCAACTTCAGCAGCTGATAATTATTGAAAGGATTAAGATTTTTTAATAGAAGTAATTTACAAATCTGTTTAACTTTCTGGAGCCAGTTGATATATAAAAAAAAGTTTTTTCCTGGATAACCCCTTTAAGTGTGTACGACAGTTTAGCAATGGGAGAGGACAGGAGAAAGAAACCTGTTTGGATTATAAGATATATTACAAAGTTTCTTGTATTCACTTGATCTATGCAAAGTTTGTTTAAATAACTCTACTGAATTAAAAATCGGTAAGACTGTGTTCATATATCATAGTTTTATCTTATGGCTTTGCTGCCATTTTTGGGGGAAAAACTGAGGCTTGTAAATACAAATGGCCATAATGTGACTGCATTTTAGCATCCATACTGGGCCTGCAGTACCCAGGTAACGAAGTATGGAGTGTAATGTCTTAATGATACAAAACTTCAAAAAATACAACATTAACTGACAGACGCCATCAAGTCATTATTAATAGGCCTAATTCCCTAAAATGTAAAAATGACAATTCAAAACATACCGTATTTTTCGCCGTATAAGACGCACTTTTTCTTCCCCAAAACTGGGGGGAAAAAGTTGGTGCGTCTTATACGGCGAATACGCCCCTATCGCGGCGGTCCCTGCGGCCATCAACGGCCGGGACCCGCGGCTAATACAGGACATCACCGATCGCGGTGATGCCCTGTATTAACCCTTCAGACGCGGCGATCAAAGCTGACCGCCGCGTCTGAAGCGAAGGTGACACTAACCCGGCTGTTCAGTCAGGCTGTTCGGGAGATCGCGGCGTCCCGAACAGCTTACAGGACACCGGGAGGGAACTTACCTGCCTCCTCAGTGTCTGCTCCGGGCCGGGATCCTCTTCATGGCCGGCGCTCTCCTTCGACGTCATCACGTCGTCGCGCACGACTTCCCGTCATCTAATAGGAGCGGCGTGCGTAGCGACGTGATGACGGCGACGGAGAGCGCGGATCCCAGGGAAGAAGACATTCCGGAGTGATGGGGACACCACGGGGACGCGGCAACAGCGATGGAGCGACATCCAGGGCAGCGGTGACGGGTCCGGAGCGGCTGGGACACGTGAGTACTACCTCCTATATCAGTGGTTTTCAACCTGCGGACCTCCAGATGTTGCCAAACTACAACTCCCAGCATGCCCGGACAGCCAACGGCTGTCCGGGCATGCTGGGAGTTGTAGTTTGGCAACATCTGGAGGTCCGCAGGTTGAAGATCACTGTTGGGTTCAGAATCCTTTTTTTTCTAGATTTTGCACCTTTAAAATTGGGTGCGTCTTATATGCCGGTGCGTCCTATAGGGCAAAAAATACGGTACATTTTATTTGCAGAAAGTTTAAATCTAGATTGTAACTTCCCCTAAATATTTTGACTTTCTATCATTTGCTTTCAAGTATTCCCTTTGTGGTTTTGCTATCCAGGATATGAAAAAGGGAACAATAAATAAATAAATAAATGAATGAAAGATTCCGATGATCCACATTCTGTTGATGTGTGTGTGGAGAACCATACTTTATATAGGAGATGTGTTATACAGGATATAAGTCATATAGGAGACTTACAATACTCAATGACAGATAACTGTACTAGTAAACACACAAATCACTACTACAATGACATCAATGATACCTAATGAGAACATAAAATCTCAAATAACTCCACATCTAGTTTGATGCCTAAACAGAGCTGAATAGCTCGGGGCGTTCCACCTATAGCATTTTATTTTGGAGAGTTGATTTCATTTGGAGAGTTCTTGCTTTGTGAGCCCCAGGATTTCAGGGCTGGGTCGGTGTATCTCTGGATAGCCTATTGTCACATCTGGTAGGGAATAGTGTTGAGCGGCATAGGCCATATTCGAATTTCACGATATTTCGCGAATATATGGACGAATATTCGTCATATATTCGCTAAATTCGCATATTCGTAATATTCGCGTTTTATTTTCGCATATGCGAAAATTAGCATATGCAAAAATTAGCATAAGCGAAAATTCGTACGCCAGTCTCACACAGTAGTATTAGAGCCTTCTTTACACCACACAAGCTGGAAGCAGTGAGGGATGATCACTGTGATATGTACTGTGAAAAAAGAAAAAAAAAGGAATATTCACGAGCAACACTAGTAGGGAACAGTGCAGACGTGAAGCTAGCTCAAACCACTGTCTGTACCTGCTTAGACAATCCACCCTAATCGGCGGCCCCCAACTGGGTGATGTTCCCTATACTGTGGACTAGCTGCATAGGGATGTCAAGAAGGTCAGACATGTCAGGTCATCAACAAAGGGGCAGGATAAGTACAAAAACAGAAGATAAGTGGTTAACCAGAGACAAGGGAGAGAGCCAAAACCAAGAAGACCGCGCAGTAGAAAAACCAGAACCAAAAGCAACATCAGAACATATAAGGGTCAAACCTGGAGTAGTGTGGTACAAAATCAGCAGTCAAGAAGGATCATCAGTGAACAGGCAGGGGTCAGGTCATGTAAATGAAGATCAGGAATATGTAGTAAGAATGGGAATGACTGAAAAAAACATGGACAACTTGGCTAGTGACCTGTCCATTTAAATATTTCTCTTCAAGGAGGTTTGAGCGCTGATTCGCCCAGCACTCCTACCTCATGATAGGCAGAGATGGCCTTGTAATGCAGTGACGAACAGCCCTGTCAGGACATTGAGAGACAATAAAGACAATGAGTGATGACTGGGGGCAGCACTGAAACCGGGCCAGGTGAGACTGTAAAGGAGGTAAAGAAGCATTTAGTTGTTTGTGAAGTAAAGGAAGAGGAGGTTGTGGATGGAAGATAATTCTTCTAGATGGGAAAAGCCTTTTATCCTATTCTATAAATAGATTCTACTGGTATCCCTGGTGTTATAGGAGGGTCAGGATACTAATGATCTGGAGTATGCCTTAATAAGATTTTGCTTTCACCATGATTCAGCATTTTTTCTCTTTATTTAAATTTTTTTGTAATTTGTGCTCACGCTGTCAGGATTGTTTTCCTACATTCACTGCTGCCAAAACAAATTAAAGGGAGTACTTTGCTGCTCAGCGTTTGGAACAAACTGTTCCGAATTCTGGAGCCGGGAGCTCGTGACGTCATAGCCCCGTCCCTCATAATGTCACACCCCGCCCCCTCAATGCAAGTCTATGGCATAGACTTGCATTGAGTGGGGCAGGGCGTGACATCATGAGGGGGTGGGGCTATGACGTCACAAGCTCCCAGCTCCTGCATTCGGTACAGGAGTGTAGATTCGGAATGTAGGAAAACAATCCTGACAGCGTGAGCACAAATTACAAAAAAATTTAAATAAAGAGAAAAAATAAGATGTCAGTAATGCAGTAATATGTAGCTCATCACACTGACTTACAGCCTTTTAGTTGCATCCATTGGGCTGTCGGGTTCCTGCTATGGCTGGGTTCACACTACAGAATGCTTGCCCCGGAAAAATTCTGACTGGACATTTCATGCACAGCAGCGTTGACTGAATCAGTCGGCTTTAGAACCTCTCAGATATGGACCATCACTGTTGATGGGAAAGCATATGCATGCAGATCCACCGAAAGAATGAACAGCTTCATTGTTTTGGAGAAGTCCGGAATCTTAATTTGAAATTTAAAGGGATACTCCACTGCTCAGCGTTTGGAACAAAATGTTCCGAAGGCTTAGAGCCGGCAGCTTGTGCCGTCTTAGCCCCGCCCCTCATTATGTCACGTCCCGCCCCCTCAATGCAAGTCTATGGGAGGGGGCGTGACAGCTGCCACGCCCCCTCCCATAGACTTGCATTGAGGGGGTGGGGTGTGACATCATGAGGGGCGGGGCTGGGATGTCACGAGCTCCCGGCGCCAGCTCTAAGCATTCGGAACATTTTTTTCCAAACCCCTTTGACAGTGTGAACGGTGAGGCCAAATCCTTTTGTAAACAATGGAATTTTGCTCGGAAATTCTGTAGTGTGAACCCGGCCTAAGTGCACCAAAGTATTGGCACCCAGTGCTCCCCCAGGGTCACTATGCCAAACATGATAAAACATCAGGTATTAGCTGATACTTGGGCTGCATCAAATATCTTCATTGTGCTGCAAACCCTACACTAACGATCACAAACAAATGGGCTTAAAGGGGGTAAAGGAAGATCAGGAATATGTAGTAAGAACGTGAGTGGCTGGAAAAACCACAATCATGGATAACCGTGACCTTCCTGTTTAAATATCCCGCTGCCAGGAGGTGTTAGCTCTGGCACCACAGCTGATTGGCCTGGCACACCTACCTCCTGATAGGCAGAGCCGGCCTTGTAATACAGTGACCAACAGGCCTATCAGAGTAAAGAGAAATGTTGCCGTCTATGCTGCGTCTATGATGCTGAGGACTGTGGTCAGCACTGGGTCCAGGCCGGGTAAGTTTGTAAAGGAGGTAATGGACCAGGTGGTTGTATGTGAACGAGGTTAAGGAGCAGGTGGTTATCTGTGAAGGAGGTAAAGGAGCAGGAGGTTATCTGTGAAGGAGGTAAAGAAACAGGTGGTAGTCTTTGAAGGAGGTAAAGGAGCAGGTGGTTGTCTGTGAATGAGGTAAAGAAACAGGTGGTAGTCTGTGAAGGAGGTAAAGGAGCAGGTGGTTGTCTGTGAACTAGGTAAAGGAGCAGGTGGTTGTCTGTGAATGAGGTAAAGGAGCAGCTGGTTGTCTATGAACGAGGTAAAGGAGCAGGTGGTTGTCTGTGAATGAGATAAAGGAGCAGGTGGTTGTCTGTGAAGGAGGTAAAGGAGCAGCTGGTTGTCTGTGAAGGAGGTAAAGGAGCAGGTGGTTGTCTGTGAACTAGGTAAAGGAGCAGGTGGTTGTCTGTGAAGGAGGTAAAGGAGCAGGTGGTTGTCTGTGAACGAGGTAAAGGAGCAGGTGGTTGTCTGTGAACGAGGCAAAGGAGCAGGTGGTTGTCTGTGAATGAGGTAAAGGAGCAGGTGGTTGTTTGTGAACGAGGTAAAGGAGCAGGTTGTTGTCTGTGAACGAGGTAAAGGAGCAGCTGGTTGTCTGTGAAGGAGGTAAAGGAGCAAGTGGTTGTCTGTGAACGAGGTAAAGGAGCAGGTGGTAGTCTGTGAACGAGGTAAAGGAGCAGCTGATTGTCTGTGAACGAGGTAAAGGAGCAGGTGGTTGTCTGTGAACTGGGTAAAGGAGCAGGTGGTTGTCTGTGAACGAGGTAAAGGAGCAGCTGGTTGTCTGTGAACGAGGTAAAGGAGCAGGTGGTTGTCTGTGAACGAGGTATAGGAGCAGGTGGTAGTCTGTGAACGAGGTAAAGGAGCAGGTGGTTGTTTGTGAACAAGGTAAAGGAGCAGGTTGTTGTCTGTGAATGAGGTAAAGGAGCAGGTGGTTGTCTGTGAAGGAGGTAAAGGAGCAAGTGGTTGTCTGTGAACGAGGTAAAGGAGCAGGTGGTTGTCTGTGAACGAGGTAAAGGAGCAGGTGGTTGTCTGCAAAGGAGGTAAAGGAGCAAGTGGTTGTCTGTGAACGAGGTAAAGGAGCAAGCGGTTGTCTGCAGTCAGCATTCTTGCAGGTTATGTCCACATCAGTAGAAAAATGTTCAGATTTTTTTTTTACCTGGGCTTATCAGGGTGAAAAGAAAACATCCACAGTAGAATGTCATTGCAGCTACAGTATTTGAAAAGTATCTGTACTTGTATAACAGTAAAGATTAAGGCTTTGGACATTTATGTTCTCTTCATTGTCAGAGGTAGCAGCAGGGAGGGTGATGCTTGTAAAGAGCGGATCAGAGTGTAAAGAGAGGGGAGAACATACAAGGAGGGCAGAACATACAGGTTGTAGATACAGAGAAGAGCAGATACAAGGACTTTTTCGGGGGGGGGGGGGGGGGGGGGGATCATAAGGGCTGATAGCAAACCGTATACTCCTGAGTGAACACATCTCACAGCCGCATGAATGGAGTCTGTACCTATGAGCCTGCGGATATCATGGGCTCTAAAAATGAATGAAGGAGTGAAGCTTACACAATCAGACTTAGTGCAACATGTTTATTTAGGTAACCGCTGACATAAGTGATAACCATGTTTTACATTTTAAAGTTGACCATAACCTTTAACCCCTTGCAACATCCACTTTACACATCTGGTGGACACATGATCAGTTTGGAGAATAGAGAGGGCTCAGGAGCAGGTGATGCTATTGTAGTGTCTGGAGTAGTGGATCCGCTGTACCACAGTGGATGATGGTGAAAGCCGCACCAGGAAGCGGAGTCTAAGGAGCTACTGGTCTTCACCAGAGCCCGCCGCAAAACGGGATTGACTTGCTGCAGCAGGCAAACTGCCAGGTCGCTACCCCTAGCGCTACTTGCCAACAGTGGCAGCCGAGATGAGGCAAGGTACAGATTCGTAAGGCAGCTCAGAGTCGGGGACTGACAGAAAGGTCAGGGCAGGCGGGAAGATACAGTGGTCAGGAAACGTAGCAAAAGGTACTGGTGCACGGTAAGACAGACACAACTTGAAACGCTTTCTCTAAGGCTTGGAGGCTCAAAGGGGGTCAAAGGGAAGTGAGAAATACAGCATGAGGCGGCACATCTGGCCGCGGAGCCACTCATAACAGTTGTCAGCCATACGTTAGCAAAAAATGTCTATTAACAGATGATTAAGAACAGAATGTAGCATTTTTCTCTTAATTTTTTAGTCATTTGTTTTCACGCTGTCAGGGTTGTTTTCCTGTGTGCACTGCTGCCAAAACAAATGAATTGCATATTATAACATGACATAGTGAAATCCTCCAACACATACTCTGGACCATGAGTACCCCACCCTACTATAACAAAAAGGATACGAATAAAATCTATTTATAGAATATGATAAAAGGGTTTTCCCATCTACCAAACTTATCTCCTATTTCACAAACTGCTGATCTACTGGGATTTTCACACACAGCCCATTAACCCTTACAGCTGAACCCATTGAGAATCAGCTGTAAGGACGAAAAAGCCTTGTTGATGTCAGGGGAGAATGGGAAGACTGGTTCGAGATGACAGAAAGGCAACAGTAAGGCCCCTTTCACACTGCTGTTGGGCCCCATCAAGAATGGCTGTTAAAGTCTCTTTTTTGCGTGACTTTAACGGCCTTTCTCGTGACGGGGCACAATGGACAACAACGTGTCCCAACTGCTCCCACTTACTATTATGGGGTCCGTTGGGCGCTGTTTTTTTTTTACGGGAATAGCGGGAAAAAAAGACGGCGCAAGCAGTATTATTTATCCGGCTATTCTCCCCGGCTCCCCTGACGCACGTCACACTGCCGTGTCATAACGGCAGTGCGACAGGAGCCTAATATAAATAACCACTGCCATATAAAAAACCAAGGAAACAAATAAAGAAAAAAAAACGAGATAGCACTCACCGGCTTTAATACCACGCAATCATCTCTTTATTCATTAACCCCTTCCAACTTTATGATATGTATAAAGTGTGAAAGTTCAGGCAACCCAGCTGTACATTTATGTTCATTGTCGGGAAGGGGTTAAAGTCAATGGCACGTACGCAAATTGTGTAAAACAGCTGAATCAACTGTTTTCTGTTTCACACTTTATGATTGTGGGAAGTCTGATTACATATCGTAGTTTTATCACATGGCTATGCTGCAATTTTTGGGAAAAAACAGCATTTTGGGAAAAAACTGTGACTTGTAAATACAGTTGTAGCTTAGTTCCAAATGGCCATAATGTGACTACAATGGAGTCTATGTCTATGATACAAAACTTCAAAAAATAGAAGACTGACGGACAGACGCCATCAAGCCTAATTCCCTAACAATTAAAAACATAAATTATATTTGCAGAAGGGTTGAAGCTAGATTGGAATTTCCCCTAAATATTTGGACTTTTCAAAATTTTGCTTTCATGCTTCAAGTATTTCTTTTGTGGCTTTTGCTATCCATGATATGAAAAAGGGAACATAAAAAACAATAGTCCATACAGGCTATAAGTCATATAGGGGATATGTTATACAGGATATAAGTCATATAGGGGATATGTTATACAGAATATAAGTCATATAGGGGATATGTTATACAGAATATAAGTCATATGGGGATATGTTATACAGGATATAAGTCATATAGGGGATATGTTATACAGGAGATAAGTCATATAGGGGATATGTTATACAGGATATAAGTCATATAGGGGATATGTTATACAGGATATAAGTCATATAGGGGATATGTTATATAGGATATAAGTCATATAGAGGATATGTTATACAGAATATAAGTCATATAGGGGATATGTTATACAGGATATAAGTCATATAGGGGATATGTTATACTGAATATAAGTCATATAGGGGATATGTTATACAGTATATAAGTCATATAGGGGATATGTTATACAGGATATAAGTCATATAGTTTCCTGACGTTTTTTTTGCTAATCAGCTCCCAAGCATCCAGAGGAGAGTGCCGTTGACTACACCACTTTTAGGAGATTGTTCTCCACCTTCTGCAGATGTGTATATGTATGATATTTGAGTGTATGATAGATGTTTGATACATCTACACACCATACACCCATCTATCATACATATACACATCTATCATACATACACACACCTATCATACATACATCTATCATGCATACATACACACATCCATCATACATACACATACATCCACACATCATAGATACATCCATCTAGCTTACACACATCTATCATACATACATACACATATTACAAATACACACATGCACGCACACATCTAGCTTACACACATTTAACATACATACACACACATCATACATACACACATACCCGCACCTCCACCCCCCTCACATGCATAATACATACAAACACACACATCATACATACACATCATACATACATCCTTCTAGATTACACACATCTCCACACATCACACATACATCCTTCTAACTTACACACATCTTTACACATCATACAGCTAGGGAGCGCACAGCCTTTGCTGCAGGCATTAGGAGCCTGCGTACGTGCATGCGTGCATTGGGAGAGGAGTTGCTTTATGGGGCTTAGGGGTTGCGGTTTTGGCTAGCGCCGGGCCTGGTGCTGGCAGCAACAAGTCTCCCTTTCGGGCCCGACCTGCGGCTGCAGTATAGAGTAGTGGCAGGGGACCCTGTGGGCCCCCCGTGCTATGAGGCCCGGTCTCAATGACGACCTTTACGACCTCTATAGCTACACCACTGCCCCCAACTGGATGATGGTCCCTATACTAGACTAGTTGAACAGGGGTGTCAGCGAGGTCTGAAAGACCAGGTCAGTGCCGCACGGCAAGATAAGTAAAAAACAGAAAACAAGGGGTTAATCAGGGACAAGACAGAGAGTTGAAACAAAAAGGACAGCACAGTACAAACCTGGAGAGTAGTGTGGTACAAAATCAGTGGGCAAGGACAATTATCAGGGAACAGGCAGGGGTCAAGTCATGTAAACTTATGTTGTAAGAACCGGACGGGAGTGATGGAGAAACACCATAATCATGGGTCACTCGGCTAGTGAACTGCCTATATAAATATCCCACCGCCAGAAGGTATAAGTGCTTGCACCGCAGCTGTTTGACCCGGCACTTCTACCTGGAGTAGTGCTGGAACAAGGCCGGGTAAGTTTGTGAAGGAAGTAAAGGAGCAGGAGGTTGTGCATAGCAGATAACTTTGCTATATGGGAAAACCCTTTTATCATTCATATTCTATAAATATATACAGTGGGGCAAAAAAGTATTTAGTCAGCCACCAATTGTACAGGTTCTCCCACTTATAAAGATGAGAGGCTGTGATCTTCATCATAGGTTATAACCTCAACTATGAGAGACAGAATGAGAAAAAATCCGTAAGATCACATTGTCTGACTTTTAAAGAATTTATTTGCAAATTATGGTGGAAAATAAGATTTTGGTCAATAACAAAGGTTCATCTCAATACTTTGTTATCTACCCTTTGTTGGCAATGACAGAGGTCAAACGTTTTCTGTAAGTCTTCACAAGGTTTTCACACACTGTTGCTGGTATTTTGGCCCATTCCTCCATGCAGATCTCCTCTAGAGCAGTGATGTTTTGGGGCTGTCACTGGGCAACACAGACTTTAGATACTTGTATACTGGTATTATTGATATCAGTATACAGGATTTGTTCAGTAACAGTATGATGGTAATATGTATGGTGATAATATTCCCCCTTGTATACTGTACAAATTTATATTACATTTTTGAATGACTCCATTTTTTCTATGTTTTCTTGTCCCCCCCTTGTATACTGGTATTATTGGTAAAATTTGTAATGAATGGAGTTCCAATCCTGACCTTTAACCTTGTAGATGCGACAGTCAGTGAAAAGGCTGCACATACAGTGCTGACAGGGGAAGGGGCACGTCATCATCCACACAGGCCCAGAGGATCCACCACCTGCCATGACGCTTACAATTACTCATCCCAGTCTGGTCCGAGGGGTTAACATTTTCTAGTTTCTGGCAAAACTTGTAGTTTTTGTGGCGACGCCCTGGCCTATCCTGTTTGGTATTATCCCTGTACTGTGACATCACTGTGTATATCATCCCTGTACTGTGACATTACTGTGTATTATCCCTGTACTGTGACATCACTGTGTATTATCCCTGTACTGTGACATCACTGTGTATTATCCCTGTACTGTGACATCACTGTGTATTATCCCTGTACTGTGACATCACTGTGTATTATCCCTGTACTGTGACATCACTGTGTATTATCCCTGTACTGTGACATCACTGTGTATTATTCCTGTACTGTGACATCCCTGTGTGTATTATCCCTGTACTGTGACATCACTGTGTGTAGTATCCTTGTACTGTGACATCACTGTATATTATCTCTGTACTGGGACATCCCTGTGTGTATAATCCGTGTACTGTGCCATCACTGTGTGTATTACTGTCAGGATTCGGCAGGCTGGAGGTGGATCCTCTGTGTCAGAGAGGGATTGGCGTGGACCATACCGGTGGAACGGTTCTAAGTTGCTACTGGTATTCACCAGAGCCCGCCGCAAAGCGGGATCGTCTTGCTGCGGCGGTAGCAACCAGGTCGTATCCACCGGTAACGGCTCAACCTCTCTGACTGCTGAGACAGGCACGGTACAAAAGAACAAGGCAAGAGCAAGGTCGGACGTAGCAGAAGGTCAGGGCAGGCAGCAAGGGTCGTAGTCAGGGGCAACAGCAGAAGGTCTGGAACACAGGCTTGGGACTAGTGTTGCTCGCGAATATTCGCAATGCGAATTTTATTCGAGAATATCGCATATTCGCGAATTCGCGAATATTCGCGAATATAGCGCTATATATTCGTAATTACGAATATTTTTTTTTTTTTTTCACAGTACACATCACAGTGATCATCCCTCTTTGCTTCCAGCTTGTGTGGTGTAAAGAAGGCTCTAATACTACTGTGTGAGACTGGTGTGCGAATTTTCGCGCATGCGAAAATTTACATATGCGAAGTTTCGCATATGCGAATTTTCGCTTATGTACATTTTCGCATGCGCGAATTTTCACGTACACGAAAATAAAACGGGAATATTACGAATATGCGAATATTCGCGAATATATGACGAATATTCGTCCATATATTCGCGAATATTCGCGAATTCGAATATGGCCTATGCCGCTCAACACTACTTGGGACATACACAAAACGCTTTCTCTAGCACAAGGCAACAAGATCCAGCCATACTGGGAAGGGGAAGTGAGGTTATATAGGCGTGGAGCAGGTGGGAGCTAATTACAGTGATTGGGCCAGGCACCAATCAGTGGTGCACTGGCCCTGTAAATCTTAGAGAGCTGGCGCGCGCGC
This sequence comes from Hyla sarda, assembly GCF_029499605.1. Classification (NCBI taxonomy): domain Eukaryota; kingdom Metazoa; phylum Chordata; class Amphibia; order Anura; family Hylidae; genus Hyla; species Hyla sarda. The sequence continues at coordinate 20,246,504 of NC_079194.1, read as the reverse complement.
GCCCTAGGGAGCGGAGCCGTGCGCGCCAGAACGTGACAGCCGGGGACAGGTAAGTAGCTTGGGATGCGATTCGCGAGCGGGCACGTCCCGCTATGCGAATCGCATCCCCGTCGTCAGTGTCAGTGCAGCGCTCCCGGTCAGCGGGAAAACGCCGTGAGCGCTCCGGGTCCCTGCTCCCCCCCCTTAGGTCTCCCCCTCTTTTTGTCTCCTTGTCCCTTCAAATGAGACGAGAACATAAGGGACGACTCTTGAGTTTCCTTCCGGAAAAAAGAGAAGTCCTGGGTAGCTACATCAACGGCAGGCAATCCAGAAGAAGTGGGAATGGGGAGGGGGGGCAGAGGGTGAAGCTTGTCACGGGGCAGAGTGTTAACAGGAAGGGGGCTATGAGGAGGCAAAATCTCAACTTGTTTTTTGCCGATAATATCCTGGTTTGGTAGGGACCGGTATGGGTGGAAGCTCAGGAGTAAGACAAATGGGAGCAGATGTGAGGCATCGTTTGTGACAAGCAGGACCCCAATTCTTGATCTCCCCGGTGGTCCAGTCAAGGGTGGGAGAATGACGTTGGAGCCATGGCAGACCGAGGAGGACTTCAGAGGTGCAGTTGGGCAGAACAAAAAATTAAATTTTCTCGTGATGCAGTCCAATGCTCATAAGCAGGGGTTCTGTGCGGTAACGCACAGTGCAGTCCAATTTCACTCCGTTGACCGAAGAAATGTAGAGCGGCTTGACGAGACGGGTCACTGGGATGCAGAACCTATTAACAAAAGAGGCCAGAATAAAATTTCCCGCAGAACCAGAGTCCAAGAAGGCCACAGCTGAGAAGGAGGAGTTGGCAGAAGGAGAAATCCGCACGGGCACAGTGAGACGTTGGGAAGCAGACTTCACACCAAGGGACGCCACTCCCATTTGAACAGGGGGCGTGCGTGCGTTTCCCAGACGCGGAGGACGAATAGGGCAGTCTACTAGGAAATGTTCAGTACTAGCGCAGTACAGGCATAAGTTTTTATCTCTGCAACAAGACCTCTCTTCATGGGTCAGGCGAGACCGATCCACTTGCATAGCCTCCTCGGTGGGAGGCACAGGGGTAGATTGCAAAGGATACTGGGAGAGAGGTGCCCAGAGATCAAGGTCCTTTTCCTGGCAGAGCTCCTGGTGTCTTTCAGAAAAACGCTTGTCGATGCGGGTGGCCAAAAGGATAAGTTCAGACAGGTTAGCTGGAATTTCTCGTGCTGCCAGTACATCTTTGATGTTGCTGGATAAGCCTTTCTTGAAGGTCGCGCAGAGGGCCTCATTGTTCCAGGCTAGCTCTGAGGCGAGGGTACGAAACTGGATGGCGTATTCTCCTACGGAAGAAGTTCCTTGGACTAGGTTCAGCAAGGCAGTCTCGGCAGAGGAGGCCCGGGCTGGCTCCTCGAAGACACTATGGACTTCAGCGAAGAAGGACTGGACTGTGGCAGGATCATTGTGGTCCCAGAGCGGTGTGGCCCAAGACAAGGCCTTTCCAGACAGAAGACTAACTACGAAAGCCACCTTAGACCGTTCTGTAGGAAATTGGTCCGACAACATCTCCAAATGTAGGGAACATTGAGACAGGAAACCACGGCAGAGTCTAGAGTCCCCATCAAATTTGTCCGGCAGGGACAAGCGGAGGCTAGGAGCGGGCACTCGCTGCGGAGGAGGTGCAGGAGCTGGCGGAGGAGATGGTTGCTGCTGTAGCAGTGGCAGAAGTTGCTGTAGCATGGCGGTCAACTGCGACAGCTGCTGTCCTTGTTGGGCGATTTGTTGAGATTGCTGGGCGACCATCGTGGGTAGGTCAGCGAGACTTGGCAGCGGCACCTCAACGGGATCCATGGCCGGATCTACTGTCAGGATTCGGCAGGCTGGAGGTGGATCCTCTGTGTCAGAGAGGGATTGGCGTGGACCGTACCGGTGGACCGGTTCTAAGTTGCTACTGGTATTCACCAGAGCCCGCCGCAAAGCGGCATGGTCTTGCTGCGGCGGTAGCAACCAGGTCGTATCCACCGGTAACGGCTCAACCTCTCTGACTGCTGAGACAGGCGCAGTACAAAAGAACAAGGCAAGAGCAAGGTCGGACGTAGCAGAAGGTCAGGGCTGGCAGCAAGGGTCGTAGTCAGGGGCAACAGCAGAAGGTCTGGAACACAGGCTTGGGACATACACAAAACGCTTTCTCTGGCACAAGGCAACAAGATCCGGCCATACTGGGAAGGGGAAGTGAGGTTATATAGGCGTGGAGCAGGTGGGAGCTAATTACAGTGATTGGGCCAGGCACCAATCAGTGGTGCACTGGCCCTTTAAATTTTAGAGAGCTGGAGCACGCGCCCTAGAGAGCGGAGTCGCGTGCACCAGAACGTGACAGCCGGGGACCGGGACAGGTAAGTAGCTTGGGATGCGATTCGCGAGCGGGAGCGTCCCACTATGCGAATCGCATCCCAGTCGTCAGTGTCAGTGCAGTGCTCCCGATCAGTGGGTCTGACCGGGGCGCTGCAGAGAGGAAAACGCCACGAGCGCTCCGGGGAGGAGCAGGGACCCGGAGCGCTCGGCGTAACAATTATCCCTGTACTGTGCCATCACTGTGGATTATCCCTTTACTGTGACATCACTGTGTGTATTATCTCTGTACTGTGACATCACTGTTTATTATCCCTGTACTGTGACATCGCTGTGTGTATTATCCCTGTACTGTGACATCGCTGTGTGTATTATCCCTGTACTGTGACATCACTGTGTGTATTATCCCTGTACTGTGACATCACTGGGTGTATTATCCCTGTACTGTGACATCACTGTGTATTATCCCTCTACTGTGACATCACTGTGTATTATCCCTGTACTGTGACATCACTGTGTATTATCCCTGTACTGTGACATCACTGTGTGTATTATCTCTGTACTGTGACATCACTGTGTGGATTATCCCTGTACTGTGATATCACTGTTTATATTATCTCTGTACTGTGACATCACTGTGTATATTATCCATGTACTGTGACATCACTGTGTGTATTATCCCTGTACTGTGCAATCTCTGTGTATTATCTCTGTACTGTGACATCACTGTGTATTATCCCTGTACTGTGACATCACTGTGTGTATTATCTCTGTACTGTGACATCACTGTGTATTATCTCTGTACTGTGACATCACTGTGTATTATCCCTGTACTGTGACATCACTGTGTATTATCCCTGTACTGTGACATCCCTGTGTGTATTATTCCTGTACTGTGACATCACTGTGTATTATTTCTGTACTGTGACATCACTGTGTATTATCCCTGTACTGTGACATCACTGTGTGTATTATCCCTGTACTGTGACATCACTGTGTGTATTATCCCTGTACTGTGACATCACTGTGTGTATTATCTCTGTACTGTGACATCACTGTGTATTATAAACATCACTCATAATTATAGTAATCAGCACAATCAATAGAAAGTTTCTTTTTAAGAAAGAGGAAGAAAAGAACATACAAAAGTAGAACCAAAAGGAAATAGCAGAAGCAGAATGAGGAAGAGACAAGTCAACACTGAGAATATCCTCGAAAACAGTGATAACAATGCGGCTGATGTAACTGACCTTTTGGAGATGTTCGGCCCCAGTCATCTAGACATTTGGCCCTTGTCAAAGTTCACGTCCTCACACCTGCCCACTTGGTGACTTCCTGCCTTATATACCCCACCCTTTGCAGGCGCCATTGTCACCAGATATTCCATGTTATTCACTTCACCTGTTGGCAGGGCTGGCGCAAGGATTTTTGCCAACTATTGACTCAGCCCGTTGGCTCCACCCTTTGACACTCCCCTCCTTACTACTGGGGTGACACACCGTAACAAACCCCCTCCTCATGTAATCTCCTTACTACTGGGGTGACACACTGTAACAAACCCCCTCCTCATGTAATCTCCTTACTACTGTGGTGACACACTGTAACAAACCTCCTCCTCATGTAATCTCCTTACTACTGGGGTGACACACTGTAACAAACCCCCTTCTCATGTAATCTCCTTACTACTGTGGTGACACACTGTAACAAACCTCCTCCTCATGTAATCTCCTTACTACTGGGGAGACACACTGTAACAAACCTCCACCTCATGTAATCTCCTTACTACTGGGGTGACGCACTGTAACAAATCCCCTCCTCATGTAATTACCTTTACAACTGGGGTGACACACTGTAATAAGCCTCCTCCTCATGTAATCTCCTTACTACTGGGGTGACACACTGTAACAAACCCCCTCCTCCTGTAATCTCCTTACTACTGCAGTGACACACTGTAACAAACCTCCTCCTCATGTAATCTCCTTATTACTGGGGTGACACACTGTAACAAACCTCCTCCTCATGTATTCTCCTTATTACTGGGGTGACACACTGTAACAAACCTCCTCCTCCTGTAATCTCCTTACTACTGCAGTGACACACTGTAACAAACCTCCTCCTCATGTAATATCCTTACTACTAGGGTGACACACTGTAACAAACCTCCTCCTCATGTAATATCCTTACTATTGGGGTGACACACTGTAACAAACCTCCTCCTCATGTAATCACCTTACTACTGGGGTGACACACTGTAACAAAACCCCTCCTCATGTAATATCCTTACTACTGGGGTGACACACTGTAACAAACCCCCTCCTCATGTAATCTCCTTACTACTGGGGTGACACACTGTAACAAACCTCCTCCTCATTTAATCTCCTTATTACTTGGGTGACACACTGTAACAAACCTCCTCCTCATGTAATCTCCTTATTACTGGGGTGACACACTGTAACAAACCTCCTCCTCATGTATTCTCCTTACTACTGGGGTGACAAACTGTAACAAACCTCCTCTTCATGTAATCTCCTTACTACTGGGGTGACAGTCCGTTAGTCTTGCAACAGATGGAGGCACCATGGTTGGGGACCACTCCATAAAAGGGGAACTCCGCTGGCAAGTTTTTTTGCTCATTGTCACACTAGTGCAAATCACATTAGGTGTGACAGTTGTGCAAATTTTAAAAAATTACCTTTTTTGGCTGTTAAATAAAATCAGTCCTCACTGTCAGTTCACGTCACAGTTGCCATTTTTCCTGCCTGCAGGGCAAATTGTGTCACCCTAGTGCAAATCACATTAGGTGTGACACTTGTGTAAATTTAACCAAAAAAATGACAGGCAGAGGAAGGCCACCCCGCAGGGGCCGTCGTGGGGCTGAGATTCCCTTTGGCCCTAGAATGGCCAGTGTTCAGAGGCCACGTACCCTGAACCCCCAAAGTTCTGAGGACTTAGTTGACTGGCTATCACAAGACACCCAATCTACTACTACAGCTTCCGCTCGGAACCTTGACGCACCGTCCTTCTCCTCCTCTAGCTTAGCTTCAGGCACCTCTCATGCTACCACTTGCCCGCCTGCCGCCACCACCAACACTAGCACCACAGCAGCTTTACTTGATCCATCAGAGGAGTTATTTACACATCAGTTTGAAGACATGAGTGATGCACAACCATTATTGCCAAAGGATGTAGTTAACAGGGATATGTCTCAGTCAGGCAGCATTACACACATGGACGTACTGTGTGAATATGATGTTGTACCCGCTGCTGCTTCCTTTCTTGAGGTGTCAGATAGCGGTGAAGGTGTTGATGATGACAATGTGTCCGTGGATGCCACGTGGGTGCCCGCTAGAAGAGAAGAAGAGGGGGAAAGTTCAGATGGGGAGACAGAGAGGATGAGGAGACGAGTTGGAAGCAGGGGGAGGTCATCGCAAGGAGCTAGTGGCACAGTCAGACAACATGCATCGGCAACCGGGGTCAGCCAGACGGGACGCCAATCAACGCATGCTGTTACCACCACCAGAATGCTGTCATCGCAGGGCTCAGCAGTGTGGCATTTTTTGTGTGTGTCTGCCTCTGACAACAGCGAGGCCATTTGCAACCTGTGCCAGAAGAAACTGAGTCGTGGGAAGTCCAACACCCACCTAGGCACAACTTCTTTGCGAAGGCACATGATGTCACATCACAAACGCCTATGGGATCCACACGTCAGTACAAGCAGCACACAATGTCAAAGCCGCCATCCTCCTCCTGGTCCAGCATCTTCAGCCACGTCAACCACTGCTGTCCTCCTTGCCCCCTCTCAACCATCCGCCTCTCCGTCTCTCGCCTTGAGCAGTTCCTGCTCATCTGCCCACAGTCAGGTGTCTGTCAAGGAGATGTTTGAGCGCAAGAAGACAATGAATCAAAGTCACTCCCTAGCCCGGTGTCTGACAGCTGGCTTGTCGGAACTGCTAGCGTACCATACAAGCTGGTGGAGTTTGAGGCCTTTAAAACACCGCAGTGGAAGGTACCCGGACAAAATTTTTTTGCACAAAAGGCAATCCCCAACCTTTACTCCATTGTGCAAAAGGAAAGTATGGCATGTCTGGCACACAGTGTAGGGGCAAGGGTCCATCTGACCACTGATACCTGGTCTGCAAAGCATGGTCCGGACAGGTATATCACCTACACTGCTCATTGGGTAAACCTGGTGACGGCTGCCAATGCGTGGCTCTGCAGAGGAGTTGGTGACACCGCCACGACTTGCAGGCAGGCCTGCTGCCACCTCCTCTATTCTTCCTACTCCATCCTCTTCCATAACATCATCGGCCGAGTCCTCTTCCACTGCTGCGTCTTGCTCCACATCACCGGCACCCCCCCAGCTCCCCAGTTGCTATTCCACATCCCGGATACGGCAGTGTCACGCCATGTTGGGGTTGACTTGCCTCAAAGCGGAGAGTCACACTGCACCAGCGCTCCTGTCGGCCCTGAACGCACAGGTGGACCAGTAGCTTACTCTGCACCAACTGGAGATCGGCAAGGTGGTTTGTGACAATGGAACAAATTTGTTGGCGGCATTGAGGTTGGGCAAGTTGACACATGTGCCGTGCATGGCACATGTGTGTAATCTGATTGTACAATGCTTTGTGCTCAAGTACCCAGGCTTACAGGATGTCCTGAAGCAGTCCAGGAAGGTGTGTGGCCATTTCAGGCATTCCTACACGGCCATGGCGCACTTGTCAGATATCCAGCGGTGAAACAACATGCCAGTGAGGCGCTTGATTTGCGACAGTCCGACACGTTGGAATTCAACACTCCTGATGTTCGACCGCCTGCTCCAACAAGAAAAAGTCGTCAAAGAATATTTGTATGACCGGGGTGCTAGGACATCATCTGCGGAGCTGGGAATTTTTTTGCCACGTTACTGGAGGCTCATGCACAATGCCTGTAGGCTCATGCGTCCTTTTGAGGAGGTGACATACCTAGTCAGTCACACTGAAGGCACCATCAGCGACATCATACCGTTTGTTTTCCTCCTGGAGCGTGCCCTGTGAAGAGTGCTGAATCAGGCAGTAGATGAGCGTGAAGAGGAAGAGTTGTGGACACCATCACCACCAGAAACAGCCGTATCAGCATCGCTTGCTGGACCTGCGGCAACGCTGGAAGAGGATTGTGAGGAAGAGGATTCAGAGGAGGAATGTGGCTTTGAAGAGGAGGAGGAAGACCAACCACAGCAGGCATCCCAGGGTGCTCTTTGTCACCTATCTGGTTCCCGTGGTGTTGTACGTGGCTGGGGGGGGGGGGGGGGAAAGAAGATTATACCTTCCCTGACATCACTGAGGACGAGGAACGGGACATGAGTAGCTCGGCATCCGTCCTTGTGCAAATGGGGTCTTTCATGCTGTCGTGCCTGTTGAAGGACCCTCATATAAAAAGGATGAAGGAGAACTACCTGTACTGGGGGTCCACGCTACTAGACCCCCGGTATAAACATAAAGTGCCTGACATGTTACCGCATTACAGCAAGGCGGAAAGGATTCATCAGGTCCAAAATAAATTAAGAAGTATGCTGTACACAGAGTATAAGGGTCATGTCACAGCACAACAGGGATCTAACAGGGGAAGAGGTGAAAGTAATCCTCCTCCTCCTCCCACGAACACGCCGGCAAGGAAAGGATGCTGTACAGACATGCTATTGATGGAGGACATGCAGAGCTTTTTAAGTCCTACAGATCGCCACAGCCCTTTGGGGTCCGCCATCAGAGAACGACTTGACTGACAGGTAGCAGACTACCTGGCCTTAACCGCAGATATCGACACTCTGAGGAGCGATGAACCCCTTGACTACTGGGTGTGCCGGCTTGACCTGTGGCCTGAGCTATCCCAATTTGTGCTCGAACTTCTGGCCTGTCCTGCTTCAAGTGTCCTGTCAGAAAGGACCATCAGTGCAGCAGGAGGTATTGTCACCGAGAAGAGAAGTCACCTTGGTCAAAAAAGTCTGGATTACCTCACCTTTCTTAAGATGAATGAGGGATGGATCCCGAAGGGACTGACACTGGGCGATACATTTGACTGAACAAGGCCTGATCAGATGAGCTGCCTTGGCCTAAAAATGGTCCACACGCTGCTGTATTTGAACTCTGAATGCTGGATGACTTGCGTCACTTATCCGCCACCAACTAGGGTTCAAGCCGCAATGTTTTAGGGTACTTTCTGCATGGCGAAACAAACAGAAATGTTTCTGGCCTCTGCTGCTGCACTTGTTATGGTTCTGCAATTTTTCTGGCTGCTGCTACAGAAGCGGCTGCAACAATACCAAATTTTTCATCCATGTGTACATGCCTAATTTTTCTGGTACTCTCTGCTGACATCTCTGTCCATTTTTGCAACCGTGGATATTAGATGTATGCTAAGGGTAGCATGGGGGCTCAGAGGTTAGCACTGCTGACTTCCAGCACTGGGGCCTTGGGTTCAAATCCCACTATGTGCTGCCTCAAGGGTGGCTCTAACTATGTGCTGCCTAACATGGGGGGATCTAACTATGTGCTGCCTAACATGGGGGGATCTAACTATGTGCTGCCTAAAGGGGGGCTCTAACTATGTGATGCCTAATATGGGGGAATCTATGTGCTGTCTAAAGGGGGGGGGGATCTAATTATGTGATGCCTAAAGGGGGCTAAAGCACGTTATTCCAAACCATTTAGGAATAATAGGTGATTTATGCCCTTTGAAACAACTTTTAAATCACTATTGTGGCCAGAAAAAGTCCCTGTGGGTTTTAAAATTCGCCTGCCCATTGAAGTCAATGGCGGTTCGCCCGGTTCGCAAACTTTTGTGTTCGCGACATCACTAGTGACAACGCCGCAAGCTCACGTTCAACTACATCCTGGAACATGTCCAGGGATGGAGTTCTAGATGCAACTGGATAAAATTGGGGATTCGACAATGTAAATGTAGGCATAATGTCTGACTGTGTGACCCAGTAAATCCTGCAGATCAGATACAACCAACAAATCATCAAACATCATGTTAGCGCTCCTAAGATTATTTCCATCTTGCCAATAAAATTCAGATGCAACATGTTCATGCAAATTAAGTGTCTCATTTACTGTAATATTAACATCAACCTCATATACATTAACATCTGGCTCCGGCTCAACAAGAGTGAAAAAATGTTTTTTCACAGTAATATTACAGACAAATTTATTTAAGTCCATAAGAGTCCGGAAAAAATCTAAGTTACACCTGGGGGAACATGACATACCCTTAGAAAGAAGGTGTAATTGATCAGCAGAAATGATTGTAGCCGATAGATTGAAAATAGGTAAAGTCTTTACCTCCTCTTTCCATAATTTCGGGTGCGTGTAGATTGGTTGGTGTTTGCACCCTGCCCTCCGTTTTTTTTGATGAAGATCTAGTGTGAACGGCGTCCTCCCGATTAGGGAGGGGCGAGGACGCTGCACTTGGTTTACTCATCCCTGAATTGAGGGACCGATCCTGGGCTTCTGAGGTGGACATAACTTAGTCTGTATCCTGTGAAGTTAAACTTACTTTCATGTCTTTCTTATTTCTGCGGTATTGTTGTTTGTTTCTGTTGGGTTTTAGAATGGACTTAGGTGTATGTGCAACTCCAACATTAGATGGCCATGATTAAGGACTATATAGTCCGAAACGCGTCGGCGTTTCTGCTATGATTTTATTCCCCCTCTTTTGTTCACTTACCTTTTAATGGCTTGAATTAAAATTTTGGATTTTATTCGTTTTCCTTGGGATCTGGACCCTGATCTTTTCCTTTTTTCCTCGTATGACATAATAAGAGTCATAGATTTCAGCGAGGAATCGGTCATGAGGGTTTCCCACTCTTGTTTGAAAGACTCACAGTAGATTGTTGTGGGACATTTACGTAACCGAAGGCCTCTCGGAACCATTTTCTGTTCTGTATATTTTTTAAGAGTTGCTAAGTCCCACCAAACTCTTGCTTCAGAAGTCAATGCATCATGCAATTCATTCATAAGAATTCTTAAATCCACCGTACCTTGTGCCTCTTGTGTTGTTGAGTTAAAGATGTCTTGCGTCTTAGCCGACCTGTTCAGATGCTCCTCCACCGGTTTAAGGCTGCCACCGGTCGCCAAGTTGCATAACAATCAGCAATGCGTGCAGGAGATAGGAGAGCACGGGAAGGCGTGCTGCTCTGGGCTGTGTGGTGCAGAGTGAGGGAGGAAGTTCTCCCCTGTATGGCTTCAGATGATGTCACGCCTGCTGGGGAACGCCCCTTCCCAGTCTGTGAATCTGACAGAGACTGAGCAGAAAATACAGAGTAATATCAAGGTAGAAAACTAACAAATAATAAAAATAAAGGCAGTGGGTGGTTTATCATGATGGGGACAGTGAACTGGAAGGATTATAACATTTAACAAGATCATGAGAGGTACTCTTTAAAGGGGTACTCCGGTGAAAAACTATTTTTTTTAAATTATCTGGTGCCAGAAAGTGAATAAGATTTGTAAATTACTTATATTTAAAAATCCTTCCAAAACTTATCAGCTACTGTATACTATAGAGGAAGTTGTGTAGTTCTTTTTGGTCTTGTCCACAGTGCTCTCTGCTGACACCTCTATCCGTGTCAGGAACTGTCACGAGCAGGAGAGGTTTGCTATGAGGCTTTGCTCCTGCTCTGGACAGTTCCTGACACGGACAGAGGTGTCAGCAGAGAGCACTGTGGTCAGACTAGAAAGGACTACACAACTTCCTCTGTAGTATACAGCAGCTGACAAATACAGGAAGGATTAAGATTTTTTAATAGAAGTCATTTACAAATCTGTTTAACTGTCTGGAGCTATTTGATATGAAAAAAATTGAGAGGTTTGCTATGGGGATTTGCTCCTGCTCTGGACAGTTCCTGAGACAGACAGAGGTGTCAGCAGAGAGCACCGTGGTCAGACAGAAAAGAAATTAAAAAAGAAAAGAACTTCCTGTGGAGCATACAGCAGCTGATAAGTGCTGGAAGAATTAAGATTTTTTAATAGAAGTAATTTACAAATCTGTTTAATGTTTTGGCACTAGTTGATTTAAAAAATATATATTTTCATCGCAGTACCCCTTTAAGTTCAGAGCTTCCAAATAATTTGTTTATTCGCTGGTCGTACGCCTTCTCGGTCCTCCGTGCTGTGGGGTTTTCAGGTGCTATTTTGTCAGGAGTTGGATCCCTGTACACCTGTCCATCAGCCAGAGTCATGGTTAATGGCAACCTGTCGAGAGATTCTTCCATCACAAATGGGTCTCGACAGGGTTGTCCGCTGTTCCCCCTGATATATATATATATATATATATATATATATATATATATATATATATATATATATTACCGTATATACTCGAGTATAAGCCGAGTTTTTCAGCACGATTTTTCGTGCTGAAAACGCCCCCTCGGCTTATACTCGAGTGAACTCTCCACCTGTCAATCCCTTCTCAGTGGTCTTCAACCTTCGGACCTCCAGATGTTGCAAAACTACAACTCCCAGCATGCCCGGACAGCCATCGGCTGTCCGGGCATGCTGGGAGTTGTAGTTTTGCAATATCTGGTGGTCCGCAGGTTGAAGACCACTGATGAAGGGATTGACAGGCGGTGATGATGAAGGGGGGGGGGGGATGATGACGGGGAGGATGATGACAGGGTGATGATGACGGAGGTGTTAATGACGGGGTCTGGTTGATGGCAGGCGGTGATGATGAGGGGGGGATGATGACATGGTGATGATGATGGAGGTATTAATGACGGGGGTCTGGATGATGACAGGCGGTGATGATGAGGGGGGGGGTGATGACAGGGGGGGATGATGACATGGGGGGGATGATGTATTTCCCACCCTAGGCTTATAGTCGAGTCAATAACTTTTCCTGGGTTTTTAGGGTGAAATTAGGGGCCTCGGCTTATATTGGGGTCGGCTTATACTCCAGTATATACGGTATCAATAGAACCACTTGCCCAAGCAATTCGACTAGATAGGAGAGAATTTGGCGTAATGGTGGGCATTGAACATCACGTTGTCTCGTTGTACGCTGGCGATGTGATCCTGATGTTAAAGTGGTATTCCAGGAAAAAACTTTTTTACACATATATATATATATATATATATATATATATATATATATATATATATCAACAGGCTTCAGAAAGTTAAACAGATTTGTAAATTACTTCTATAAAAAAATCTTACAGTACTTATGAGCTTCTGAAGTTAAGGTTGTTCTTTTCTGTCTAAGTAATCTCTGATGACACGTGTCTCGGGAAATGCCCAGTTTAGAAGAGGTTTGCTATGGTAATTTGCTTCTAAACTGGGCGTTTCCCGAGACACGTGTCATCAGAGAGCACTTACACAGAAAAGAACAACCTTAACTTCTGAAGCTCATAAGTACTGAAAGGATTAAGATTTTTTAATAGAAGTAATTTACAAATCTGTTTAACTTTCTGGAGCCAGTTGATATATATAAAAAAGTTTTTTCCTGGATAACCCCTTTAACCAACCCCGTCTCTTCTCCAGCAGTGGTTTTGGAAAATATAGCTGAATTTGGCCAACGCTCATATTACTCCCTGGATACATCTAAAACGCAGGCCTTACACTGAATTTACCCTGCACATTGGTAGAATCCCTTAAACAAACTCATACCTTTGATTGGCATAACCAGGACATATCTGGGTGTTCGATTATCATAACCCCCACTCCTCTTTCTATAAAACGAATTATGAACCTCTATTGTTGAGCCTTGGAGCTGATGCTACGCGCCTCTTTAAATCAGAGATATCGTGGGTGGGCCGCATTGCCACTTTTGTTCCTGCTCCCAAAGCTGCTTTCCATATTTCGCTCTCTCCCTATCTCCCTTCCTAACTTCTTTTATTAAGTCAGCTCAGAAAATATTGTCTGACTTTATTTTGGGCCAACAAAAACCCCGGACTTGCCAGCTCAATCCTTGTTAAATCCATGGACGCTGGTGGTCTGAGCATTCCGGATATCAAAAGCCATTACCTAGCTACTTTAGTTTCCTTGTTGACATTCTGGTGGTTTCCACATACGGGCTCCCCATGGGTAGATTTGGAAAGTCTCTTTACACAGACCCTTTCTCTTAAAGGGGTACTCCGCCCCTGGCATCTTATCCCCTATCCAAAGGATAGGGGATAAGATGTTAGATCGCCGCGGTCCCTCTGCTGGGGACCCCGGGGATCGCTGCTGCGGCACCCCGCTATCATTACTGCGCAGAGCGAGTTCGCTCTGTGCGTAATGACGGGCGATACAGGGGCCAGAGCAGCATGACATCATGGCTCCGCCCCTTATGACATCACGGCCCGTCCCCTTAATGCAAGTCTATGGCAGGGGGCGTGACGACCGCCACGCCCCCTCCCATAGACTTGTATTGACGGGGGCGGGCCGTGATGTCACGAGGGGCGGAGCCATGACGTAACGATGCTCCGGCCTCTGTATCGCCCGTCATTACGTGCAGAGCGATCTCGCTCTGTGCTGTAATGATAGCGGGGTGCCGCAGCGGCGATACCCGGGGTCCCCAGCAGCGGGACCACGGCAATCTAACATCTTATCCCCTATCCTTTCGATAGGGGATAAGATGTCTAGGGGCGGAGTACCCCTTTAAAGATATTATGCTCCTGCCACTCTGGCAACTCCCAGATCCCCAGATGCCTAATCCTCTGGCCAGGGCCTCATACCATGCTTGGAAAACCTACCTTTCCAAAACGCCTACTTAAAGGGGTACTCCGGTGGAAAACTTTTTTTTTTTTTTTTAAATCAACTGGTGCCAGAAAGTTAAACAGATTTGTAAATGACTTCTCTTTAAAAAAAATCTTAATCCTTCCAGTACTTATTAGCTGCGGAGTACTACATAGGAAATTATTTTCTTTTTGGAACACAGAGCTCTCTGCTTACATCATGACCACAGTGCTCTCTGCTGACATCTCTGTCCATTTTAAGAACTGTCCAGAGCAGCAAATGTTTGCTATGGGGATTTTTGACCAACTCTGGACAGTTCCTAAAAGGAACAGAGATGTCAGCAGAGAGCACTGTGCTCGTGATGTCAGCAGAGAGCTCTGTGTTCCAAAAAGAAAAGGAATTTCCTCTGTAGTATTTAGCAGCTAATAAGTACTGGAAAGATTAAGATTTTTTTTAATAGAAGTCATTTACAAATCTGTTTAACTTTCTGACACCAGTTGATTTAAAAAAATATGTTTTCCCCCGGCGTACCCCTTTAATAATATCACATCCTAACAGTGCACAGGTTTCTTGGTTGTTCAGGGCCTTTTTTGTTTATAATTTGAGATTTTTTATATCACCAGGGGTGAAATCTTTATGTTTTTTCATCACACTTGGTAACAAGCATCAAACAAAACAAAGAACAGATAAAATAGTAAAATAAACTGTGCGGAGTCCTCCCCTCTCGGCACATCCAACTCCACTGCCAACAAAAGTTGTTTTTCATTCCACAGAATATCCCAGAAATATGTGGAAGTCCCTTATACGTTACTGGGAGTCGCATGAGCGGCGCGGCCTCACTGGTTACACTGTTTCCATAGTCTCCAGGAGTTTTGGAAACAACATAATTTATGGGAGATGTGAAAACTGCATAAAATACATAAAAAAGATTTCACTGTTGAAATGCAGATTGATACAAAAAACAAAAACATTCAGGCCTGGTTATTATGGGAGTAAATGGGTTATTACTTTATTTTAAAAATGGAAAAAGCAGTTGATTTGAATTTTTATTAGGGGAGGGGCTTATGGTCTATTCATATGGCATCATTTTGGCTTGCGGAATTCTTCCTCAAATTAAAGGGGTACTCCGGTAGGTGGAAAACTAATTTTTTTTTTTTAAATCTACCAGTGCAAGAAAGTTATACATATTTGTAAATTAAGATCCAAAAAGACAAAAGATTGGTGCACTCACCGCTCAGCGGAGACTGTAGCATGTAGGGGTCCGGAACCGGACCCCTACATGCTACAGTCTCCACTGAGTGGTGAGTGCACCTACGTTTTGTCTTTTTATACCTTTTTGATACTTTACACTTGTGTGTGTGCACCACGCAGGAGACACGAAGACAGGTACCGAGGTTTGGTTACATCGCAGTTCAGGTGAAATATGCCCTTAGGGTGCTCTCCTCTTTCTTGCCCATGTTTATATATTTGTAATTTACTTCTATTTTAAATTTTAATGCTTCCAGTACTTATCAGCTGCTGTATGCTCCACACGAAGTTGTGTAGTTCTTTCCAGTCTGACCATAGTGCTCTTTGCTGACACCTCTGTCCATGTCAGGAACTGTCCAGAGCAGGAGAGGTTTGCTATGGGGATTTGCTTCTGCTCTGGACAGTTCCTGACATGGACAGAGGTGTCAGCAGAGAGCACTGTGATCAGACTGGAAAGAACTACACAACTTCGTGTGGAGCATACAGCAGCTGATAAGTACTGGAAGGATGAATATTTTTAAATAGAAGTAATTTACAAATCTGATTAACTTTCTGGCAACAGTTGATACTGTGAAAGGACAGTCAATAGTACACACCTGAGGCTGTTCTAGACAAATACTGTTTAAAGAGTAGTGTAGCGTATTGTAATACCCTCATATACGCACTAAGTATGTCAGGCAGAGAAGTGCCAGGACGTGCACAGAGAAGTGGCAGAGGCCTAAATACTTCAGGCAGAGGTGGCAGCAGACTTGGGGCGAGTGGCAGCAGGAGTCGCAGCGAGAGGCCTGAGCTCCCTTTATCAGCCAGCGGTCGTGTCTCCACCAGCAATCCATCTGCCGTCATCGATTAGTTAACACGATCATCCACATCATCACAAGTGACATCTGACACCCCCAGTCAACAGTCGGTGGGTTCCTCAGACACAACCCTCAGTTGGCATGGCCCGGGAGCAGTCCCTCTCCTCCCATTGCCTCAGTCCTGTGCTGTTCCCTCTCCTATAGAAGTATCTTATGCTGTGGGTTCAGCTCCACTATTTACTGAGGACGATCTAATAGAGGACAGTCAGCAGCTACTGGACAGCCAAGAAGGGGAGGAGACATCCGCCGCTTCCTCCTCTAGGCGGCCAAGTAGTGATGCGGAGAGTGACGTTGGAGGCGGTGTTGCCAGGGTTCAGGGTCCTGAAGCAGACACTGTTGGGGAACCTGAGTATGACATCAGTGATGTGCAGACACTTGTTGATGATGATGAAGCCGATCGCAATTGGGAGCCGGGTGCAGAAGGGGCTTCATCATCATTGGCGCCATCATCCATCCACTAGCAGGTCTGACTCGGGGGGGCCCTCTGCGCTCACCTTCCACTGCCATGGCTGCTGGGGAGGGGTGGCAGGAGTAGTACCAGCTCCATCAGCAGCAGCCTGAGTCTACAGTCGCTGATGAGAAGCTTTCTTCACCCGCATAGTGAAGCAACTCATCAGCAGCAGGTAGACATGGGGCAGGACCTGAACCAGCAGGTGGTGGCATACCTTGACATGGCCATGCCAACACACCTTGAAGATCCGCTGGACTTCTGGGCAGCCAAACTTGATTTGTGGCCGCAACTAGCAGAGTTTTCCCTGGAAAAGCTGTCCTGCCCGGGCAGTAGTGTGCCATCAGAGCGGGTGTTTAGTGCGGCTGGGGCCATAGTCACCCCAAGGAGAACTCGTCTGTCCACGAAAAATGTGGAGAGACTGACCTTTGTGAAGATGAATCGGGCATGGATCAGCCAGGATTTCCACCCACCAATGCCTGATGCATCAGAGTAGATTGATCATGGTGCCACACCAACACTTCACAAATATGGATAGTGCCAAACAGATTTAAGACGCTGCTCCCCAGTTACAAACATTCCAGCCACCTTCATCACCGGGTACTGGTATTGCCACCCACCGCACCACTCTGTCACTGGGTCACTTTCAGGACTCCTGATGCTGCTGCTGCCACCTCAGGGCTGTTTCATTCAGCCACTTTATGGTCTCCTCATGCTTCGGCCAACTCCAGGCTGTACCATTCAGACACTATATGGTCTCCTCATGCTTCGGCCAACTCCAGGCTGTACCATTCAGACACTATATGGTCTCCTCATGCTTCGGCCAACTCCAGGCTGTACCATTCAGACACTATATGGTCTCCTCATGCTTTCCCCACCTCCAGCCTGTGTGTTTCAGCAACTATATGGTTTAGTGATGCTGCTGGGCATGTCCTTAATTTTTTTTTAGGTTAGCACTAGCTAACATACATCTTGTATACAGATTTAAACATTAACATTTTAATGATAAAAAGCTGGTTCTCAAGAACTATATAGAAATGATGATAAGATGCAAAAATAAAAATAAAAAAACATTATTTGAATAATAATAATTAAATAAAATAAAATGTATAAGAAAATGAGAAGAGTGTGTGTGTGTTATTAAATGATAATGGGAAAGAATATGTAGTAAATATAGCTGTAATGAATGGTAGAGAATAAATGTAGTTGGGGTATTGGTGTATGTGGAATAATGTCCGGGTGTGAATGGAAACGGTGTTGGTGTTAATGTAATATAGCAAATGAACCAAAAGGATATATGGATTTACGGGTGTTGCAATAACTCATGTGCTGACCATGTCCAAAGTATAACAGTTTATTAGATACAATTTATCAACATAAACATAACACTAATAATGCAAGTGCTGGATCCTAGCACTGACCTACAGCACTTGTTGTAGTTTAAGAAGAATATATTGCATAACATTTTTTTTTTTTTTGCATAAAAAATTATTAAAATTAGTACAATTGGTTCAAACAGTCTCAAGAAGTATGCGGAACAGGTGGAAAGTGAAAGTTCCGCATACTTCTTGAGACTGTTTGAACCAATTGTACTAATTTTAATAATTTTTTATGCAAAAAAAAAATGTTATGCAATATATTCTTAAACTACAAGTGCTGTAGGTCAGTGCTAGGATCCAGCACTTGCATTATTAGTGTTATGTTTATGTTGATAAATTGTATCTAATAAACTGTTATACTTTGGACATGGTCAGCACATGAGTTATTGCAACACCCGTAAATCCATATATCCTTTTGGTTCATTTGCTATATTACATTAACACCAACACCGTTTCCATTCACACCCGGACATTATTCCACATACACCAATACCCCAACTACATTTATTCTCTACCATTCATTACAGCTATATTTACTACATATTCTTTCCCATTATCATTTAATAACACACACACTCTTCTCATTTTATTATACATTTTATTTTATTTAATTATTATTATTCTAATAATTTTTTATTTTTTTTTAATTTTTTTGCATCTTATCATCATTTCTATATAGTCCTTGAGAACCAGCCAAATTTTTCAGCTTTTTATCATTTTCTCCAGTGGTTAGAGGATACCATTCTAGGCTAATTTCTCGGACAATACACTGTGAGATAGATAGAGTACCCCCACCTATTGTTATTTGAAATTAACATTTTAATGTTAGGGGTTGTGAAGCCCTCTGGTAAACTCATGCTGATGCCAACTCCAGGCTGTGTGTTTCAGAAACTATATGCTTAGTGATGCTGCTGGGCCTAGGACATATATATGTTTATGGTAGCACTAGGTACCATACATCTTCAATGGAAATTTCAAAACTCCTCTTTTATTCTGGGAGATTATGAGGCCCTATTGTCTCCTCATCTGCCGCCACCTCCAGGCTGTGCCATTCAGACACTATATGGTCTCCTCATGCTTCAGCCACCTTCAGGCTGTGTCATTAGCCACTAAATGGTCTCTGTATTTGGTCTCTATATATTGAATTTGTATTGTAGGAAACATGTGTCTATCCTTGAGTTATTCTCCCAGCATTATTGCCAAGTTGATACCAGACAGTAATAAAAGGAATACTGCCAAGGACTCGCAGAAACAGGGAACTGTGTATACTGGCCACCGGCTGTTGGAATTGACTGAGTATCCCAGGTGGTAGATTTACCATTTTGAAGTTCCTCAGCTCCAGTAGGCTTTAAGTCGTTCATTACTTGGCTTATTGATGCTACTGGGCTTGGGCCTTAAATTTTTGGATGTTTAGCACTAGCAAAATACATGCTTAATAGAAATGTAAACATTGATCATTGTAAGGGGTTATGAAACCGTCTTGGGTACTGCTGATGCCTGCTCCTGACTATGTGTTTTAGGAACTACTTGGCTTATTGATGCTTCTGGGCTTGGGCCTTACATTTTTGGATGGTGGCATTAGCAAACATGCATCTTCAATAGAGATTTCAACATTCACCTTTTAATATTAGGGGTTGTGAACCCCTCTTGTGTACTCATGCTGCTTCCCACTCCACTCTGTCAGCCCGTTGGTCCTGTGAAAGTGTGCGACTCCGCCTCCTCATCCTCCACCGTGTCCTCATCCTCCACTGCCCGGACAAGTCTAACTGGCCCTTCGGCATACCATGTGTGCAGGGCATGGCGGTGTCACACTGTTCTTCACATGGTTTGCCTTGGCGAAAAGTGTTGGAAACAATGGCTGGTCAGGGCAATGGAGACGTTGCACCAACATCTCACAGCCACATGAGCCCTGTGGGGGCTTCTTAGATTTGGCCCTTTGTACCCACACGCCGGGGTCCGGAACACTAAAACTTGGGAGTTAAAAGTTCAATTTCGAAATCAATTTAAATTTCTAAATCTTAAATTTAAATAAAAAAATCATACATTTCAATGGTCTCCTCATACTTCAGCCAACTCCTGGCTGTGCCATTAAGCCACTATATGGTCTCCTCATGCTGCCAACTCCTCCACGCTGTGTCATTCAGCCACTATATGGTCTCCTCATGCTGCCAACACCTCCACGCTGTGTCATTTAATTAAATTTTCACATCAAATTACATTAAATATGACATAAAAGATCTCTTTATCCTCTTCAATTTTGACACCTTATGGTCTCCCTGTTGCCCCATAGATGCTCTGCAGCTGTGATTCTAATGGCAATGCCTGTAATCTGCATGCCAAAGTGAATAACAGTATGATATCACTAACCTAACACACTCCCGTTCAAGGGATCGTGGAGCCCCCAGCACTCGAACCACCCACAATCAAACACTCATCCTTTGTTGATAAGGGATATGTTTCACATAATGGGAGTGCTCCTCTAACCAAAAACAGGTGTGGAACCTGTACTGGGGAAACTGTAATGGAAAGTATTGCACCTCTTCTTTGTTTTCGACCCACATCTATTTTAAACTTACAAATACTGACCAAAATACTGACCATAATTCCCAAGTGTGAACTTGACCTTTCTGTATTTAGACAAGTTACGTATATGACAGTAAAAGTTGAGCCTGTTTCTATTTTTATCGTAACATCTGCTCTGACCTCCTCCCACATTGTTGTGATTCCAGTGATCACATCCTCTGTTTTCTGATACCTATGAGACATTTATGGCTCGTCTTGTGTCCGGAGATAGGAAGGATCCTTTAGATGGGTTAAAGGGGTACTCCGGCCCGAGACATCTTATCCCCTATCTAAAGGATAGGGGATAAGATGTCTCACCGCGGGGGTCCCGCCACTGGGGACCTCCGCAATCTTGTATTCGCCACCCACCTGTTTGAGCTGCACGCTGCGGTGCCAGCTCACAAACAGTCGGGTGGCGACCACGGGGCCGGAGTATCGTAACGTCACGACTCCGCCCCCGTGTGATATTACCCCCCGCCCCCGCTATGCAAGTCTATGGAAGGGGGCGTGACGGCCGTCACGCCCCCTCCCATAGACTTGCATAGTGGGGGCGGGGGGTGACGTCACACAGGGGCCGAGTCGTGTGTATATAAAAATAAGAACAAACATATGTGGTATCGCCGTATCGCATGTGTAAAAGTCCAAACCTTAAAAATATATAATTAATTAAACCACACGGTCAATGGTGTATGTGCAAAAACATTCCAAAGCCCAAAATAGTGCATTTGTGGTCACTTTTTTTTACCATAAAAAAATGAATAAAAAGCGATCAAAAGGTCCGATCAAAAGAAAAATGGTACCAATAAATATTTCAGATCACGGCACAAAAAATTTGCCCTCATACCGCCCCGTTTGTGGAAAAATAAAAAAGTTATAGGGGTCAGAAGATGAGAATTTTAAACGTATTTATTTTCGTGCATGTAGTTATGATTTTTTCCAGACGTATGACAAAATCGAACCTATATAAGTAGGGGATCATTTTAACCGTATGGACCTACAGAATAATGATAAGGTGTCATTTTTACCGAAAAATGTACTGCGTAGAAACGGTAGCCTCAAAAATTTACAAAATGTCGTTTTATCTTCTATTTTGACGCACAATGATTTTTTTTTTTTCGTTTCGCCATAGATTTTGGGGTAAAATGACTGATGTCATTGCAAAGTCGAATTGGTGGCGCAAGCGCAAAAAAAAAAAAAAGCCCTCCTATGGATTTTTTGGGTGCAAAATTGAAAGGGTTATGATTTTTAAAATGTAAGGAGGAAAAAACGAAAGTGCAAAAACTGAAAAAGGCGTGGTCCTTAAAGGGTTAATATCCACACCATGGTTACAGTATGAGTCTATGACAAATGATCACATACTTTATTGGGTTATATAAATACATAAAAAATCAGGAGTTAGTTACAGAAGAACAGAAAACACCAATATGGTCTAAAGTACCGTATTTATCGGCGTATAACACGCACTTTTTAGGCTAAAATGTTTAGCCTAAAGTCTGTGTGCGTGTTATACGCAGATACACCCCCAGGAAAGGCAGGGGGAGAGAGGCCGTCGCTGCCCGCTTCTCTCCCCCTGCCTTTCCTGGGGTCTAGAGCGCTGCTGCCGGCCCTTTTCACCCCCTGGTTATCGGCGCCGCTGCCCGTTCTGTCCCCCTGACTATCGGTGCCGGCGCCGATAGCCAGGGAGAGAGAAGCGGCACCGACAGCCAGGGGGAGAGAAGGGGCAGCGGCACCCATTGCCGGAGCCGCTGCCCCGTTGCCTCCCCCCATCCCCGGTGGCACAATTACCTGAGTCCGGTCCTCGCTGCTCCAGGCCTCCGTCGTGCGTCCCCGGCGTCATTGCTATGCGCTGAACGGCGCGGCGCTCTGACGTCATGCGCCGCGCCGTTCAGCGCATAGCAATGACGCCGGGGACGCACGACGGAGGCCTGGAGCAGCGCGGACCGGACTCAGGTAATTATGCCACCGGGGATGGGGGGAGGCAACGGGGCAGCGGCGCCGGCAATGGGTGCCGCTGCCCCTTCTCTCCCCTGGCTGTCGGCGCCGCTTCTCTCCCCCTGGCTATCGGCGCCGGCACCGATAGTCAGGGGGACAGAACGGGCAGCGGCGCCGATAACCAGGGGGTGAAAAGGGCCGGCAGCAGCGCTCTAGACCCCAGGAAAGGCAGGGGGAGAGAAGCGGGCAGCGACGGCCTCTCTCCCCCTGCCTTTCCTGGGGGTATATCGGGGTATACACGCGCACACACGCACCCTCATTTTATCATGGATATTTGGGTAAAAAACTTTTTTTACCCAAATATTCTTGGTAAAATGAGGGTGCGTGTTATAGGCCGGTGCGTGGTATACCCCGATAAATACGGTAAATATGTTCTAAATCACAATGAATTACAGTTATAAGGTGTAACGTGGATACACTATATATATATATATATATATATATATATATATATATATATATACAGATAGGTTTATAATGCACAATAAGATACAATCTCAGATTACAATACAGTATAAAACAGTCCAAGAATAAACAAACACTAAGTACACAGAACCCTTTATATGCCACCATACAGACCAGTGACATTGTCCCCTACACGTTTCGTGCTTGTTCTTCCTCAGGGGCTGTGTCTGTATACTCCCCATATCATCCTTTTATGTGCCAACCAACCAATGGTTAAACTTGCTTAACCCTTAGATGACACAGGATGTAACCTATTTATTCTGTGCAAGCTAGGGAACTTTAACCCAACCTCAGGAGCTGTATTCACTTCATAGCTGGAGAGTATCAGCAGCTAAGACTCACAGCTTGGCTGTTCATTTAACCAGTATCCCCTAAAGGACACAGCGCATACATTACATACAGCATTAACCCTTAGATGCCGCAGTCAAAATGTAAAATGTGCAAAAAAAACAATCCCCCCCTAGACCAAGAAAACACCGCCCTAGACCAAGATCTGCAGCAATATGCATCCATTTTTTTTTTCTTAAAGGGGTACTCCTCTGCTCAACGTTTGGAACAAACTGTTCCAAAGCTGGAGCCGGCACGGGGAGCTCGTGATATCATAGCCCCGCCCCCTCATGACATCACGCCCAACCCCCTCAATGCAAGACTATGGGAGGGGGTGTGACAGCCATCACGCCCCCTCTCGTAAACTTGCATTGAGGGGCCGGGACATGGCTTCATGAGGGGCGGGGCTATGACATAGCCCCGCCCCCTCATGACACCATGTCCCGCCCCTTCAATGCAAGTTTATGAGAGGGGGCGTGATGGCTGTCACGCCCCCTCCCATAGTCTTGCATTGAGGGGGTTGGGCGTGATGTCATGAGGGGGCGGGGCTATGACATCACGAGCTCCCAGCGTCGACTCCAGCAGCGCGGTATCCCTTTAAGCCTAAACCATGGAGGCGCACCGGGTGGAAAACACTGGTCTAGACTCTTCTGATCTCATGCTATCAACATCGAATTTCTCAAGATCAAAAAGCAAATAGTGTTGGAAGGAACAATAATGCCGAGAAAAGCGGTTAGTAATTCTACGTAGACTGTACGTTCCGAAGGTTTATGAAGGTTTACTTGTTTCGAGCCAACTATTATTGTGTAACTTGGAGTAACCTTGCATTCACATCGCCATAAGTCTCCGTCTAGACTCTTCATATCTCGGTGCCTGAAGTACGAGCATCATGGCTGAATTATTTGCATCTGCAGATGAACTTCCCGTACTGGTTCCTTCCAGTAACACATTCTTGCCAAACATACGGATGATATATCTATATATATCTTGTTTTTATTTGCTATTAATTGAGACCAATGGATTTAGATTGGAACATTAAGGGCTGGTTCATATTACTGTGATGGGAATAATATTTGACCCCCTGCTGATCTTGTACATTTGGCCACTGACAAAGAAATGATCAGTCTAAAATCTGAACGGGCGAGTTATTTGAACAGTGGAAGACAGAATAAGAACAAAACAATATAGACAAACGCATTTCAAATAACTTATGACTTGTTTTACATTTCACTCTGTAAAAAAAAAAGAAAAAATATTTGACCCATTTGCAAAACCCTTGTTGGCAATCGGAGAGGTCAGAGGTTTCTTGAAGGCGTCCGTCAGGTTTGCAGACATCTCAGGAGGGTTTTTGTCCCGCTCCTCTTTGCAGATCCTCTCCAAGTCATTAAAGGGGTACTCCGCTGCTCGGCGTTTGGAAGAAACTGTTCCGAATGCTGGAGCCAGTGCTGGGAGCTTGTGACGTCATAGCCCCGCCCCTCATGCCATCACGTCCCGCCCTCTCAATGCAAGTCTATGGGAGGAGGCGTGACAGCCGTCACGCCCCCTCCCATAGACTTGCATTGAGGGGGCAGGGTGTGACGTCATGAGGGGGCGGGGCTATGACGTCACAAGCTCCCAGCGTCGGCTCCAGCGTTCGGAACAGTTTCTTCTGAATGCTGAGCAGCAGAGTACCCCTTTAAGGTGTCGAGGCTGATGTTGGGCAACTCCAACCTTTATCTCCCTTCACAGATTTTCTATTGGATTAAAGTTCTGTAATGAAACATAAATAATCCCCTATCCAAAGGATGGAGGATAAGTTATAGATCGGAGTTTGACCCTTGGGAGCCTAACAAGGCCTCTGCAAAATGAAAAAAGCCATCTGATTGGTTGCTATGGGCAACTCAGCAACGTTTCCTCTGGACAGGTTTTGATAAATCTCCCCCATTGACACTAAGCACAAAGTCAAGACAACACAGGAGCGGCTTAGGGACAACTCTGTAAATGTCTTTGAGGGTCCCAGCCAGAGACCAAACCCAATGGAACATCTCTGGAGAGACCTGAAAATGGCTTCTACCAATGGTCCCATCCAACCTGACAGAGATCGAGAGGATCTACAGAGAAGAATGGCCAAAAAAACCCAAATCCAGGCCTCATCCCCAAGAAGACTGGAGGCTTCCCCTATGTCCTGAGTAAAGGGTATGAATACTTATTCTATTTCCCATTCATTAGCAAAAATCTGTAACATTCTGTTATCACTTTGTCATTATGGGATACTGAGGACAGAATAATGGGAAAAAAAACCCTGTTTTTAGATATAGACATAAGGAACAACATAACTAAATGTGAAATATATATATATATATGTATATAGATTAGTTAGGAGTAGCCGTATTAGTCCAGTGATGCAAAAAGCTAAATTTGCTTTATATATATATACCGTATTTTTCGTCCTATAGGACGCACCGGCGTATAAGACGCACCCAATTTTTAGGGGCAAAATCTAAAAAAATAAAGATTTTGAACCCAATAGTGGTCTTCAACCTGCGGACCTCCAGATGTTGCAAAACTACAACTCCCAGCATGCCCGGACAGCCGTTGGCTGTCCGGGCATGCTGGAAGTTGTAGTTTTGCAACATCTGGAGGTCCGCAGATTGAAGACCACTGCATAGGATGTAATACTCACGTGTCCCCGCTGCTCCGGACCCGTCACCGCTGCCCTGGATGTCGCTCCATCGCTGTCGCCGTGTCCCCGTCGCTCCGGAACGTCTCTGCTGCCGGCCGGGTATCCTCGCTCTTCGTCGCCGCCATCACGTTGTTACGCACGCCGACGCACGTACGAGACGACGTGATGACGAGGAAGGAGAGCGCCGGCCATACAGGGGATCCCTGATCGGAGAAGACACCGAGGAGGCAGGTAAGGTCCCTCCCGGTGTCCTGTAAGCACTAACCCGGCTATTCAGTCGGGCTGTTCGGGACCGCCGCGGTGAAATCGCGGCGGTCCCGAACAGCCCGACTGAACAGCCGGGTTAGTATCACTTTCCCTTCAGACGCGGCGGTCAGCTTTGATTGCCGCGTCTGAAGGGTTAATACAGGGCATCACCGCGATCAGTGATGTCCTGTATTAGCCGCGGGTCCCGGCCGTTGATGGCCGCAGGGACCGCCGCGATAGGGGTGTATTCGCCGTATAAGACGCACCGACTTTTCCCCCCCAGTTTTGGGGAAGAAAAAGTGCATCTTATACAGCGAAAAATACGGTATGTATATATATATATATATATATATATATATATATATATATATATACACACATATTTCTAATATATATAAAAATATTTTTTTTTATTATTCTATTAAATAAATGCAATTTTGTTTTTAATAAAATTCTGCTTATTCTTTCTTGTACTTGTTTAGCCTTTTTTTTTGGACCTGGAATGGGACTTTTGCTACTGACTTTATCATCATACAGATACACGTTATTAATTGCAGATGTTTTACTGGACCGAGCAGAGGATATTGCGAAACACATATTGCAGCTAGTGATGAGCAAATTTTTGAAAAATTCAGTTCGGTCCGAATTTATTTGCGGCGAATCTCTATTAAAAACGGCTATTTCTGGTCTACAGAGATGCTCAATTGGGGTGTGGAACACTTTGTCTTGCTGTAACACGTATAGGGTGTGTGCTGGGGTAGTGAAATAATACTGTTATACAGTATGACATGCAGATTAGAGGCTGTTAGAATCACTGTTAAAGGGGTACTCTGGTGAAAACCTTTTTTCTTTTAAATCAACTGGTGGCAGAAAGTTAAACTTATTTATAAATTACTTCTATTAAAAAATCTTAATCCTTCCAGTACTTATTAGCTGCAAAAAGAAATTCCTTTCTTTTTGGAACACTGATGACATCACGAGCACAGTGCTCTCTGCTGACATCTCTGTCCATTTTAGCAACCGTGCATAGCAGATGCATAGCAGATGTATGCTAAGAGCAGCATGATGGCTCAGTGGTTAGCACTGCTGCCTTGCATTGCTGGGGACTTGGGTTCAAATCCCACTAAGGACAACAATAAATAAAGACTTATTATAATAACGTCAGCAGAGAAAACTGTGTTCGTGATGTCATCAGAGAGCATTCCAAAAAGAAAAGAATTTCCTCTGTAGTATTCAGCAGCTAATAAGTACAGGAAGGATTAAGATTTTTTAATAGAAGTAATTTACAAATATGTTTAACTTTCTGGCACCAGTTGATTTAAAAGAAAAAAGGTTTTCACCGGAGTACCCCTTTAAGCCCTAATTTTTTGCATTGGCTCACCATCACAGTACTTCTCCATTTCACATATTATATGTCTTTTAATTGTCATTTCAATAAAAACATTGTTTTTTAACCTTATATCAGGTGTTGTTTGAACTCCTTTTCCAATATGTATAATAATAGATTTTTTGAGTTCCCCTGTAGCATACGGGATTATATGCATCCCCTTAGGAGTGTCATGAGGACACAAGGGCGACTTGGTTGCAAAATATTAGAACTTATATATTTATAGTTGTTTTCTGTGTTCTTCACAGCATTAAAGGGGTATTCCAGGCAAAAACTTTTTTTTATATATCAACTTGCTCCGGAAAGTTAAACAGATTTGTAAATTACTTCTATTAAAAAATCTTAATCCTTCCAATAGTTATTAGCTTCTGAAGTTTTCTGTCTAACTGCTCAATGATGATGTCACGTCCCGGGAGCTGTGCATGATGGGAGAATATCCCCATAGGAGCTGGACAGCTCCCGGGACGTGAGTCATCAGAAAGCAGTTAGACAGAAAACAACAACTCAACTTCAGAAGCTAATAACTATTGGAAGGATTAAGATTTTTGAATAGAAGTAATTTACAAATCTGTTTAACTTTCCGGAGCCAGTTGATATATAAAAAAAAGTTTTTGCCTGGAATACCCCTTTAAGTTCTAGGTCCAGCACGGATTTTTGTACTCATGAGCAATTATGGTTGACGCAGCTGGACAAAGTATTCAGTGATGGTTCCAGTACAGTTATCACCCGAACTACGAAGGCCGCGACATACGATCATTTCTCAGAGGCCATCGCATGTTGAAGGCAGCATCAACATACGATGCTTTTGTATGTCGGGGCCATCTCATAAACGACTATCCTGCAGCACAGACTGCTTCAGCTGCCGCCGGATAGCCATTTACGGTGCCCCTTGTGGTCCGCTGACGATCACTTACCTGTCCTCGGGGCTCCGGCGCGTCCTCTTCAGGATCCTCTGCATCGTCGGCGCTCTCCATCGTCGTCATCACGTCGCTGCGCACTCCGTCCTGTCATCCAATAGGAGCGGCTTGGGTAACCACGTGATGGCGGCGACGGAGAGCGAGGATGCCGGGGAAGTAGAGGCCTTGCGGAGCGTCGAGGACACCCCGGGGACGCGGCGACAGCGATGGAGGGCAACATCCCGGGCATCAGTGACGAGCGGTGACGGTCCAGAGCGGCGGGGACAGGTGAGTACAACTTCCTATGCCAGTGGTCTTCAACCTGCGGACCTCCAGATGTTGCAAAACTACAACTCCCAGCATGCCCGGACAGCCGTTGGCTGTCCGGGCATGCTGGGTGTTGTAGTTTTGCAACATCTGGAGGTCCGCAGGTTGTAGACCACTGTCCTATACTTTACATTGCACGGATGCCTCAACATACGATGGTTTCAATAAACGATGGTCCATTTGGAGCGGATTACCATCGTATGTTGAGGGACCACTGTACATTTGTGGAGACTAATGGATAGGACATAGCAGGAAATACCACTAAATAGAGATGAGCAAACTTACAGTAAATTCGATTCGTCACGAACTTCTCGGCTCGGCAGTTGATGGCTTATCCTGCATAAATTAGTTCAGCTTTCCGGTGCTCCGGTGGGCTGGAAAAGGTGGATACAGTCCTAGGAAAGAGTCTGCTAGGAATGTATCCACCTTTTCCAGCCCACGGGAGCACCGGAAAGCTGAACTAATTTATGCAGGATAAGTCATCAACTGCCGAGCCGAGAAGTTTGTGACGAATCGAATTTACTGTAAGTTCGCTCATCTCTAATTCATGCAATTACTTATTGAGAATAACTCCCAAACCCTTCAGACCATAGAGCGAGAAATAGAAGTAATACAAAAGATTAAAAGTATTCTCCCCAACAATGAATTGGATAGATTAAATATTGAGCAAGAATCCCTGTTCTATAAATGGGGTAAAGAAAATCGAGAAACTAAGACAAGAAAATTCCAAAGAGATAATCTGGATTTGGCTGTCTGGGCATGCTGGGAGTTGTAGTTTTGCAACATCTGGAGGTCCGCAGGTTGAAGACCACTGGTATAGGAGGTTATACTCACGTGTCCCCGCCGCTCCGGACCCGTCACCGCTCGTCCCCGCTGCCCTGGATGTCGCCCTTCATCGCTGTCGCCGTGTCCCCGACGCTCCGGAACGTCTCTGCTGCCCAGTATCCTCGTCACTCGTCAGGCCGCCGGAGAGAAGAGAAGCGCAGCGCTGGTCAGGTAAGGTTGTGTATGTGTGTATGTGTGGGTGTCTGTCTGTGTATGTGTGTGCATTTGTGGGTGTCTGTGTGTGTGAGTCAATGGGGGGCGTGGGGGGGGGGGGATGGGGGCAGGGGCGGACATATCACTTGTTCAGCCGGTTCGGCTGCACAGGGGCCCAGCGTGTTAGGGGGCCCACCTAGTAGCCCAGGTCACAGCCTGGGCCTCACAGTCTGGGCCCCTGCAGGGCCCCCTTTCAGTACTTCATACTATATGCTGCAGCAACAGGTCCCGGACCTGCCGCTGACAGCAGTAATTTGCCTTTAAACCGGCTAGACGAGACGGACAGGCCAGGGGCTGATGGGAACAGACGTGCCCCGCGCAGGCACGCACGTCTGTTCCAAGCCCCTGACGTCACGTGTCATGGCCTCTGACCCCGGCAGAAGTGACAGGAGCAGCAAACCCTCCCGCCTCACACGGCCGCATCGCCGAGCAGATAAGGTGAGGAGAGTGACGGTCGGGTGCAGGGCGGTGGGGGGAGGGGATTGTAATGATGATGAAGAGGACAGGATGGGTGTTGAAGAGGTTGGTGGTGTAATGATAAGAAGGATTGGGTGTCTGGGAGAGCGTAGTGTTGATAAGGAGGACCAGAAGGGGGGTCAGGGGTGTAGTGATTAGGGGGTTTAATGTTGATGCGAAGGACCGAGGGGGGGTGTCAGCTGTGTAATAATGATGAGGTGCTTAAGGTATATGAGGTGATGAGGAAACTGAGGATGGAGTGCATGGGGTGATGAGGAGACTGAGGATGGAGTGCATGGGGTGTATGGGGTGATGAGGAGACTGAGGATGGAGTGCATGGGGTGATGAGGAGACTGAAGATGGAGTGCATGGGGTGATGAGGAGACTGAGGATGGAGTGCATGGGGTGTATGGGGTGATGAGGAGACTGAGGATGGAGTGCGTGGGGTGTATGGGGTGATGAGAAGACCGAGGATGGGTTGCGTGGGGTGTATGGGGTGATGAGGAGACTGAGGATGGAGTGCGTGGGGTGTATGGGGTGATTCAGTGGTGTATAGTGATTGGCAGTATTATATTAATAGAGTACAGTGGTTGGCAGTATTATATTCAGGGGAACAGTATTCGGCAGTATTATATTCGGGGGTACAGTGGTTGGCAGTATTATATTCAGGGGGTACAGTGGTTGGCAGTATTATATTCAGGGGTACAGTGGTTGGCAGTATTATATTCAGGGGTACAGTGGTTGGCGGTATTCAGGGGTACAGTGGTTGGCAGTATTATATTCAGGGGTACAGAGGTTGGCAGTATTCAGGGGGTACAGTGGTTGGCAGTATTATATTCAGGGGGTACAGTATTTGGCAAGGTTATAATGATTATTGTCATCATACAGAGGATGAGGATCTACTGACAAATTAAGGAACCAATGATGTCCAGGTGTCAGACTCTGCAGAGAAGATGGAAGAAATCCTGGTGTCTGGACCAGATGAAGAAGAAAAGTAAAGACAACAGAGAAGACGTCACTCAGGTCAGTGATATCATTGTGTATTTTCCTAACTGTCCCATCAGAGCTGTAGTCACTGATATCATTGTGTAGTCTCCTGACTGTCCCATCAGCTGTAGTCACTTCAGACATGATGGGAGTTGCAGCTTTCCAACATCTGGGGAGCCACTTGAACCAAGGTGATTGGTGGGGGTCCCATGAGTCAGACCCCCACCATAAAAATGAGCTGTTTATTTTAAAATGCCTGAGCCTATTTTTGGTCCCAGTCTGGCCCTGCTTGTGAGTCACTTCTATCACTAAGGATAAGAAGCCAAGGAACCAGGGGGTGCCAAGGGGTGTCGTGCTAAGTCCAGGGGTGTGAATGTAAAGGGGAGCACTGCCCTCTGCCTCCCAGCTAGATACGGGTCAGGCTGACCCGGCGGAGTACTCACTGGGCCGCACACTGAGAGGGACAGGGGCCACCCGGAGCCCACCTTAGGAGCCGTTCCATCCACCTGTGATGGACAAGGCAAGTGGCGACACTACATGCGCGGGGTAAGTGGAGGCCCTCCGGTGGGGTCTAGGTACATGAGGGGGCACAGTGCTGGGGGGGGGGGGGGGGCCAGGCACATTCTTTGCACAGGGGCCCTCTGCTGTCTGTGTCCGCCCCTGGATGGGGGAACGACAATGCTACTACCTAATGTGGGAACCTGCAACTACCTAATGTGGAGCTATACTGCACCTAATGTGGGGGAGTTATACTGCACCTACTGTGGGGCTATACTGCCAACCTAATATGGAGAACTATACTGCACCTAATGTGGAGAACTATACCGCACCTAATGTAAGGGAACTATACTGCACCTAATGTGGGGGAACTATACTGCACCTAATGTGGGGGAACTATACTGCACCTAATGTGGAGAACTATACTGCACCTAATGTGGGGGAACTATACTGCACCTAATGTGGGGGAACTATACTGCACCTAATGTGGGGAACTATACTGCACCTAATGTGGAGAACTATACTGCACCTAATATGGAGAACTATACTGCACCTAATGTGGGGGAACTATACTGCACCTAATGTGGGGAGAATTATACTGCACCTAATGTGGGGGACTATACTGCACCTAATGTGGCGAGCTATACTGCACCTAATGTGGGGCTATACTGCCAACCTAATGTGGAGAACTATACTGCACCTAATATGGAGTACTACACTGCACCTAATGTGGGGAGCTATACTGCACCTAATGTGGAGAACTATACTGCACCTAATGTGGGGAACTATACTGCATCTAATGTGGGGAACTATACTGCACCTAATGTGGGGGAACTATACTGCACCTAATGTGGAGAACTATAGTTCACACCTAATGTGGGGGAACTATACTGCACCTAATGTGGAGAACTATACTGCACACTTAATGTGGGGGAACTATACTGCACCTAATGTGGAGAACTATACTGCACACTTAATGTGGGGGAACTATACTGCACCTAATGTGGGGGAACTATACTGCATCTAATGTGGGGGAGTTATGCTGCACCTAATGTGGGGAACTATACTGCACCTAATGTGGGGGAACTATACTGCACCTAATGTGGGGAACTATACTGCACCTAATGTGGGGAACTATACTGCACCTAATGTAGGGAACTATATGGCACCTAATGTGGGGGAACTATACTGCACCTAATGTGGGGAACTATACTGCACCTAATGTGAGGGAACTATACTGCATCTAATGTGGGGAAATATACTGCACCTAATGTGGGGGAACTATACTGCACCTAATGTGGGGGACTATACTGCACCTAATGTGGGGGAACTATACTGCACCTAATGTGGGGAACTATACTGCACCTAATGTGGGGAACTATACTGCACCTAATGTGGGGAACTATACTGCACCTAATGTGGGGAACTATATGGCACCTAATGTGGGGGAACTATACTGCACCTAATGTGGGGAACTATACTGCACCTAATGTGAGGGAACTATACTGCATCTAATGTGGGGAACTATACTGCACCTAATGTGGGGGAACTATACTGCACCTAATGTGGGGAACTATACTGCACCTAATGTGGGGGAACTATACTGCACCTAATGTGGGGAACTATACTGCAACTAATGTGGGGAACTATACTGCACCTAATGTGGGGAAACTATACTGCATCTAATGTGGGGGAACTATACTGCATCTAATGTGGGGAACTATACTGCACCTAATGTGGGGGAACTATACTGCATCTAATGTGGGGGAACTATACTGCATCTAATGTGGGGAACTATACTGCACCTAATGTGGGGGAACTATACTGCACCTAATGTGGGGAACTATATGGCACCTAATGTGGGGAACTATACTGCACCTAATATGGGGGAACTATACTGCACCTAATGTGGGGAACTATACTGCACCTAATGTGGGGGAACTATACTGCACCTAATGTGGGGAACTATATGGCACCTAATGTGGGGAACTATACTGCACCTAATGTGGGGAACATTATACTGCACCTAATGCGGGGGAACTATACTGCACCTAATGTGGGGGAACTATACTGCACCTGATTAAGGGGGACATGGGACTGATTAAGGGGGCAGGGGAATGATTAAATATTTAAAAAATATATTTTTTACAAAGATTTTTTTCCTCTTTGTGTATGTTTATGGAGTAATAGGGGGGGGGGGGGGGGGGGTGCCTCAAGGTTAGCTCACACAGGGCGCCTGAACACCAAAGGCCGGCCCTGAACACCATCTTACCTAAGACCAAGATGTTCCCCCCCTTGACTCTGCGTCCAGCGGTGGACATTTTCACTAAAATGGTCACTGAGGAATTCAAGAAAATCTCCACAAGACGGAAACACGATAATCTTACTCATGTACAACGCAAAGCGTTGCAGGAGTAACAAAATCTCAGTGACGTAGTTTATGAACCAGCAGACGAGGGGGGGGACGTTGTGGTGTGGCCAGTTGCTATGTATGAGAGGGAGGCATTTCCCCAATTAAAAGACAAAACAACATATACAAAACGTACCCATAATCCGGTGGGGGTGTTCAGCCAGCAATTAAGAGAGATCCTAGAAGAGGTGGTGGAAAAAGGGATCATTTCAAAAAAACTAATGGGAGCTTTGATACCCACATATCCTCAGATACCTACCCTATATCTCCTGCCCTGGGTCCACAAAAATCCCCTCGATCCTCACGGCCGTCCAATTGTATCAGGTATTGAAGGAATCTGTGATTTGACATTTACATTTATTGATTTATACTTAAAACCAATGGTCGAAAATCTACGATCAAATGTTAGGGACACTACGGACATGCTCGGGAGGATTGACAGGATTTTTGTAAAACGTCATATGTTAATTGTAATGGCAGATGTAGAATCATTCAGATGGACTACGAGCAGTGAGATTCTACATAGAGTCTAGCAATACTTCCAGGGACATGAGTACCGTATTTGTCGCCGTATAAGATGCACTTTTTCTTCTCCAAAACTGGGGGGGAAAAGTCGGTGCGTCTTATACGGCAAATACACACCTATCGCAGCGGTCCCTGCGGCCATCAACGTCGGGGACCCGCGGCTAATACAGGACATCACCGATTGCGCTGATGCCCTGTATTAACTCTTCAGACGCAGCGATCAAAGCTGACCGTCGCGTCTGAAGGGAAAGTGACACTAACCCGGCTGTTCGGGACCGCCACGGTGAAATCGCGGCGTCCCGAACAGCTTACAGGACACCGGGAGGGACCTTACCTGCCTCCTTGGTGTCTGCTCCGTGCCGGGATCCCCTGCATGGCCGGCGCTCTCCTTCGACGTCATCACGTCGTCGCGCACACCGTCCCGTCATCCAATAGGAGCGGTGTGCGTAGCGGCGTGATTACGGCGACGTGATGATGGCGATGGAGTGCGTGGATCCCGGGGAAGAAGAGGTCCGGAGCGTCGGGGACACTCCGGGGACGCGGCAACAGCGATGGAGCCACATCCAGGGCAGCGGTGACGAGCGGTGTCGGGTCCGGTGCGGCGGGGACACGTGAGTATTACCTCCCATACCAGTGGTCTTCAACCTGCGGACCTCCAGATGTTGCAAAACTACAACTCCCAGCATGCCCGGACAGCCAACGGCTGTCCGGGCATGCTGGGAGTTGTAGTTTTGCAACATCTGGAGGTGTTCAGGTTGAAGATCACTGTTGGGTTCAGAATCTTTTTTTTCTTCTAGATTTTGCACCTTCAAAATTTGGTGCGTTTTATATGCCGGTGCGTCCTATAGGGCGAAACATACGGTATGTTAATAATGCAGCTGAACTTGTGCTGACACATAATTTTTTTATTTTCAAAAATGGCTACTATCTACAAAAACATGGCACTGCCATGGGCACGGCCTGTGCTCCATTGTACGCCAACCTTTTCCTAAGATACTGGGAGAGGGAGGTATTTCAGTGCGGCGGAATGCGGGAAGGCCACCATGTGCAGTGCTGGCTCCGCTACATCGACGATGTGCTATTTTTGTGGCAGGGTCCTGTAGAATTATTTCAGAAATTCATGAGTGATCTTAATAACAACATTATCAACCAAAAATTTACATATACCTACAGCTCCACCATGGCAAATTTCTTGGACATCTCAATACAGCGACAACCGGATGGACATCTTGCAACTGACATCTATAGAAAAGAGACCGCAACAAATTCACTATTGCATGCAAGCTCCTCCCATATGCCATCAACTATCAATACAGTACCTATCGGTCAGTATTTATTTACATTTGAAACGCACTTGCTCCACTTTGGTTAAAGATGTATCAAGAGAGCGTATACAAGAGCCAAGCACACTCCTAGGGAAGAACTACTAACCTCTAAAAAACGTAAACATGAGGCATTAGGTGGTGAGGAAACGAGATTTATCTCGACATATAATTGTGAATGGAAAATTATGCAGGAGGCGCTTCAGAAACATATAGGAATCCTTAAAATGGATCCAGTCCTAGCAACAAACATTTTAGATAGAATTCCTAAGACTGCGCGACGGAGTCGCAATTTGAGAGACGTGCTTGTTAAAAGTCATTATGTGCCAAAAATTCCTCATCCTTTTACAGAAGCAGCACCAATGCTATCCAGGGCTCAAGCCCTGCAGGAACGCATGGGAACTGAATTCCTGAACTTTTTCCACAGCAGGAACACTGTTCCCATTCCTGCAGGAACAGCCCTTGAGTGGAAATCTTGGGTGAGTTCCCACACTTTTTCCCCCCCAGGAATTGACCCCTGGTGCTATCCCTGTGGAGAGTGCCTGGCCTGCACTAATATAATTAGAAACTGTTCCGAACGCTGGAGCCGGTGGTGGGAGCTTATGACATCATAGCCCCGCCCCCTCATGATGTCACATCCCGTCCCCTGAATGCAAGTCTATGGGAGGGGGCGTGACAGTCGTCACGCCCCCTCCCATAGACTTGCATTCAGGGGGCAGGGCCATGACTTCACAAGCTCCCGGCGTCAGCTCCAGCGTTCAGAGCAGTTTGTTCCAAACGCTGAGCAGCAGAGTACCCCTTTAAGTACAGTAGGTCCTGGTTACTTGTTGCATGTAGGAAGATAGGTGTCTAAATTGTACCTGGCGGGTTGCCTCATGTAAGCGAGGGTCAAGTGGAGTTGGCATAGCGAGAGATGATGCATAGAAGTATTTGGAAGGTAAACCCTTATTATGTTGGGTTAGTATGAACTTGGGTGCTGTTTGTGCCCAGGTCTGTTGGTTGCATCTGTAGTAGGAAGCAAGAGTAACTTTAAAGGGGTACTCCGGCGCTAAGACATCTTATCCCCTAGCCAAAGGATAGTGGATAAGATGCCTGATCGCGGGGGGCCCGCCGCTGGGGATCTTGCACGCAGCACCCCGTTACAATCAGTCCCCGGAGCGTGTTCGCTCTGGGTCTGATTACTGGCGATCACGGGGAGGGAGCAGTGTGACATCATGGCCCCACCCCCTGTGATATCACGTTCCGCCCCCTCAATGCAAACCTAAGGGTGGGGGCGTGACAGTCAAACGGTGACTCCAGTCGGCTCATTTTTGATCCGTATCCGGTTTTGTGTCCGGACCTAAAACTGCAGTATACTACAGTTTTAGGTCTGGTCACAAAACCGGATACGGGTCAAAAATGAGCCGACTGGAGTCACCGTTTGACTCTGACCGGCTCATTAAAGTAAATCGATTTCAGCGCTGGTCCGGCTGGGGTGCGGGAGTGCCTGGTTTTCCCCTCCCCCCGACAGATCCGGCACCCATACAGTGAAAACGAGGTGTGAATGCAGCCTAACCTAGTATAAGAAATGGAGAGTGGTGGGAGGACAAGATTGTATTATGTTTACATTCTGCTTTATCTTCTAAAATGTTAGAAGGCTTCGGTTAAAGGGGTACTCCACTGGAAAAAAAATTTTTTTTAATCAACTGGTGCCAGAAAGTTAAACAGATTTGTAAATTACTTCTATTAAAAAATCCTAATCCTTCCAGTACTTATCAGCTGCTGGTTTGATCCACAGAAAGTTCTTTTCTTTTTGTATTTCCTTTCTGCCACACCACAGTGCTCTCTGCTGACACCTCTGTCCATTTTAGGAACTGTCCAGAGCAGGAGAGGTTTTATATGGGGATTTGCTCCTACTCTGGACAGTTCATAAAATGGACAGAGGTGTCAGCAGAGAGCACTGTGGTCAGGCAGAAAGGAATTTCAAATAGAAAAGAACTTCCTGTGGATCATAACAGCAACTGCCGTATTTTTCGCCGTATAAGACGCACTTTTTCTTCCCCAAAACTGGGGGGAAAAAGTCAGTGCGTCTTATACGGCGAATACACCCCTATCGCGGCGGTCCCTGCGGCCATCAACGGCCGGGACCCGCGGCTAATACAGGACATCACCGATCGTGGTGATGCCCTGTATTAACCCTTCAGACGTGGCGATCAAAGCTGACCGCCGCGTCTGAAGGGAAAGTGACACTAACCCGGCTGTTTAGTCGGGCTGTTCGGGACTGCCGCGATCTCACCGCGGCGGTCCCGAACAGCCCGACTGAATAGCAGGGTTAGTGCTTACAGGACACCGGAAGGGACCTTACCTGCCTCCTCGGTGTCTTCTCCATTCAGGGATCCCCTGTATGGCCGGCGCTCTCGTTCCTCGTCGTCGCGTACGTGCGTCGGCGTGCGTAACGACGTGATGGCGGCGACGGAGAGCGAGGATACCCGGCCGGCAGCAGAGACGTTCCGGAGCGACGGGGACACGGCGACAGCGACGGAGCGACATCCAGGGCAGCGGTGACGGGTCCGGAGCGGCGGGTACACGTGAGTATTACCTCCTATACCAGTGGTCTTCAATCTGCGGACCTCCAGATGTGGCAAAACTACAACTCCCAGCATGCCCGGACAGCCAACGGCTGTCCGGGCATGCTGGGAGTTGTAGTTTTGCCACATCTGGAGGTCCGCAGGTTGAAGACCACTATTGGGTTCAAAATCTTTATTTTTTTAGATTTTGCCCCTAAAAATTGGGTGCGTCTTATACGCCGGTGCGTCCTATAGGACGAAAAATACGGTAATAAGTACTGGAAGGCTTAAGATTTTTTTTAATAGAAGTAATTTACAAATCTGTTTAACTTTCTGGCACCAGTTGATTTAAAAAAAATAAATAAATAAATAAAATAAAAGTTTTTCAGTGGAGCACCCCTTTAAAGTCATTGGGGGAGATATATCAAAACCTGTACAGAGGCAAAGTTGCTGAGTTGCCCATAGCAACCAATCAGATCACTACTTTCATTTTTTAACCCCTTAACGACGCAGGACGTATATTTACGTCCTGCGCCGGCTCCCGCGATATGAAGCGGGATCGCGCCGCGATCCCGCATCATATCGCGTGGGTCCCGGCGCTAATCAACGGCCGGGACCCGCGGCTAATACCACACATCGCCGATCGTGGCGATGTGCGGTATTAACCCTTTAGAAGCGGCGGTCAAAGCTGACCGCCGCTTCTAAAGTGAAAGTGAAAGTGACCCGGCTGCTCAGTCGGGCTGTTCGGGACCGCCGCGGTGAAATCGCGGCGTCCCGAACAGCTGATCGGACACCGGGAGGGCTCTTACCTGCCTCCCCGGTGTCCGATCGACGAATGACTGCTCTGTGCCTGAGATCCAGGCAGG
The DNA here is from genome assembly GCF_029499605.1 of Hyla sarda. Taxonomy (NCBI): domain Eukaryota; kingdom Metazoa; phylum Chordata; class Amphibia; order Anura; family Hylidae; genus Hyla; species Hyla sarda. The sequence goes on along the minus strand of NC_079194.1, from coordinate 20,207,015 downwards.
AGCAGTCAAGCGCCGATAATGCTGATCACAGGCGTGTTAATGCACGCCAGTGATCAGCATTAGAGATCAGTGTGTGCAGTGTTATAGGTCCCTATGGGACCTATAACACTGCAAAAAAAATGTAAAAAAAAAGTGTTAATAAAGGTCATTTAACCCCTTCCCTAATAAAAGTTTGAATCACCCCCCTTTTCCCATAAAAAAAATAAAACAGTGTAAAAAAAATAAAAAATAAACATATGTGGTATCGCTGCGTGCGTAAATGTCCGAGCTATAAAAATATATCATTAATTAAGCCGTACGGTCAATGGCGTACGCGCAAAAAAATTCCAAAGTCCAAAAAAGCGTATTTTGGTCACTTTTTATATCATTAAAAAATGAATAAAAAGTGATCAAAAAGTCCGATCAAAACAAAAATCATACCGATAAAAACTTCAGATCACGGCGCAAAAAATGAGTCCTCATACCACCCCATACATGGAAAAATAAAAAAGTTATAGGGGTCAGAAGATGACATTTTTAAACGTATAAATTTTCCTGCATGTAGTTATGATTTTTTCCAGAAGTGCGACAAAATCAAACCTATATAAGTAGGGTATCATTTTAACCGTATGGACCTACAGAATAATGATAAGGTGTAATTTTTACCGAAATATGCACTGCGTAGAAACGAAAGCCCCCAAAAGTTACAAAATGGCATTTTTTTTTCCATTTTGTCGCACAATGATTTTTTTTTTCCGTTTCGCCGTGCATTTTTGGGTAAAATGACTAATTTCACTGCAAAGTAGAATTGGCGACGCAAAAAATAAGCCATAATATGGATTTTTAGGTGGAAAATTGAAAGGGTTATGATTTTTAAAAGGTAAGGAGGAAAAAACGAAAGTGCAAAAACGGAAAAACCCTGAGTCCTTAAGGGGTTAAAAGGCCTCTGAGAAATGAAAGCAGCGATCTGATTGGTTGCTATGGGCAACTCAGCAACTTTTCCTCTGCGCAGGTTTTGATAAATCTCCCCCATTGTTTCCACTTCATTTATTGCTGAGACGTGATATTAGTGATTATAAGAGAATTGTCTCGGCTCGTATGGTAATTGTTCATCTAATAGTCTTTCGGGTGGTTATTTTACGACCTATGGTCAGATAACAACAGTCTCTTTGTTATTCTGACTCATCTAGGTCAACTGAATCTTGAAATTAAACATTCCAGAAAGTGATGGCGTGTTATTCTATTATCGTATCGTTTATTATAGTTCCCGAAAATACATAGCTAAGACTGAAAGGCATAAAATGAAGGATTACTTTACTGCATAGATGTAATAAAAGTCTATAGCAATATTTTCCAACCAGGGTGCCTCCAGCTATTGCAAAACTACAGCCCCCAGCATGCCCGGACAGCCAAATCGGTGCAGTAGATGAGCGGGCATGTATGAGGGGGCAGAGTGAAAATCCTGCGCCAGAGAAAATGATGGTCTGCCACCTTGGTATAAGACACCAAAAGTTACACTCCATGATACATGACCCCTTAATGTTAAACAATATAGGGCTGGTGCATATGGCCCTGTTAAAGCTTTGAGTTGTATTAAAGGGGTACTCCGGCGCTTAGACATCTTATCCCCTATCCAAAGGATCTTGCACGCCGCGCCCCGTTAGAATCAGTCCCCGGATTACTGTCGATCACGGGGACGGAGCATTGTGATGTCACGGCTCCGCCCCCATGTGACGACATGCTCCCCCCTCAATGCAAGCCTATGGGAGAGGGGCGTGACAGCTCCCATAGGCTTGCATTGAGGGGGCGGAGCGTGACATCACACGGGGGCGGAGCCGTGACGTCACAATGCTCCATCCCCGTGATCGGCAGTAATCAGACCCGGAGCGAACACGCTCCGGGAACTGATTCTAACGGTGTGTTGCTTGCAAGATCACGGTGGTCCCCAGCAGCGGGACCCCCGCGATCAGGAATCTTATCCCCTATCCAGAGTACCCCTTTAAAGGAATACTATAGTGGTATATACATATCCTCTATCCGAAGGATAGGGGATAAGTTATAGATTGCGGAGAATCTGACCGCTGGCACCCCCCGAGATCTCCTTTACGGGGCCCGGCAGTCCGCAGGAAGGGAGTGTTCCATCCCCGCATGACATGGAGGCTGACACGCCCCTTCCATGTATCTCTATGGGATATATGGAGGGGCGTGTAGGCCGCCTCGTCATGCTGGGGACAGACACGCCACCTTCCTGCGCCGGCGGAATTCTGCCTGAAATGAAAGCCCAATACACTTCTATGGGATTCTGCACTCCCGTTGACCCTTCGGAAATCCCGCTAGCGGGATTTCCGAAGTGTCAACGTGAGTGCAGAATCCCATAAAAGTGTATTGGGCTTTCATTTCAGGTGGAATTCCGCCATGTGAATAGGGCCTCAGAAGCATCTGGGTGCAATACGCAGTGGCTCAGATCCCCATAGTCTTGTAAGTTTGGTTCCCCAGAACTAAGGGTGTGAGTGTGGGGATAAGTGGTGTAAAAATGGGTACAATATGCTCTTCTAAATAAGGCCTTATGCTGTTATTAAGAAGCATGAAGTCGAAAAAAAGATTAGAATTCCATCAATGAGCAACCATACACCCGTACAGCCACAGTAACTGGGTCGCCATCGACTTATTACCGCTACCAGCTGGGACGATGGATCTCCAGTATATAGACATAGTCGATAAATGAACCATAAAGACTATGGCCGACATTTATCATTGTCTTTAAACTGTTTTTTTGCGTCTATAAAAGGTGCAAAAAAAAAAAAGGCACAAGCAGGGTTCAGTTGTGCCTTTTTTGCGCCTTTTGGTTTACCCATTTCTGCTGATTTTGAGTTGTAATCCACTGATTTTGGCAATACACACGATATGGAAGGTTTTATGAACTGCGCCTTTTTGTGAAAAGGTGCAAAGAAGGCGCAAAGCCACTGAAAAGTCTGTAAAACGACACCAGCCCAGACTTAGCTTAGCTTTTTGGTGTATGTGAAGAGAGAAACTTCAGAAAATTTGACCTGCACAAAATTTATCAAATGTTCTGCGACCATTGTAGGGAACCGCTCACACGGTGGGTCAGCAATGACAGTATTCACACAGGCAGCAGGTTTCAAAAGTCCAAGAGGATGTTTTATTTAACTGATTTTAGGCATAGAGCACAGTGTGAACAAAACAACAAAACCTAAGCCTGTCCGGCTCTAGCTAAACATCAGGATACCTCACTGTCCTACTGTGGGCCTAATGTCTGGCCCCAAGCAAACTCACACAAATGTCCATAGAGGAAGGTTCAGACCTGGTAGGTTTGAGCTGCAGTTCTGGCTGTGGCTGCTTCTCATCTCAGCAATCAGCCCCCGAAGCCTCAATTGAGAACAACTAACATTAGGGAAACCTGTAGTGGATTAGGGGTATAGACTGGAGCACTCCCACTTCCAACCTGTCCTCCAGTCCAGGAAATCCGGCCCATATAACTTAAACAAATAGCCCCAGCAGACTATGCTCTGCTAAAGAAACATAACCATCTGGATTTCCTTTATCGTTCCTGGCAGAGGAAACCTGGTGAGATATACTCCCTGTCCACCACTTTCCCGTAAACTTTACCACATATTCTCCCCCCCCCCCCCCACCTCTTCTTCAGACCAGAGGTCTGGGGATTTATAGTGACCATACAGTACACCCTGGACAATGCATCCGCATTCCCTTATAATTTCTTCGGTCTATGTTCCACTTTAAAACTGAAATTTTGTAAGGAGAGAAACCATCTGGTCACTCTTGCATTTCTCTCTTTATTTTGTTTCATCCTGAGGAGCATGGTCTGTCACCAACACAAATTCTCTACCCAGAAGATAATATTTCAGGGACTCCAGTGCTCACCTAATGACAAGACACTCTCTTTACACTATGGCATAATTGTTCTCTTCTTGGGTCAGTTTCCTACTCAGGTACATTACTGGGTGTTCTTCCCCTTTTACCACTTGTAACAGGACGGCGCCCAAACCTGTATCAGACGCATCTGTCTGGACCACAAACTGTTTCCTGAAATCTGGGGAAACAAGCACTGGCTGTTTACAATGAAAAGCCTTTTCTGCCTCTGGGGTCCACTTCACCAATACTGACTTACCGCCCTTTGTTAAGTCTGTCAATGGTGTAACAATTGAGGCAAAGTTGGGCACGAACCGACAGTAGTACTACGGCTATGCCAAGGAAGGCCTTGACCTGTTTCTTTGTTAATGGCCTGGGCCAGTTCTGTATCACCTCAATCTTCTTGATCTGGGGTTTAACCAGCCCTCTACCAATCATATAACCAAGGTATTTTGCTTCCTCTAGACCCACTGCACATTTCTCGGGGTTTATGGTTATGCCTGCATTACTGATGGTGTCTAACACAGCCTGTAGCTTACAGAGGTGACTTTTCCAGTCAGATGAAAAAATTACCACATCGTTCAGGTAAGCAGCGGCATAATCCCGTGATCTCAAGATTAGATCCATCAGCCTCTGAAATGTAGCAGGGGCCCCATGTAACCCAAATGGCATCACAACATTCTGGAGTGGAGAATGCAGTCTTCTCTTTAGCCTCCTCAGATAACGGTATCTGCCAATAACGCTTTGTAAGGTCGAGTGTTGTGATGTACCTTGCCCTCCCAAGCCTCTCAAAAAGTTCATCTACCCGGTGCATGGGGTATGCATCAAATTTTGAGACCTCATTCAATTTTCTGAAGTCATTACAGAATCTCCACGTCCCACTGGGCTTTGGGATTAGCACAATGGGACTTGACCATTCACTAGTAGACTCCTCAATGACACCTAGTTCAATTATGCGCTTGACCTCAGAGGACACTGCCTGCCTACACGCTTCTGGAATGCTGTATAGCTTTAGGTTTATTTTACTGTGAGGCTCAGTTTTAATATGGTGTTTTATTAGGTGAGTACGGCACGGTAGGCCAGAAAACTTGCGTCTGTTTTCATGCAGGAATTCTCTCACCTCCTGCTTCTGGTGCACTGACAATGTCTCACCTATTCTTACTGGGCGAACTGGTTGCACTACATCATTAACCTTAACCTGGGAGGCCACCAAAGCCTAGCGATCTTTCCATGGCTTGATCAGGTTTATGTGGTAAACCTGGAAGGGTTTTCTCCTGTCTGGTTGATGGACCTTGTAATTTACCTCACTCATCCTTACTATAATCTCATAGGGACCCTGCCACTTTGACGGTGGGCACTAAAACCAGGACCCTGTCCCCAGGATTGCAGGCCCTCACCCTGGCAGATCTGTTATAAATTTTGCTCTGGGCCTCTTGAGCTCTCTGCAGATGCTCTTTGACTATATGCATCACCGTGGGTATCTGGTCCTGCATCTGGGCCACATGTTCAATAATACTTTTATATGGGGGGGGGGGGCCTTGGTCTCCCAGGTTTCTTTGGCAACATCTAAATAAACCTCTTGGATGCCGTCCATAGACTAACTCAAACGGCAAAAACCATGTAGATGCATGGGGCATATCCCTGATAGTGAACATGAGGTAGGATAATAGACAGTCCCTGTCCCGGCCACCTCGTTCTACTACCTTTTTTTAACATATGTTTTAGGGTTTTGTTAAGCCTCTCTACTAACCCGTCTGTTTGAGGGTGGTACACTGAAGTAGGGATGTGAGTGATTTTAAACAACTTGCATAGTTCTTTCATGACCTTTGAAATAAACGGCGTACCCTGGTCAGTAAGGATTTCTTTAGAGATCCCTGTGCGAGAGAACATGTAAAACAATTCCCTAGCGATACTCTTGGAGGCCATGTTTCTTAAGGGTACCGCCTCCGGGTACCGGGTAGAATAATCCACTACCACCAATATGTATTGGTGTCCCCTAGCAGATTTGACAATGGGCCCCACCAGATCCATGGCAATTCTCTCAAAGGGTACTTTAATAATGGGAAGTGGCACCAAGGGGCTACGAAAGTGTGGTGTTGGGGCATTTAATTGGTACATGGGGCATGACTCACAGTATCTTTCTACTTCTTCATACACCCCAGGCCAAAAAAAACCTTTGGAGGACCCTCTCTTGTGTTTTGTTAGTCCCCAAATGCCCCCGAAACACATGGTTATGATCTATGTCCAGCACTATGCGGCGGTATGCTTTAGGCAACAGAAGCTGTTCCACATTTTCATTGTTAACTTTGGTGATCCGATACACAACATCCCCATTCATGGCAAAATGTGGAAATTTGCCCGTACAGTTCCCAAAGTGGGGTCTCTCAATTACTCGGTCCCAAAGTTACCCCGAGACACTTCTAGATCTAAGACCTGTTGACCAGGTAGGGAAGTTTCTTCTTCTTCCCCCGCTAACACCTGCAAAGGAAAAAGATCATCATTATCTATTTCAGGTGGACCCACATTTCCATTTTGCCCCTGATTGCTACCATTGTTTTCAATAGTGGTCTCACACGACCCATTATTAACAGGGAGAGGTACAGATTCTGCCGGAGTTTCTTCCCCAGCTGTAGAAGTACCACCCCTTTTCCACAACTCCCAGAACAATGGAAAATCACGGCCTAGTATAACCGCATACATAAGTCGTTTTATGACCCCGACTTAATAGGTCACAGTTCTAGATGGAGTCACCAACTTAACAGGGGCCACAGGGTAGGCTACAATATCTCTGTGGATGCATAGCACTCTTATGTGTTTGTTTGGCACATAGTCCCAAGCCACAAGACTGGCCCGAACCAAAGATACCAGGCTACCTGAGTCCAAAAGGGCCTTCACGGAGCAGTCATTTATCTTTACGACACATATATGTGACTCAGTCTCTGACCCTGGAACAGCTGCACAAGCAGGTTCTGCAAACAGCGACTGTCGCTGGCTAGCGTCACACTTCATAGGCTCTGGGGAAAGAGGGCAATAGGCGGCTATGTGTCTCCACTCATGACACCTCCAACACTGCGGGGTCCCTGGCCTCTTTAGCATGGAGTCCTTTCTAGAACTGGGAAGCCCCTGGGGTTCAGGATCAGTCTTTTGCCCTCGCCAAAACTCTAGAGCCCTGCCCCCTTTCACACCTTTCTACACACCTCCAACTGGAACTCTCTTACCCACAGACGTCACCGGTTTGCTGATTCTGGAAGGTGTTGGTGCTGCAGGGACATCACAGAGGTAGTCCTCAGTCGCTACGAACCTTTCCACCATGATGATGAGCTGCTCAGCAGTCTGGGGGTCTCCTTGAGCAACCCACCGTTGAAGCTCTGCCAGGAGGGTCCTGAAGTAATGGTCCACTATGATCTTTTCCATGATCTGGGTGGGTTTAGAAATTCTGGTTCCAGACACTTTTGTACTAGATGAATAAGATCATACATCTGTGACCGGGCGGGTTTGTCCTTGGCGTAGCTCCAACTGTGGACTCTCCTGGCACAAACAGCTTGCGTAACACCAAGGCGCGCAAGGATCTCCATTTATAGTTTAGCATAGTCCCGGACATCCTGCTCCTTGAGGTCATAGTAGGCCTTTTGCGGTTCACCTGTTAGAAAGGGCGCAATCACTTCTGCCCACTCTGCAAATGGCAGTCTCTCTCCGCCACTCTCTCAAATACAAAACGGTGAGGTAGGCATCAGGTGTTTTGTAAGACCCGCTGAATGGCCCTCCTCACATTCACAGTCTCAGGAGGGCTTCTCTCCACTTGTGTGGTCTTAGCCACAACAGTCTCTCTGAGCGCAGCAATCTGCTCCATTAACAAGCAATTTTTGTCCTGCTGTTGTGCCATGGACTGCTGTTGTTGTGCCATGGTCTTCTGTTGTTGTGCCATGGTCTGCTGTTGTGCTTGTATCAGCTGCTTTATCACCTCTTCCATTGTGCTGGATGGGCCTTGCAATGCAGCAGCAGCTTTCACCCAGGCCATATGCTTCTGCCCTTTAAATGTCCACATAATTCAAATGCAGCGTTTTGTCATGCCATTGCCCCTAGCAACAGGTTGCCCGCATCCTCCACCAATTCTAGGGAACAGCTCACATGGTGGGGTCGGCAATGACAGTATTCACGCAGGCAGCAGGTTTCAAACGTCCAAGAGGATGTTTATTTAACTGATTTTAGGCACAAAGCACAGTGCAAACAAAACAACAAAACCTAAGCCTGTCCGGCTCTAACTAAACATCAGGATACCTCACTATCTTACTGTGGGCCTAATTTCTGGCCCCCAGCAAACTCACACAAATGTCCAGAGAGGAAGGTTCAGACCTGGTAGGTTTGGGCTGCAGTTCTGGCTGTGGCTGCTTCTCATCTCAGTCTCTCCAGCAATCAGCCCCCGAAGCCTCAACTTAGAACAACTAACGTTAGGGAAACCCATAGTGGACTAGGGGTATGGACTGGAGCACTTCCACTTCCAACTTGTCCTCCAGTCCAGAAAATCCAGCCCATTTAACTTAAGCAAATGGCCCCAGCAGACTATGCTCTGCTAAAGCAACATACCCTTCTGGATTTCCTTTATCGTGCCTGGCAGAGGAAATCAGGTGATATATATTCCCCATCCACCACTTTCCCCTACACTTTACCACACCATATAATAAATTTGGTGCTCCTACATATTACCAGTACAAAAAAAGGTGTAGAAAAATGCTTCACTTACACCTATAATGATAAATGCCGACCAATGAGTAATGAATATATTATGTATGCTGCTTCTCATATTAGGTGTGAGCTGCTTCTGTTTCCACTGTGGTACTGAAATGAGAGCTTTAGCGAGTGTTTCCATTCTCTACCAACATACTGTATATCCCTTCCTGCTGTTCACTGTCTTGTAACCCAGGTTCTTTGCTTGAGCTGGAAGCCGAGGCCAGTCTGCCCACCTACAGGGAGTGGAACCTTCTCATAAATGTGTGGCCGCTGCTGGAATATGCCAGTGAAACTGGTTTATAGCTCAGTAACAGAGGCTCAGTACAGGCCTGGTGGGCGAGCAATGCGGTAAAGCTTCTGGGGTATAACACAAAAACATCATGTGTCTTACACAATATGGGATGCAGACTAGAATTAGTCACCATTTCACAGTAATAAAAAAATAGGTAACTTATAAAATACTTCTCGCTTGTCACTGAACAAGAAATCATCCATTTAATATGTATTGTATTATACTCCATATGGCATATATAAATACCCCAAAGGCAATGTGAATGGGTAAACGGATGGTATCCGGTGATTACTAACAGGTTGATTGAAAACAAACTGCACTAGCATAATTTTTATGCTTTTTAAAATATGAGTCTCCAAAAACTCCTCCTTTTTGGAGGCAGACGCCTACCAGTGTTCGTATGCACACAGAGGTATCGGAAGAAGCAATAGCTTTTTCCACATAGTCATAAAATGTTGTGAAAAATGATTCCCATTTTAAGGTATGGCAGTAGGATTGGTGTCCTACAAACTGCTCAAAAGTGACACAAAACCCTCTATGTGGATTTTTTTACACTAGTTTAACTAAGGAAAACATTTTGCAGTTACAGAATGAGCATAACGCTCTATGCTGCTTCACTACAATTATTATATTTGTGTGGTCCTACTCTTTTCTGTGTTGGTCACTACTTAATGTCCCTCACAGAGATCTTCACCTAACACCTGCTATCTCTACAATGCCTGCTGAATCTATGTGCATAGGCTTTTATAGTGGCTTTGGCATCATCACTACACTGCTTCCTAATTGACTGGGAAAGCTGTTTAAAAAGCATTTTGGCATTCACTGAGTTCATGTTATCCTTTCTCCTTCTCTTTTCTACCATGAGGCTGATCTTACTTTAGTAGGTTTTGTCAAACCGAACTGTCTGAAGATAGAATTCTAGCTGAACAGTGCAAAGTTTTGACAAAACTCAGGTTCTATAGATTCGGTTTGTTCATCTCTAGTGCTTACACTGGTGCACAGGGTAAAACAAAACAGAGTAAAACGAGCTGGGTCAGAACCAAACATTAACAACAATGACAGATTCAAAGTCTAGAAATTTAACCGGAGACTATCCAGAGGTCAAAACCAAAATATCCCGAAGGCAGGGTTGCTCTTAGGTTGGATGGTGCCTTGCATGGTGTATTTTGTGGCCCTTCCCCCTGGCATACTGTATATTAATTATTTTCTCCTTTAAAAAATGCTCTGGGGATTAAAAAATTTTTCTTATATAGCGCAGCATAGCCTATTATTTGAGAATAATGTAGAAGCTATTGTGTATGCCTTGTGTTTACCTGTTTTAGCTGATGTGGCAGCCATGGGTATTCGGGCATATTGATCTGTATTTCATCACTAAAATTATTTCCTAATGCTGCCAACAATTCCCATAGATCCTCTGGCTTCGCAGAGAGAGGGGGTGACGTTTGAGCACTGCACCTGGTTATCTAATAAGGCTGCTGGTGCTGGTGGTCACCTGGGTGAATTGATTAGACTCATAAGTGGGTTGAGGTCAGTTCATATTATGTGCAGTTGTGATGCATTTTCATTTTCAAAGTGCGTTTTTTGAGAAATAATTCAACAAGGTAAAAAGGAATCTATCTATAATCACAACTGAGGCATTTTATGAAGATTTGAAGCATTAAGGCTGTGTTCACATGTTAGAAATGAAGAAGGAGTCCAGCACTGCAGTGAAGGCAGCTTTATTATGTGAGGAGCAAGCATTAAAAGCACACTAGTCAGACATGTTTCAAGCGCGAACGCTCTTCCTCGGTGACATCAGTGTGAGCACAGGTGAGCCATTATATACCCAATTCAAAGGGTGGGGCAAGGTGAAACAACGCCCATGTACCTGACATCACACTGATAGACAGGGATCGAGGTATACAGGTAAAATGCACATGCAGGATACAAAATACAAAAGAAGTATATATATAAAAGTGTATCAAAATACATAAATAAAATGTATAATACCACATACCAAAAAGGCTAAAAACTAACAAAGGGTAACAGGACTAACAGGACAAAATATGGGAAATTAATAATGAAACAACAGTTCCCGTCGGATATTTAACCCTGTGGGACTGCGTGTTCCTAAAGTGAACTGCCAGAAAGCTTCTCTGTCAGCTAATTTTTTCCTCCTCTAATGTTAGATTTAACAAGTTCAATAGCATAGATGGTAAAGCCACTCGTATTACCATGATGCACAGTTTGAAAGTGAGCAGATGCAGCTGATCTGTGTCTGCTCGATGTAGTGGTACTGTCATTCAAATGCTCTAACGCTCTGGTTTTTAACTTTCTGGTTGTGTAACCCACATACTTAAGTTGACAGAGTGAGCATTCTATGATGTACACCACATTGGTATAATTACAATTAATATATGACTTTATGGAAAAAGTCACCTGGGTGAATTGATTAGACTCATAAGTGGGTTGAGGTCAGTTCATATTATGTGCAGTTGTGATGCATTTTCATTTTCAAAGTGCGTTTTTTGAGAAATAATTCAACAAGGTAAAAAGGAATCTATCTATAATCACAACTGAGGCATTTTATGAAGATTTGAAGCATTAAGGCTGTGTTCACATGTTGCATTCACATATATTGTTTTTATCACATTTTGGCCGTGTTTTTTGTTGTGATTTTCTAAAATCGTGGTAAAAATTATGCAATTTTACTGTGATTTGTACCATAAATAATGCAAATCGGTACAAATCACAGCAAAAATTTGATGTGTAAACCCAGCCTCAGAGGAGGAGAATGTCTACTATACTGTATATCCTGATCCCATAGAGATAAAATACAACTTTTATGTTATTTGTTTTATTAAATTGTTAATTTTGAATAAACTCAGAAAATCTAACCTGAAACCTCAAGCAAGAAATAAAATCCAATACAAAACTCAACTGCAGAGGCAAAGCCAAAAAGACACCGAGCAGAGCCCATCTGTCATATATATATATATATATATATATATATATATATATATAGCCGTGCCCACATCATCATATTATATACAGTGTATATAAACCCATTGTATGTGTGTATTAGGACTGTACGATTATAAAGGCAAATATTGCAATTTCCATCCCACCAATTTTTTGTCCATCCCTCCATTTCTTGTCCCTCCCCCCATGTTATTTCCAATCCCCCATGTCATGTCCATCCCCCTATTTCATGTCCTTTCCCCTATGTCATGTCTATTTCTCCATTTCATGCCTATCCCCCTATTTCACATCCCCCAATTCATGTCTTTCCCCCTATTTCATCCCCCAAATCATGTCTAACCCCCCATTTCATGTCTAATCTTCCCCATCTCACATCCCCCCTTTTAATGCCCCCCCCCCCCATTTCATGTCCCTCCCTATTAATATGGTGCCAGAGCACTAGGGAAACATACAAAAAGGCAACAAAACAGAGACGAGGGAAGGAAGGTCCTGCAGTCAGCTGCTAGGTAATAATGTCAGGGTTTTGCAGGAGCGTAATCGCAGTGATTTCAAATGGCTTATATCCTGCTTAGATTTTTTTTTTTTGGGGGGGGGGGGGGGGGGTAAATCGTGCAGCCCTAGTGTGTATGTATGTTTCCGCATAACATCTGAATGGCTGGAGATATTTCAAATAAACTTGGTGCACATCTTTTACATTTGTCTAGTAGAGTTTAGAGATGTTCCGATACCGACAATCTTCATCTCCACAGCCTGAGAGTAAAACAGCAGAGTCAGTAGGACTTCTGGTACATGTCCTGATCATGTTACTTTTGGGCTGTAGAGATTGTCCGGGGGTCCATCCTGCTGCTGGACCAACATCTTTGTAAACTATGATTTAACTGTCCAGCAGGTAGGTGAAGAGAATAGTTAGTGCAGCGCCAGGTAGTGGGGATGGGGGTCAGTGGGGGTGAGAAGATTGATTGCGGGCTAAGAAAAAAATTACAGGGAAAGAAGACATCAGTGCGGGGGCAGGGAGAAGACATGGCAGCGCTGATGCTGGGAGAAGGGCAGGGTGAAATAGCAGCCTATCACTGCTGGGGCTTCAGGAGACTGGGAAAGCTGGGTGGCACACAGTATGGGGTATGAAGAATGGGCAACGCCAAGTACTCAGTAATAAAATAAAGCAACTTTACGAACAATGCAAATCATATTTTCTTTGTTTACAGCAAAGCAGGAACATGAGGGATTAGTAAGTGTAAATATCTTTCAAACAGGACATTTTTAGAAATACAGAAATACTTGAAACTTTGGAAATTGTTTAATTTACATAATGGTTAAATTTAGACCTATGTATCTCAATGGGAAAAACCCTTAAATACTAAGGGGCAAAAAATAAATAAATTATAAGATCTACGGTATCGTGTCCATTTCCTGTTTGCGATCTGGATGCAACAATGTTGACATAAAAAAAATCCCACTTTATCCCCTTCAAACAAAATCACTTACGTGACCTATTTATTGCTACATGAAGAAAAGTCAAGTCCCGCTATGCGAATCGCATCCCCGCCGGCAGTGTCAGTGCAGCGCTCCCGGTCAGCGGGTCTGACCGGGGCGCTGCAGAGAGGAGAACGCCGCGAGCGCTCCGGGGAGGAGCAGGGACCCGGAGCGCTCGGCGTAACAACTACTATAGTAGAACATTGACATGCATGAGCAATCGAATGATTGCTCATACAAGTCCCCTAGGGAAGGAGTAAAAAAGTAAAAAACTAAAGTTGAAAAATCTTTTTAAAAATATAAGAACACCCCTCTTTATAAAAATTCAAATAAAAAGCAAAAAACTAATTTGGTATCACCACGTGGGAATTGTCCGAACTGTTAAAATATAATGTTATTAATCCCACAAGATGAACGACATGAATGTATGAAAAAAAAAAATACCATATGCCAAAATTGCTTATTTTTAGTCACATTATATATCTGAATTCCCCCCCCAATTTTGTTATAAAATTTTTAACCCCTTAAGGACTCAGCCCATTTTGGCCTTAAAGGGGTAATCTGGTGGAAATTGTTTTTTCTTTTTTAAATCAACTGGTGCCAGAAAGTTAAACATATTTGTAAATTACCTCTATTAGTGGGATTTGAACCCAAGGCCCCAGCACTGCAAGGCAGCAGTGCTAACCACTAAGCCACCATGCTGCCCTTAGCATACATCTCCAATGCACGGACAGAGATGTCAGCAGAGAGCACTGTGGTCGTGATGTCATCAGTGTTTCAAAAAGAAAGGAATTTCCTCTGTAGCATTCAGCAGCTAATAACTACTGGAAGGATTGAGATTTTTTAATAGAACTAATTTACAAATATGTTTAACTTTCTGGCACCAGTTGATTTAAAAAAAATATATGTTTTTCCACCGGAGTACCCCTTAAACCCCTTAACCCCTTAAGCACTCAGGGTTTTTCCGTTTTTGCACTTTTGTTTTTTCCTCCTTACCTTTTAAAAATCATAACCCTTTCAATTTTCCACCTAAAAATCCATATTATGGCTTATTTTTTGTGTCGCCAATTCTACTTTGCAGTGAAATTAGTCATTTTACCCAAAAATGCACGGCGAAACGGAAAAAAAAAATCATTGTGCGACAAAATCGAAAAAAAAACGCCATTTTGTAACTTTTGGGGGCTTCCGTTTCTACGCAGTGCATCTTTCAGTAAAAATTACACCTTATCATTATTCTGTAGGTCCATACGGTTAAAATGATACCCTACTTATATAGGTTTGATTTTGTCGCACTTCTGGAAAAAATCATAACTACAAAATTTATACGTTTAAAAATGTCATCTTCTGACCCCTATAACTTTTTTATTTTTCCACGTACGGGGCGGTATGAGGACTCATTTTTTGCGCCGTGATCTGAAGTTTTTATCGGTATGATTTTTGTTTTGATCGGACTTTTTGATCACTTTTTATTCATTTTTTAATGTTATAAAAAATGACCAAAATACGCTTTTTTGGACTTTGGAATTTTTTTGCGCGTACGTCATTGACCGTACGGCTTAATTAATGATATATTTTTATAGTTCGGACATTTACGCACGCGGCGATACCACATATGTTTATTTATTTATTTTTTTACACTGTTTTATTTTTTTTATGGGAAAAGGGGGGTGATTCAAACTTTTATTAGGGAAGGGGTTAAATGACCTTTATTAACACTTTTTTTTTTACTTTTTTTTTGCAGTGTTATAGGTCCCATAGGGACCTATAACACTGCACACACTGATCTCTCATCCTGATCACAGGCGTGTATTAACACACCTGTGATCAGCATTATCGGCGCTTGACTGCTCCTGCCTGGATCTCAGGCACGGAGCAGTCATTCGTCGATCGGACACCGAGGAGGCAGGTAAGAGCCCTCCCGGTGTCCGATCAGCTGTTCGGGACGCCGCGATTTCACCGCGGCGGTCCCGAACAGCCCGACTGAGCAGCCGGGATACTTTCAGTTTCACTTTAGAAGAGGCGGTCAGCTTTGACCGCCGCTTCTAAAGGGTTAATACCGCACATCGCCGCGATCGGCGATGTGTGGTATTAGCCGCGGGTCCCGGCCGTTGATTAGCTACGGGACCGACGCGATATGATGCGGGATCGCGGCGTGATCCCGCTTCATATCGCGGGAGCCGGCGCAGGACGTAAATATACGTCCTGCGTCGTTAAGGGGTTAAGGACCCAGCCATTTTACACCTTAGGACCCGGCCATTTTTTGAACATCTGACCACTGTCACTTTAAACATTAATAACTCTGGAATCCTTTTACTTATCATGCTGATTTCGAGATAGTTTTTTCGTGACATATTCTACTTTAACATAGTGGTAACATTTTGTGGTAACTTGGATCCTTTCTTGGTGAAAAATCCCAAAATTTGATGAAAAATTAGAAAATTTTGCATTTTTCTAACTTTGAAGCTCTCTGCTTGTAAGGAAAATAGATATTCCAAATAATTTTTTTATTTTATTCACATATACAATATGTCCAATTTATGTTTGCATCATAAAATTGACGAGTTTTTACTTTTGGAAGACACCAGAGGGCTTCAAAGTTCATCAGCAATTTTCCTATTTTTCACAAAATTTTCAAACTCACTATTTTTCAGGGACCAGTTCAGGTTTGAAGTGGATTTGAAGGGTCTTCATATTAGAAATACCCCATAAATGACCCCATTATAAAAACTGCACCCCCAAAGTATTCAAAATGACATTCAGTCAGCATTTTAACCCTTTAGGTGTTTCACAGGAATAGCAGCAAAGTGAAGGAGAAAATTCACAATCTTTATTTTTTACACTCGCATTTTCTTGTAGACCCAATTTTTGAATTTTTACAAGGGGTAAAAGGAGAAAATGTATACGTGTATTTTTAGCCCAATTTCTCTCGAGTAAGCACATATCTCATATGTCTATGTAAAGTGTTCGGCGGACGCAGTAGAGGGCTCAGAAGCGAAGGAGCGACAAGGGGATTTTGGAGAGTACGTTTTTCAGAAATGGTTTTGGGGGGGGGGGGGCATGTTGCATTTAGGAAGCCCCTATGGTGCCAGAACAGCAAAAAAAAAAAAAAACACATGCCATACCATTTTGAAAACTAGACCCCTTGAGGAACGTAACAAGGAATTAAGTGAGCCGTAATACCTCACAGGTGTTTCACGACTTTTGCATATGTAAAAAAAAAAAAAATGTTTTCACTAAAATGTGTGTTTCCCCCCAAATTTCACATTTTTGCAAGGGTTAATAGCAGAAAATACCCCCCAAAATTTTTAACCCCATCTCTTCTGAGTATGGAGGTACCCCATAAGTTAACCTGAAGTGCACTACGGGCGAACTACAATGCTCAGAAGAGAAGGAGTCATATTTGGCTTTTTGAGAGCAAATTTTGCTCGGGGGCATGTCGCATTTAGGAAGCCCCTATGGTGCCAGGACAGCATAAAAAAACACATGGCATACCATTTTGGAAACTAGACCCCTTGAGGAATGTAACAAGGAATTAAGTGAGCCTTAATACCCCACAGGGGTTTCGCAACTTTTGCATACGTAAAAAAAAAAAATGTCACTAAAATGTGTGTTTCCCCCCCAAATTTCACATTTATGCAAGGGTTAATAGCAGAAAATACCCCCAAAATTTGTAACCCCATCTCTTCTGAGTATGGAGGTACCCCATAAGTTGACCTGAAGTGCACTACGGGCAAACTACAATGCTCAGAAGAGAAGGAGTCATATTTGGCTTTTTGAGAGCAAATTTTGCTCGGGGGGCATGTCGCATTTAGGAAGCCCCTATGGTGCCAGGACAGCATAATAACCTCCACATGGCATACCATTTTGGAAACTAGACTCCTTGAGGAACATAACAAGGGGTACAGTTCTTTTTTTTTTTTTTGCGTTTGTCAAAACCGCTGAAACAATCAGCCACCCCTGTGCAAATCACCTCAAATGTACATGGTGCACTCTCCCTTCTGGGCCTTGTTGTGCGCCCTCAGAGCACTTTGCGCCAACATATGGGGTATCCCCGTAGTCAGGAGAAACTGCATTACAAATTTTGGGGGGCTTTTTTCCCTTTTACCTCTTGTCAAAATGAAAAGTATAGGGCAACACCAGCATGTTAGTGTAAAAAAAATTTTTTTTTTACACTAACATGCTGGTGTAGACCCCAACTTCCCCTATTAATAAGGGGTGAAAGGAGAAAAAGACCCCCAAAATTTGTTAGGCAATTTCTCCAGAGTACGGCAATACCCCATATGTGACCCTAAACTGTTGCCTTGAAATACGACAGGGCTCCGAAGTGAGAGTGTCATGCGCATTTGAGGCCTGAATTAGGGATTTGCATAGGGGTGGACATAGGGGTATTCTACGCCAGCGATTCCCAAACAGGGTGTCTTCAGCTGTTGCAAAACTCCCAGCATGCTTGGACAGTCAACGGCTGTCCGGCAATACTGGGAGTTGTTGTTTTGTAACAGCTGGAGGCTCCATTTTGGAAACAGCGGCGTACCAGACGTTTTTCATTTTATTGGGGAGGGGGGCTGTGTAGGGGTATGTGTATATGTAGTGTTTTTTTACTTATTTTATTTTGTGTTAGTGTAGTGTAGTGTAGTGTTTTTAGGGTACAGTCACACGGGCGGGGGATTACAGCGAGTTTCCCGCTGCGAGTTTGAGCTGCCGCGCAAAATTTGCTGCATTGCAAACTTGCAGCCTGATACGCACTGTAAGCCCCCTGCCCATGTGAATGTACCCTGTACATTCACAGGGTGGGAACCTCCAGCTGTTGCAAAACTACAACTCCCAGCATGCACAGTCTATCAGTGCATGCTGGTAGTTATAGTTTTGCAACAGCTGGAGGCACACGGGTTGGGAAACACTGAGTTAGGAAACAGACAATGTTTCCCAACCAGTGTGCCTCCAGTTGTTGCAAAACCACAACTCCCAGCATGCCCAGGCAGCCGAAGGGAATATTGGGAGTAGTGGTTACGCAACAGCTGGAGGAGAACAGTTTGGGGACCACTGTGTAGTGGTGTCCAAGCTGTAGCCCTCCAGATGTTGCAAAACTACAACTCCCAGTATGCCAAAACTGTCCAGGCATGCTGGGAGTTGTAGTTCTGCAACATCTGAAGGGCCAGATGTTACAGAACTACAACTCCCAGCATGCCTGGACAGTAAGGGCATGCTGAGGATGTGTAGTTTTGCAACATCTGGAAGGGCACATTGGTCTCCAAACTGTGGACCTCCAGATGTTGCAAAACTGCAACTCCCAGCATGCCCAGATGCCAAGGGCTGTCTGGGCATGCTGGGAGTTGTAGTTTACAGGGTCCCATTACAGCAATGCATGTCGCTTTACGGCAACGTGCATTGCTGTAAAGGGCCCGACCGCGGCTGAAGATCCACTCACCTGTCGCCGCCGCCGCTGTCTTCATCGCTGGGATCCGGGTCTTCAGGGACGAGGTAAGTACCGGGCAGTGTCATTGCTAGGGTTGGTGTCACCCGGTGAGGTAGAAAATGGTGTCACCCCATACCTCCCCCCCCCCCCTCAGTAAGTTTTTAGCCTGTTGTGACAGACACCACTGTTGTAGCACATTGTGAGAAATTCTAGTATAATAATCAGATATACCAGTTGCCACAGAATAGGAAAGTGTTAAAGAAGTTTTCACCATTTAAATATACAGCTCCCAGAATTACTTAAAGGGGTACTCCACTGGAAAACATTTACTTTTATATCAACTGGTGCCAGAAAGTTAAACAGATTTTTAAATTACTTCTATTTAAAATCTTAATCCTTACAGTACTTATCAGCTGCTGTATGCTCCACAGGAAGTTGTGTAGTTCTTTCCAGTCTGACCACAGTGCTATTTGCTGACACCTCTGTCCATGTAAGGAACTGTCCAGAGCAGGATAGGTTTGCTATGGGGATTTGCTCCTACTATGGACAGAGGTGTCAGCACAGAGCACTGTGGTCAGACAGAAAATAAATTAAAAAAAGAAAAGAACTTCCTGTGAATCACTTATACAGCAGCTAATAAGTACTGGAAGGATTAAGATTTTTAAATAGAAGTAATTTACAAATCTGTTTAACTTTGTAGCACCAATTGATTAAAAAAAATGTTTTCCAGTAGAGTACCCATTTGAGCAGTGGTGAGGTTATGCTGGGAGTTGTAGTTTCACTCACCATAACTGTAGAACTTACAAGTGACTACAGCTCTGATAGGAAACAGAGAGGAGAATACACAATGATATCAGTGATTACAGGTGACGTCTTCTCTATAGTGAGGAGAATACACAATGATATCAGTGACTACAGGTGACGTCTTCTCTATAGTGAGGAGAATACACAATGATATCAGTGACTACAAGTGACGTCTTCTCTATAGTGAGGAGAATACACAATGATATCAGTGACTACAAGTGACGTCTTCTCTATAGTGAGGAGAATGCACAATGATATCAGTGACTACAGGTGACATCTTCTCTATAGTGAGGAGAATACACAATAATATCAGTGACTACAGGTGACGTCTTCTCTATAGTGAGGAGAATACACAATGATATCAGTGACTACAGGTGACGTCTTCTCTATAGTGAGGAGAATGTACAATGATATCAGTGACTGCAGGTGACGTCTTCTCTATAGTGAGGAGAATACACAATAATATCAGTGACTACAGGTGACGTCTTCTCTATAGTGAGGAGAATACACAATGATATCAGTGACTACAGGTGACGTCTTCTCTATAGTGAGGAGAATGTACAATGATATCAGTGACTACAGGTGATGTCTTCTCTATAGTGAGGAGAATGTACAATGATATTAGTGACTACAGGTGACGTCTTCTCTATAGTCTTCACTTATCTAATTCAGATGGTACATACCGCCAGAACTTGTTCCAGCTAAATCTTCTGTCTGTAGAATGTGACGCCCAGACGTCTCCTCACTATGTCAGCACATTCTCATCCTCTATATGAAAACAAGTATTATTATAAACCTGCCAGACACTGTATCCTCTAAATATAATACTACTATACACTACACTCTTTGATTATAAACCTTCCATACACCATACCCACTGAATATAATGCTACCACACACTGTACATTCTGAATATTATACCAACACATACTGTACACTCTGAATATAAATCTGCCACATACTGTACCCCTGAATATAATACCGCCACACACTGTACCCTCTGAATATAATACTACCACACACTGTACATTCTGAATATAATACCATCACATACTGTACCCTCTGAATATAAATCTACCACATACTGTACCCCTGAATATAATACCGCCACACACTGTACCCCTGAATATAATACTACCACCCAGAGTACCCTCTGAATATAATACTACCACAAAGTTAAACAGATTTTTAAATTACTTCTATTTAAAATCTTAATCCTTACAGTACTTATCAGCTGCTGTATGCTCCACAGGAAGTTGTGTAGTTCTTTCCAGTCTGACCACAGTGCTATTTGCTGACACCTCTGTCCATGTAAGGAACTGTCCAGAGCAGGATAGGTTTGCTATGGGGATTTGCTCCTACTATGGACAGAGGTGTCAGCACAGAGCACTGTGGTCATACAGAAAATAAATTAAAAAAGAAAAGAACTTCCTGTGAATCACTTATACAGCAGCTAATAAGTACTGGAAGGATTAAGATTTTTAAATAGAAGTAATTTACAAATCTGTTTAACTTTGTAGCACCAATTGATTAAAAAAAATGTTTTCCAGTAGAGTACCCCTTTGAGCAGTGGTGAGGTTATGCTGGGAGTTGTAGTTTCACTCACCATAACTGTAGAACTTACAAGTGACTACAGCTCTGATAGGACACAGAGAGGAGAATACACAATGATATCAGTGATTACAGGTGACGTCTTCTCTATAGTGAAGAGAATACACAATGATATCAGTGACTACAGGTGACGTCTTCTCTATAGTGAGGAGAATACACAATGATATCAGTGACTACAAGAGACGTCTTCTCTATAGTGAGGAGAATACACAATGATATCAGTGACTACAAGTGACGTCTTCTCTATAGTGAGGAGAATACACAATGATATCAGTGACTTCAGGTGACATCTTCTCTATAGTGAGGAGAATACACAATAATATCAGTGACTACAGGTGACGTCTTCTCTATAGTGAGGAGAATACACAATGATATCAGTGACTACAGGTGACATCTTCTCTATAGTGAGGAGAATACACAATGATATCAGTGACTACAGGTGACGTCTTCTCTATAGTGAGGAGAATACACAATGATATCAGTGACTACAGATGACGTCTTCTCTATAGTGAGGAGAATGTACAATGATATCAGTGACTGCAGGTGACGTCTTCTCTATAGTGAGGAGAATACACAATAATATCAGTGACTACAGGTGACGTCTTCTCTATAGTGAGGAGAATACACAATAATATCAGTGACTACAGGTGACGTCTTCTCTATAGTGAGGAGAATGTACAATGATATCAGTGACTACAGGTGATGTCTTCTCTATAGTGAGGAGAATGTACAATGATATTAGTGACTACAGGTGATGTCTTCTCTATAGTCTTCACTTATCTAATTCAGATGGTACATACCGCCAGAACTTGTTCCAGCTAAATCTTCTGTCTGTAGAATGTGACGCCCAGACGTCTCCTCACTATGTCAGCACATTCTCATCCTCTATATGAAAACAAGTATTATTATAAACCTGCCAGACACTGTATCCTCTAAATATAATACTACTATACACTACACTCTTTGATTATAAACCTTCCATACACCATACCCACTGAATATAATGCTACCACACACTGTACATTCTGAATATTATACCAACACATACTGTACACTCTGAATATAAATCTGCCACATACTATACCCCTGAATATAATACCGCCACACACTGTACCCTCTGAATATAATACTACCACACACTGTACATTATGAATATAATACCATCACATACTGTACCCTCTGAATATAAATCTACCACATACTGTACCCCTGAATATAATACCGCCACACACTGTACCCTCTGAATATAATACTACCACACACTGTACATTCTGAATATAATACCATCACATACTGTACCCTCTGAATATAAATCTACCACATACTGTACCCCTGAATATAATACCGCCACACACTGTACCCCTGAATATAATACTACCACCCAGAGTACCCTCTGAATATAATACTACCACAAACTGCGCCCTCTGAATTTAACGTTGCCATACAGTGCACCCTTTGAATATAATACCACAACCGCAGTAACACCCCTCAACATCCGTTAGCTATGCTATTACCACGGGAGGGTTTTTTTGGTGGTGTTGCTAGTGGATGATGGGGGTGCTACTACTGCGGGGTGTTGCTGGAGGATGATGAGGGTGCAACTGGCCATCCCCCCCTGGCAGTATCACCCCCATCATCCATCCGCAGGATCATCCTCCTGGCAGGAGCACCGCCATCATCCACCATCAGGATCTGCTGATGGAGGTGCTACTGCTCCGGGGGGGGGGGGGTTGCTGGTGGATGATGAGGGTGCTACTGCCAGGGGGGGAGCATTAGGTAGGCAGCAGTTCCCCCACTTTAGGTAGGCAGCAGTTCCCCCACATTAGGTAGCATATGTTCCCCACATTAGGCAGCATAGATTCCCCACATTTGATACG
Source organism: Hyla sarda (assembly GCF_029499605.1). Classification (NCBI taxonomy): domain Eukaryota; kingdom Metazoa; phylum Chordata; class Amphibia; order Anura; family Hylidae; genus Hyla; species Hyla sarda. Next base: position 20,183,989 of record NC_079194.1, on the reverse strand, counting down.
TGTTCCCCCACATTAGGTAGCAATTTCCCCACATTAGGTAGCACAGATTCCCCACATTAGGTAGCATAGATTCCCCCCATTCGGTAGCACAGATTCCCCACATTAGGTAGCATAGACTCCCCACATTTGGTAGCACAGATTCCCCACATTAGGTAGCAGTTTCCCCACATTAGGTAGCATAGACTCCCCACATTAGGTAGCATAGACTCCGCACATTTGGTAGTAGTTACCCCACATTAGGCCGCAGGTTCCCTTGCAGGTTCCCCACAATGGGTCAAAGTCTCCCCACATTAGATCGCTGTTTAACCCCCCCCCCCCCCCCCACACACACACAAAAAAAAACCCACATACAACACAGACAGACACACACACAGAGTCACAGTCACACACACAGAGTCACACACAGAGTCACACAGTCACACACACAGAGTCACACACACAGAGTCACACACACAGAGTCACACACACACACACAGAAAATAAGGCATACTTGGCACACCAGAAGGCCTCCTACATAATTCCAATACAAGAAATGATTGTGGGCAGGGGTGTTGAGGGGTGTTGCGCTCCTGGGTCCCCCTGCAACACACACACACAGTCACATACACACACACACAGAGTCACACACAGTCACATACATACACACAGAGTCACACACAGTCACATACACACACACAGAGTCACACACAGTCACATACACACACACACACAGTCACACACAGTCACACACACACATACACAGAGTCACACACAGTCACATACATACACACAGAGTCACACACAGTCACATACATACACACAGTCACACACAGTCACATACATACACACACACACACACACAGAGTCACACACAGACAGTCACACACAGACAGAGATAGCGACAGACAGACACACACACTCACCCATCCAGCGCAGCGCTCCTTCTCTACTGGCACCCTGCGAGTGACGTCACTGACGTCCCATGCGACGGACGGGCGCACAGCGGCGATGAAGGCCGGGGGGGGCAGCTGACGGACAGGCGCAGGTGAAGGGGGGGGGGGTGCTGCCAGTCGGGTGCAGACGGGGGTGTCAGTGTAGCTGGGGGGGGGTGCTGCGGAGCGTCTTGGTGTCACCCCATTAGGTTGGTGTCACCCGGGCCGCACCCCCCGCACCCGGGTCGCAATGCCACTGGTACCGGGGCAGGTCCCCAGCACTCCCCCGTCCCCCGCCGCGTCCTCCAGTCTTCCTCCTGTCCTCTCCGGACATCCAGGGGCCGGGCAGGGCGGGAGGAAGTAACCGCCCCCCCCCCCCCCCCCTGCGATTGGTCGGTTAACTAACCGAAGAATCGCAGGGGATAGGAGGAGGTGGCAGGCTTGCCACCTCGCTCCTATACTTTAGCATGGTCCTGGCTGTCTGTGACAGCCGGGATCATGCAAAATTACCGGGCGGTCGGGTCCCAGAGACCCGTTCAGCCCGGTTTCGCCGCATATCGCAGGGGAGATTTCCCTAGCGATTTGCGTCGATCGCCGACATGGGGGGCCTACATGGCCCCCCTCGGTGTTTGCCCTGGATGCCTGCTGAAGCATTTCAGCAGGCATCCGCTTCCGATCTCTGCCCGGGGCGCGGCAGAGACCGGAGAAACACCAGGAAGTACTAGTACGTCCTGGGTCCTTAAAGCCCAGGGTGCCAGGACGTTCTAGTACGTCCTGGGTCCTTAAGGGGTTAAGGACATTTTTTCCTCCTCGCCTTCAAAAAATCATAACTCTTTTATATTTTCATCCATTCAGACTAGTATGAGGGCTTGTTTTTTGCGTGACCAGCTGTCTGTTGTAATGCCATCACTAACTTTACCATAAAATGTATGGCGCAACCCAAAAAATACTATTTGCATGGGGAAATTAAAAAGAAAACCGCAATTTTGCAAATTTTGGAAGGTATAGTTTTTTTTTGAGGCCGTAGTATTCACGGTAAAAATGACGTGTTTTTTTAATTTTTTTATTCTTTGGGTCAATACGATTACAATGATTCCCATGATAATATACTTTTCTATTACTGTTGCACTTCTATTACTGTTGCAAATCGCAAACTTTTTAACCAAATTAGTACGTTTAAAATCCCCCTATTTTGAAGACCTATAACTTAAATTTTTCCGTATAAGCGGTGGTATAAGGTCTCATTTTTTGCGCCGTGATCTTTACTTTTTATTGATACTATATTTGCTTATGTAAAACCTTTAATACATTTTTTATACATTTTTTTGGGAATAAAATATTATAAAAAAGCTTCACTTTTGGACATTTATGCACACGGCGATACCAAATATGTATATAATTATTATTATTATTTTTTTTTTTTACACTTTTTGGGGGTGAAATAGGGAAAATGGGACAATTTACGTTTTTATTGGGGGAAGGGGTTTTTCTTTTTTTTTTCTTTTTTTTTTTACTTTTTTAACTTTTCTTTTTACACTTTAATAGTCCCCATAGGGGACTATTTATAGCAATAATTCGATTGCTAATACTGTTCAGTGCTATGCATAGGACATAGCACTGATCAGTGTTATTGGTCATTGCCTGCTCTGGTCTGCTCGATCGCAGACCAGAGCAGAACACCTGTGGAAGGCAGCGGAGGCAGGTGAGGGGACCTCCGGCTGCCATGCTGGATGATTGGATCGCCACAGCAGCTCTGCTGGTGATCCGATCATCCATTTCAGTGTCCGCAATGCTGCAGATGCCATTACCGGCGGGTCCCTGGCTGCTATCAGCAGCCGGAACCTGTCGCGCATGACCCGAGCATTGCTCCGATGCTCGTGGTTATGTATAGGACGTAAATGTACATCCTGGTGCGTTAAGTACCACCTCACCAGGACGTACATTTACGTCCTGCGTCGATAAGGGGTTAAAATAATCCCCAAATATTGCAGCACTGACACTTCCTGTTTTCTACGGATCATTTCCCAGCAGTTTTCTCCATATGATCACAGACGGGAGTGCAGTAAAAGGTGACAATAGATAAGACAGGATCAGGCCATTCACAATCCGAGATGTTCACAGCTCATCATTTCCCCCTGCCTGCACAATGGCCTCCGTATTGATCGCAGAGCATGCCCACAAGACTCTTTAATACAAGTCATATCATCATACATACACACTTCTATCATAGACACATGTATCATAGGCACATCTATCATACATACACACATTTATCACACACACACATCTATCATATATACACACACACACATTTATCATACGCACATCTATCATATACACATCTATCATGCACACCTCAAACATACACACATTATACTTACACACATCATACATGCTCAAATCATACACACATCATACAGACAGACATACACACAACATACACACATCTATTATACATACATCTATCATACATACACACACACATCTATCATAGCCCCCCTCCTTATCCATGGTCTACTCAATTCATTGCCACGGCCTGCCACTCATCAGTGCTAAGGGTCTGAGGCAACTGAGAGAGTGGACATCGCTGGTAACTGCAGGGATGCTTTGAGGAGGCGGAGGCTGCTTCTCCCTTGCACCACAGGTGCAGTAGGGTCGCAGGAAGGGATGCGTCAGGGGTTTGAAGCAGACGTGCATGCCTGTGCAGGGCATGTCTGCTCCCTCCCAGCAGCCCCTGGGCTGTTCCACCCTACTTTGATTTTTTAAAGGGCCAGTGCTGTTAAAGGAAAAAAAGAATGTGCTGGCAGCAACCTCATGGCCCGACCTGCTGCTGCAGCACATAGTATAGAGGCAGGGGACCCGGTTGCAATTGCGACCGTTGCAACCTCTATAGCCACTAAATTTCAGATTGTGGGGGTTGGGGCTCAGCATCTGCTTCTAAAGGAGAAAGAGAGCCTGATAAATCCTGGACTGTGTACCTGCCCAGCTGAGCCTGTCTGCCTGATAGATGACCCACAAAAGTAAATCAAAGCTTCCCATCTTTGACATTTCATATAAAAATCAGGGCAGCAATCCCTTGTATAAATAACGATGTACCTCCTATTGTATGTCCAGAGTGCTGCAGTGCAATCTCCCCTCTCTTTAACTTTTCAGCAGCAACAGCAGCTAGTGTAACCCCTTCATTGCTGATGCTGTTTCTTTCCTTTTTTGTTCATATGGCAACTTGCAAACCCAGTGCATCAGTAACCCATTCTACTCTTCAGATGCCTTATGTTGTACTTTACCGAGTAAATCATCCCCCAGCACAGAGTCAGCCTATTCAGTGTACTTTCACCATCACTATGTCATGGCATAGTAGACTGAGTGCTGTGCTGTGATTGGCTAGGTAACTAAGGAAGGACATGCCTGTGTGTGTCCAAACTGCTCTGCCATGGCTAAAAAGGGTTAATCACCACTCTAATGCTCATACAGTCATACAAGACCACCTGCGGTGTAAACCATTAAGTTAAACCACAGTGTATGTACATGACAAGTGACAGAATACATTTTCTGACTCACAGTACAAAAAAAATTCTTAACTGTCAGGCTATTAAATGGAAGGGCGGGGGCGGGGGCATAGATCTTCTCCACCTAGATATAATATCTCAGCTTCTTGTATTATCTCTTCTGGAATAGTTCTTCAGGGGCCCCAGTGGGATCATTTTTTGTTGGCTTACAATATTATTTCCATTACTCCAGGAATTCCTAATAATCTCCCAGCCCCACTGATTCTATTTTCAGCTTTTATGACTCTTTTACTCTTTGCAGATTATGTTTAATAAGTTGAGGGCAGATTTATTACTCTCAATATACAAAACAATTTTTGTGCAGCGCCCCTAACACAAATCAGTTACCTCTACATCATGCACACACACCAATATCCACCTTTAACACATGGCTGGGAATTTGCTACACATTGTAGAGCTCTATTGCACTTTGCTGATCTACTTTAAAGGGCTTATCTAGTGTCTTCACTGGGGCAGGGGAAAATAGAAATAAATACTCACCTAGCCCTGGTTCCCCACAGCTCTGGTTCACCTCTGTACGGAACGTACAGAGGTGAACCAGAGCTGTGGGGGACCAGGGCTAGGTGAGTAATCTTCTTTTCTTCTTTTTGCTTCCGAAACAAGTGCTTTGTGCAGGACCTGACCTCTCAGCCAATCATTGGCGGCAGCAGTGTCCTGGCTTGGAAAGTGATTGGTGGGTGCTGCTACAGCCTCTCAGAAGCAGGATGAAGAGGAAGAAGATCGGGGAACCAGATGAAGATGAACGAGAGCTGCAGGGGACCAGCAGTGGATCTCAACTAGGTTGGGTAAAGATACATTTTTTCTTCTCTTACCCTTCCTTTCCCATCACCATATTACTTTTTTTTTAGAAAACATAAGAACCCCTTTCAATTATTACAGTGAGGAAAGGAAGGTTATTACCGTGCAGACAGCATACAGTGGTGTATTAAGGTTTCCTGCTGCACTAGTATGGAGGTGGGTGATGGGCTAGTCTTGGGGGAAGGGGCGGGGTCCGGATTATTAGGCTAGTCTGAAGCGGGGGGGGGGGGGGGGGGGGGGGTTGCGTTCTCCTTACCATAGACATACAGGTGCTTGTTGATTTCAGGCTGCAGCCTTTTCTGGCAGCTTCGTAGCCGCTGCAGGTTCATCTCTCTTCTCCTCCTCCGGCGGTGCTGTCTTTTCCGCTGGCATGTTTGGAGGCTGGAGGGATGGGGGAGCTCTCCTGGATACAGGCACTGCAGTACAATAAGAGAGCGGTAGGGAGTGTTAGCTAAGGAGACAGCCAGCAATTGGCTTACAGCGATTGAGCGCCCTCTGCTGGCTCAGAAGCTCCTTACACTGCTGCAAGGCGTAACAGTGCAGGCAGTGATGTATTAGACGTATGTATGAGACGCCCCCCTTAAACGGCCACCTTAGGCGTGGGCCTTGTTGGCTTAGGGGTTTATACGCCAGAATAAACAGTAATACAGTACAGTGGTCCCTCAACATATGATGGTAATCCGTTCCAAATGAACCATCGTTTGTTGAAACCATCGTATGTTGAGGGATCCGTGCAATGTTAACTATAGGACGTTATTCTCACCTGTCCCCGCCGTCACCGCTGCCCTAGATGACACAGTCCATCGCTGCCGCCGCGTCCCTGGGGTGTCCCCGCCGCACCGGAACGTCTCCTATTGGATGACGGGACGGCGTTTGTGGCGACGGGATGACGACGATGGAGAGCGCCGGCGATGCAGGGGATCCCGAAGATGACGTCCTGGAGCACCGCGGACAGGTGAGTGACCATCACTGGAGCTTACGGGGCACCGTAAACGGCTATCCGACGGCAAAAGCATCGTATGTTGATGCTGCCTTCAACATGCGATGGCCTCTGAGAGGCCATCGCATGTTGAAATTATTATATGTCGGGGCCATCGTAGGTGGGGGGGTCACTGTATACAGTAATCCTTCGTCAACATACAATGAATATTCTTTCCTGGACAAATGTTATGTAGTCAACATACAATGTCAAAGACAATCTGGATATGCGGCAAACATAAACAGCTGGAACATCTGACCATTTAGAATGAATATTTTAATGAAAAACTGCTGTAAGTTTCCACACAGGCATTTTTTTGGATATCTGCCCCTACAATTTATGAGCCAAAGTCAAACGTGGATCCAATAGGAAGGAAGAGTAGAAGTCCTTCCTTTATATTTCCCATTACTTTGGTTCTTTCTGTCACGCCCCCTCCCATAGACTTCCATTTGGGGGGGCGTGACATCATGAGGGGTGGGGCTATGACGGTATGAGCTCCCGGCACCGGCTCTAAGCATTCGGAACATTGAAAGTAGAAACAATGAAAGAAATGCCACAGACAAAAGTGATACAGAAGTTAAAGGGGTACTTGGCTGCTCAGCGTTTGGAACAAACTGTTCCGAACGCTGGAGCTGGCGCTGGGAGCGTGTGATGTCATAGCCTTTCCCCCTCATGACAAAACGCCCCACCCCCTCAATGCAAATCTATGGGAGGGGGCGTGACAGCCGTCACGCCCCCTCCCATAGACTTGCATTGAGGGGCAGGCATGACTTCATGAGGGGGCGGGGCTATGACGTCACAAGCTCCCGGCACCGGCTCCAGCATCCGGAACAGTTTGTTCTAAACGCTGAGCAGCGGAGTACCCCTTTCATTTGGCACTTGGCAAAAGGGAAAAAGTTAAAGGGGTGTTCTGGGATTGTTTTAAATTTGACTATGCTACAGGGGCTGTAAAGTTAGTGTATTTCATAAGATAGTGTCTGTGTTCGATGGATGGTCTTGCAATTCTTATATAATTTTTGCCCCGGATGTTAATTTTAAGCAGCATGTAAAAGGAGTGTTGTCCTTTTTCCAGGTGTCAGTGCGGCATGAGACATTACATCCCTAGTCAGATGTTAAAAGGGAGCCTGTCTGTGCTTCAGCGGATGGAGCAACCACTGGGAAGGAGATCATTCTCCACAGGGCTGCAGGGAATTGTAGTTTCAACCCAGCAAGCATGGAAGGAAGCTCAGCTGTGCTGCAATGGAAAGGTGTGGCTGATGTGAGGGATGGAGACAAGTCACCTCCGACCTAGAAACAAAGGATCCTGGGGATTGTAATCTGAGGGAGGCCACAGAAACAGGAAATAGCCAATTCGCACAACTGTGGGGATTGTCAGGTGAGGAGAAGGCCAGCAATTGGATTATAGTTATTGAGCGCCCTCTGCTGGCTCTGGAGCTGTTTATACTGCTGCACGACTCCCTCTGAGCAACAGTGCAGGCAGTGGTGTATTGGAACGCCCATTAAACTGCCGCCCTAGGCCTGGGCCATGTTGACCTAGGGGTTTATGTGGGGGCATAAAAGTATTTAGTCAGCCAGCAATTTTGCAAGTTCTTCCACTTAAAAAGATGAAAGAGGCCTTTAATTTTCCTCATAGGTATACCTCAATTATGAGAGACAAAATGGGGGAAAGAATACGGGAAATCACATTTGTAAACAGGCAGAAAAGTCCAGCTCACCCCCGTTCGCCTCCCACTTCATGGACCAGCGTGGACCACATTACCTAAACTGGCAAGAAAGAAAAATGGTCCCGCGCAGTAGCTCAATTGCAGAAGCGACCTTTTATTCCATAACAGCAATACATGCAAATAAAAACAAGCAGTGACGCGTTTCGATCATCTAAGCGATCTTAATAGTACTGGCACAGATTTACTATCTTGGATTGCTCTTATAGGGGAGGGAACCACCTGCACAGGTAAAATGCAACCATGTGAAACAAGGTGAGACAGTCCCCCACAATAAGCAAAACTCCATTACAAAAAGATCTATATACATATAGTTAACAGATAAAACACATTACATAATGTTATTGATATTTATCAAAAAACCTACTAATAAGAAAAACCTTCTTAAAATCTGTTTAAATATTTCTTAATATAACTGGTCACTAGGTGGGGTAAAATACATAAAAAAGGGGGGAAAAAATAAAAAATTGCAAACAGATAAGAAAGTCCTAAAAAATAGTAACGGAATGTTCTGAATGTGGTTCATGTGTATGCCGATTCATAAAGTTCTAGTCATTATTGCATAAGTAGAGATAATATTTCACACACCATAAAACATGGTCCCTGGCATAAAACGAATTAGGAAGCTTGGATGGAATAGCGGAACAGAAAAGGACAAACATGTATGTCAATGTTTATACAGAAAGGGATTATGTGGATCATGCAGTAGGACATCTTGTCTTTTATTCAATCCTGCTGGAAATCTACTATCGAGCCACATAAGCCAAAACACTTCCCTATCAAGAAGCTTTTGCCTATGGTCTCCCCCCTCTAACTGGGGCTCCTGGAGGGCAAGACTGGCAAAACTTCCACCACGTTTTTCGGCACAGTGTTGACTAACCATAGAGACGTGATAGGAGCTGAAATGTTTAACATCAGATAGAAATTCTTGATCGTGTCAAGAACTGTCCAGAGTAGGAGCAAATCCCCATAGCAAACCTCTCTGTTAACGGCAACGCTCCAGTCTCTCATTCTGCCCGTGAGCGCCCCCCTCCTCTTGTCACCGGTGGCTCCGGGACTCGCCTGCATGCGAGTTCCGGGCCTTGCTATGGGCAATGCTCCGGCTGTTTATTTCGGCGGTGATCATCCTTGTCCTACTGTCTTTGGCGGCTCTGGGACTCGCTTTGTGAGTCCCGGGCATCTCTTCACCCCACGCTGTCACTTGCTCCTCTCTGCATGTGCATCAACGGCGCCTGTATCCCCACCCCTTAGAGCGTGTGCATGCCAGTGCTCTTCGATTTAAAGGGCCAGTGTGCTCTTGATTGGTCTGCTGATGGGCGGACCTTTTATATAAGTCCTGTACCTCCCTATTCTTGTGTTGGATCTTTGTGCTTTGTGCCTCTGAGAAAGTGTTACTTGTATTTTGCCTACTGTGTTCCTGACCTCCTCGCTAGTGACCTGACCTTGCTCCTTTGCTGCCTGCCTTCTGACCTTTGCTATGTCCTGACTACGTCTATAACCTTCGGTACCGAGTTACATCTGGACAACTTGTGTGGACAGATTGTGCCAGGGATAGCGACCTGGGTGCCACCTGCCACTGCAAGTCCATTCTACTTTGCGGTGGGCTCTGGTGAAAACCTGCGGCACCTTAGACTCCGCTCCTTGGACCGGTTAAGTCATTGTCCACATAGGTCAGCGGATCCACTACCATCTGCCGTTAACACTCTCCTTCTCTGGACAGTTCCTGACACAGGCAGATGTGGCAGCAGAGAGCACTGTGGTCAAACTTAACAAAACTACTTTTTGGGAGCATAGAGCCGATGATGAGTACTGGAAGGGTTAAGATTTTGTGCTAGAAGTAATTTACAAATCTGTTTAACTTTGTGGCACCAATTGATCTGGAAAAAAATAAATAATGGTTTTCCCCTTTAACTATAACACTTTATGAAGCTTTATGAATAAATCACCCATCAATGGGTGAACAAGCGTCTCAGGTTACCCAGATACAATGTCACATGGTTTGTATAACCGCATATAACCAATCTCCTAACTAGGAAATCTTGGCATAACCCTAGATGCATTGTATTGTACATACATCTGCCACTGAGGAAGGGGGATAGCCTCATGAAACGCGTCTTGACTTTAATGTACTGTTTGTTCTTTTAGATGTGTCAGTAAAAGTATTTATACCGTACTTATGGTTCATGGAATCCATATTGGATCACTATTGGGCAGCGCCACTCCAGTGCCACATTTTTTCTCTAAATTGTTCGTTGGACTAGATAAAAATTGATACTTTTTTAAAAATATAAAGATGGTCAATATTTAAGAAAATGGTCAGAGAATATAGACTATCATATAGTTACATAGTTACATAGTTAGTACGGTTGAAAAAAAGACATACGTCCATCAAGTTCAACCAGGGAATTGAAGTGAAGGGTGTAAGGGGATAAGGGGAAGGGATGTAGTTTTATAATTCTGCATAAGCATTAATGTTATTTTGTTCCAGGAATGTATCTAACCCTGTTTTAAAGCTATTAATTGTTTCTGCTGTGACCAGTTCCTGAGGTAGACTGTTCCATAAATTCACAGTTCTTATGGTAAAGAAGGCGTGTCACCCCTTTAGACTAAACCTTTTCTTCTCCAGACGGAGGGGCTATTTTATGTTGTATCAAATAACCAATTCACAGATGTAACAGAATAAGATATTTAATGGCTGCACATTCCGGTTGATAAAACTCCCTTAGTCAGGTGGTAGATAATCACTGATGTTTCTCCAGATTACTGAATCATCAACATTGAATTCTGATTATTGTTGTTGCTCTTCATTGGTTTTTCTAATGTTTGAATTCTGAGAACTTTCTCGCATAGCGGTAACAGATCAGCTTTACACGATGGAATCTTGCCATGAAGACATTTTTATATTTCTAATCGGATTAACCCTTTAAAGATACAGCCAGTTTTTACATTTACATTTTTTTCTCCTAGCCTTTTAATACCATAAACTTATTTTTTTTTTTTCAAAAAGCCTTAAGCTTCCATGACTTGTGGCCGATCCACCTCTGGACCACTAATGATGCGCTCCGAGTGTTGTTTAAATGCTGAAGTCAGTATGACAGCAGCATTTAAAAGGGGTACTCAGCCCTGGATATTTTATCTACTATCCAAAGGATAGTGGTTAAGATGTCTGATTGCGAGGGTCCCGCTGCTTGGACCCCCCGCGATCTTCGCACAGCACCCAGAATTCTTATGTTTAGAAGGCTTGGTTACAGCGGTGATAGACATGACAGCATGTCACACCCCCTCCATTCATGTGGTGACCATCACGCCCTTTTCCATAGACATGAATGGAGGGAGCGTGCCGTTCTGTCAATAGGGGGTGTGGCGTGAAGTCACATCTCCCGCCATGGGAACCCAGCGTTCTAAACATACTGTTGTTGTTGGTGCTGCATGGAGATTGCGGGGGACCCAGCGACAGGACCCCTGTGATCAGACATCTTATCCCTTATCCCTTGGATGTCTAGGGGTGGAGTACTCCTTTAAACAGTTAAAGGGGTATTCAGCTTTTAAAAACCTGTCCGGCTCTATTGTTTGCAGAATAATCCCTGTTCATTTCTGCAATAGCAATTTATTACGATCTCCTCCTAATTCAGGAATGTGTCCCCATTGTAATCCATCACAAGGCATACAGCTGACATCAGCAATATGTTTTTTTCACATACATGTTGGATTACTCTTCCTTTTTGATCATATGTGTTTACTTAACTTTTTATATATTGCCCTCATGGTCGTTTCCATATAATATCAGCCACATTTGTGCACCTTACAAATCATTTGACACCAAATTAACCAAACCCAACTGTACATTATGGGGGAATAATGTAATAATTGCAATGGCCCAACTTATTATTGCCTCTCATCAGTGTTTTCTTTATGGGCAAATAGCTGAAATCCTGGCACTGCCTGGTTTTTCCTACCTAATCCTTGTGGGGGAGGAAAAGCAACAAGGAGGAAGAACTCATACCCCTTTCCTCATATCCCGACCTCATATCCCGTCCTCATATCCCGTCCTCATATCTCCTCCTCATATCCTGTCCTCATATCCCGACCTCATTTCCCGACCTCATTTCCCGACCTCATATCCCGACCTCATATCCCGTCCTCATATCCCGTCCTCATATCCTATCCTCAAATCCTGTCCTCATATCTCATCCTCATATCCCGACCTCATATCCGATCCGCATATTCTGTCCTCATATCCCGTCCTCATATCTCATCCTCATATCCCGTCCTCATATCCAGACCTCATATCCCGTCCTCATATCCCGTCCTCATATCCCGACCTCATATCCGGTCCTCATATCCCATCCATTCTAGAAGGTAAACTAGAGTAATGGTGGTCACCAGAGGTGGCAGCAGAGAGCAGAAAGTATATATGAATGGGTATAAAGGGGTACTCAGCTGCTGATCAGGTAATAGCAGATGGTATTGATAAGTTAAAGGGGTACTCCACTGCTCAGCGTTTGGAACAAACTGTTCCGAACGGAGCTGGTGCCGGTAGCTTGTGACATCATAGCCCCGCCCCCTCATGATGTCTCACCCCTCCCCCTCAATGCAAATCTATGGGAGGGGGTGTGACGAATGTCACGCCCCCTCCCATAGACTTGCATTGAGGGGGCATGGCGCGACGGCATGAGGGGAGCGTGGCTATGACATCACGAGCTCCGGCCGCCGACTCCAGTATTCGGAACAGTTTGTTCCAAACGCTGAGCAGCGGAGTACGTCCTATGTTCGCAAAATTCGCATGTTCGTTCTCTTTTTTTTTTTTCGATGCCAAAATTCGTAATGAGCAATTATATCTTTCACCAAAAAGAAGGAAGTGATCAGTGTCCAGTCTGGAAGTGCCGATATTCGCATAAATATTTGCATAAATTCCCATGAAAAAAAGCACGAATATTCGTCATTACGTGTATATATATATATCACTATATTCTAAATATTCGCGAAATCGCTAAAATTAGCATTTCAAATATTCGCGCTCAACACTATACATCAGTTAGTTAACCAACCCCTTTCAAATGTGAAGGGTTCAGACAACTTAAAGGGGTACTCCGGGGAAAACAATTTTTTTTTTAAATCAACTGGTGCCAGAAAGTTAAATAGATTTGTAAATTACTTCTATTTAAAAATCTTAATCCTTCCAGTATTTATAAGCTGCTGTATGCTCCACAGTAAGTTCTGTAGTTCTTTCCAGTCTAACCACGGTGCTCTCTGCTGACACCTCTGTCCGTGTCAGGAACTGTCCAGAGTAGGAGAGGTTTGCTATGGGGACAGTTCCTGATACAGACAGAGGTGTCAGCAGAGAGCACTGTGGTCAGACTGGAAAGAACTACACAACTTCCTATGGAGCATACAGCAGCAGGATTAAGATTTTTAAATAAAAGTAATTTACAAATCTGTATAACTTTCTGGCACCAGTTTTCCACCGGAGTACCCCTTAACGACGTAGGACGTAAATGTACGTACATTTACGTCCTAAGCATAGCCGCTAGCATCGGAGCGATGCCTGGATCATGCGCGGCAGGTACCGGCTGTTGATCGCAGCCAGGGACCCGCCGGTAATGGCGGACACCCGCGATCCCGCGGATGTCCGCCATTAAACCCTCAGATGCCGTGATCAATACCGATCACGGCATCTGCAGCATTGCGGTCACTTAACTGGATGATCGGATCGCCCGCAGCGCTGCCGAGGCGATCAGATCATCCAGCACAGCAGCCGGAGGTCCCCTCACCTGGCTCCGCTGCCTTCCGGGAGTCTTCTGCTCTTATCTGCCTTCCCGCAGACCAGAGCAGAAGATGACCGATAACCCTGATCAGTGCTGTGTCCTATACATAGCACTGAACAGGATTAGCAATCGAATGATTGCTTTAAATAGTCCCCTATGGGGACTATTAAAGTGTAAAAATAAAAGTAAAAAAAGTAAAAAAATGAAGTTAAAAAAATGTGAAAAACCCCCTCCCCCAATAAAAACGTAAATTGACCCATTTTCCCTATTTCACCACCAAAAAGTGTTAAAAAATATTTTATTTACATATTTGGTATCGCCACGTGCATAAATATCTGAACTATTAAAATAAAATGTTAATGATACCGTACGGTGAACGGCGTGAACGTAAAAAAATAAAAAGTCCAAAATAGATGCTTTTTTATAGCATTTTATCCCCCAAAAAATAATAAAAAATGTAGTAAAAGTTTTATATAAGCAAATATGGTTTCATTAAAAATTACAGATCATGGTGCAAAAAATGAGCCCTCATACCGCCGCTTATAGGGAAAAATGAAAAAGTTATAGGTCTTCAAAATAGGGGGATCTTAAACGTACTAATTTGGTTAAAAAGTTTGTGATTTTTTTAAGCGCAACAGTAATAGAAAAGTATATTATCACGGGTATCATTTTAATGGTATTGACCCAAAGAATAAAGAACACGTCACTTTTACCATAAATTGTACAGCGTGAAAACGAAACCTTCCAAAATTAGCAAAATTTAGGTTTTCTTTTTAATTTCCCCACACAAATAGTATTTTTTTGGTTGCGCCATACATTTTATGGTAAAGTGAGTGATGGCATTACAACGGAAAACTGGTCACGCAAAAAGCAAGCCCTCATACTAGTCTGTGGATGAAAATATAAAAGAGTTATGATTTTTTGAAGGCGAGGAGGAAAAAATGAAAACGTAAAAATAAAATTTTCTGCGTCCTTAAGGCCAAAATGGGCTGAGTCCTTAAGAGGTTAAAGGAGTACTCCGGTGCTAAGACATCTTATCCCCTATCCAAAGGATAGGGGATAAGATGCCTGATCGCGGGGGTCCCACCACTGGGGACCCCCGTGATCTTTCACGTAGCACCCCGTTACCATCAGCCCCAAGAGCATGTTCACTCCGGGTCTGATGACTGGCGATCACGGGGCCGTGTGATGTCACGCTCCGCCCCCTCAATGCAAGCCTATGGGAGGAGACGTGACAGGGGGCAGAGCCGTGACGTCACAATGCTCCGGCCCCGTGATTGCCAATCATCAGATCGGAGCGAACATGCTCCGGGGGCTGATTGTAACGGGGTGTTGCGTGCAAGATCACGGGGTGCCCAGCAGCGGGACCCCCGCGATCAGGCATCTTATCCCCTATACTTTGTATAGGGGATGAGATGTTTTAGCGCCAGAGTACCCCTTTTTTCTTTGAAATCAACTGGTGCCAGAAAGTTAAACATATTTGTAAATTACTTCTATTAAAATGTTTTATTCCTTCCAGTACTTATTAGCTGCTGAATGCTACAGAGGAAATTCCTTTCTTTTTGGAACACTGATGACATCACGAGCACAGTGCTCTTTGCTGACAGTTGCTCTCTGTCCATTTTAGCAACTGTGCATAGCAGATGTATGCTAAGGGCCGCATGGTGGCTTAGTGGTTAGTGCTGGGGCCTTGGGTTCAAATCCCACTAAGGACAACAATAAATAAATAAAGACTTATTATTATTATAATAACGTCAGCAGAGAGCGCTGTGCTCGTGATGTCATCAGAGAGCATTCCAAAAAGAATAGAATTTCCTCTGTAGTATTAAGCAGCTAAGAAGGAAGTACAGGAAGGATTAAGATTTTTTAATAGAAGTACTTTACAAATCTGTTTAACTTTCCGGAGCCAGTTGATTTAAAAGAAAAAAGGTTTTCACCGGAGTACCCCTGTAAGTCGAAGAGTCGAAGACTTTATTTGGGAAGTTCCCCACACGTTTAGCCATCTATTCCCATGACATGGCATCAGTAAATTGCCGACTTCATGCTAGTTCTGGCGGAAGTATAAATGACTGTTTTATAGAAGTGAAGAGAGTGAGAGTTATACGGCTCATTTTATTAGTTTTCTTCTCAGTCACGGTGGGTAGATAGAGAATCGTATGACAGAACATTGTGATGGGTAGATCACCACGAATTACAGAATGGGAAAGTATTGTACGTGTACTTATATTATCATCCAATTGTGAAATAACCTCCTACAGAATGTCTGGTGTCACTTATACAGTAAATTGCATTTAGAAAGTTTTATGTTTTTTTTACATTATGTAGCTCCTTGTGCTAAAAAATTAAAATAAAATAAAAATTAATAAAATGAACAGGCCCTCTGTTATGACACAAAATTTAGTTCTGGCTCCTCCCATTTTTCTTGATCTTCTCTATGATTTGGAGTTCCCTGTGGTAAATTCAGCTAATTGGATGTGATATGGAGAGACACAGCCCTGTCTATTTCCTAAGGACGCAGGGATTTTTTTTTATTTTTGCACTTAAAGGGGTACTCCTCTGGAAGACTTATTTTTAAATCAACTGGTGTCAGAAAGTTAACCCCTTAAGTCCCAATACAAATAAACCTGTACGCCCCTGAAAGACCAGGCCTGTTTTTTTTCACATCGGGGATGTCTGTCTTTATTAGAGAATAACTCTGGTAACGTTTTGCCAATCACGATAATTCTTACATTGTTTTTTTGTCACACGTTGTCCTTCATGTACATAGTAAAAGTAAGCTGATATCATTTGTAGTTTTTTTTTTTACAATGCAAAAAATCATGACATTTTTGAAAAAATTAAGATTTTTTGCTATTTAACACTAATAGGTTGCATATATTTATACTTCCTGACCAAATAGTTTATGAAACTTATACTTTCAGATGTCTACTTTATTTTGACGTCATTTTTTTGTTTTTAATTGACATTTTAAATTAATTAGAAGCCTAACAATTTAACTTGAAATTTAGAAAATTTAGAAAATTTGAAAAGTACATATTTTTTTATGTGCTATGCAAGGTTTGCAGAAATTTGAAGGTGGTAGAACATAGGAACACCCCCCAAATGACCCCATTTTAAAAACTAGACCCCTCAAGGTATTCGCTAGGGGGTACAGTGAGTATTTTAACACTATAGTTTTTTGGCAGGAATTATTACAAAGTCAGTGTTAAAAATTTGAAATTTGCAATTTTTCACAAATGCATCATTTTTGGGGCATATTTTTTGTACATCACTTCTGATATTGCAAGAAATGCACCCTATATTTTATTAAGCTGCTTGTCCCATGTTCGGAAATACCCCCGCTGAGGCCATATTTGGCTCCTTGACCGCCTGGTAGGACCCCAAAAGAGAGGAGCCTCCTTTGGCTTTCAGGGCATCATTATATGAATAGTCACCATTCATACTGCGTTTCTGCAGTATCGGTGTCCGTTATCATGTCAAAAAAGGGATCCAATGTATATTGTAGTAGTCTCATTCAGAAATGAATAGAGCTGCTACAGTATACATCAGCATCACTCTTTTTGACATGATGCAGACGGATACCTCTAACACTGCGGAAACGCAGTATGAATGGGACGCAGTGTAGAGTCACATAGATCACATCCGCAGCATATTTCACACCGCAGATGCCCCCCGGCAGTCACAAGGGCGAGATCACTGCTGTGGCTGGGTAGCTCAGTGTGTCCGCTCATGACTTCCGGCGGGAAATCCGACACTATTAGTGGACATACAAAGCTACCCAGCTGCAGCAGGGAGCTCATTATTGTGACTGTTGGCGGGCATCCGCAGCATGTAATATGCTGCGGATGTGCGCCGTGTGATCCTACACATACATTTTTATTTGTCATTATATTTATTTAATAAATGTATTTTTATTTCATTTTTTTACACTTTTTTTACACTTTTTTTTACACTTTTTTTATACTTATTGTTGTTTTTACACTTTTATTTATTTTATATTTTTTTCACTTTTTTTTATGCTTTGGAATACTTAGTATTCCAAAGAATTGCAGATATATGCTGCCTGCTAGTTTTACACTATCAGGCAGCATATGAGGACTTGCCTCTGGCACGTCCTCACATGCAATAACCGGGGCAGACCTGGGGGTCCTAGTAAAGACCCCCGGCTGCCCAGGTAAGCAGCAGCACCCCGCAAAAGTTGCGGGGTGCTACAGGAGAGGGACAGAGAGGGACAGAGGGAGCCCGGAAGCGAAATGAAAAAAAAATGTCACTAAAATGCTAGTTTTTCCCCAAATGTAAAATTTTTACAAGGGGCAATAGAAGAAAATGACCCCCAAAATTTGTAACCCCATTTCTTCTGAAATATGGGGTATTTTCTTACTTACTTACTTTTTTCCTATTTTCCCTTGTGAAAATGAAAAATTTTGGGTAACACCAGCATTTTAGTGAAAAATGTTTTTGTTTGTTTTTTCTTTTCATTTTTCCATCCAACTTTGAAGAATTTTCATAAACACCTGTGGGGTGTTAAGGCTCACTATACCCCTTGTTACATTCCGTGAGGGGTGTAGTTTCCAAAATGGGGTCACATGTGGGTATTTATTTTTTTGGGTTTATCTCAGAACCGCTGTAAAATCAGCCACCCCTGTGCAAATCCCCAATTTAGGGGCGCTCTCCCTCCTGACCTTTGTTGTACATCTGCAGAGCATTTTACGCCCACATATGGGGTATTTCCGTACTCAGGAGAAATTGACTTACAAATTTGGGGGGTCTTTTTTTTCCTTTTACCTCTTGTGAAAATAAAAAGTATGGGGCAACACCAGATGTTAGTGTAAATGTTTTAATTTTTTTACACTAACAGGCTGGGGTGGCCCCCAACTTTTCCTTTTCAAAAGGTGTAAAAGGAGAAAAAGCCCCCCAAAATTTGTAGTGCAATTTCTCCTGAGTACGGAAATACCCCATATGTGGCCCTAAACTGTTTCCTTGAAATACGTCAGGGCTCCAAAGTGAGAGAGCGCCATGCGCATTTGAGGACTAAATTAGGGATTGCATAGGGGTGGACATAGGGGAATTCTACGCCAGTGATTCCCAAACAGAGTGCCTCCAGCTGTTGCTATACTCTCAGCATGCCTGGACAGTCAGTAGCTGTCTGGAAATGCTGGGAGTTGTTGTTTTGCAACAGCTGGAGGCTCCATTTTGGAAACATTGCCATACAATAAGTTTTTAATTTTTATTGGGGGGGGGGGCAGTGTAAGGGGTGTATATGTAGTGCATTACCCTTTATTATGTGGTAGTGTAGTGCAGTGTTTTTAGGGTACATTCGCACTGGCGGAGGTTTTCAGTGAGTTTCCCGCTGGGAAAATTTGCCACAGCTCAAACTTGAAGCAGGAAACTCACTGTAAACCTGCCCGTGTGAATGTACCTTGTACATTCACATGGGGGGGGGGGGGCAAACCTCCAGCTGTTTCAAAACTACAACTCCCAGCATTCCAGCATGTGCCGACAGACCATGCATGGTGGAAGTTGTACAGTACTTTTGCAACAGCTGGAGGCACACTGGTGGGAAAACCTTCAGTTAGGTTCTGTTACCTTACTCAGTATTTTCCATCCAGTGTGCCTCCAGCTGTTGCAAAAATACAACAGCTGGAGGTATGCAACTTCAACTCCCAGCATGCCAAGACACCTGTTTGAGCATGCTGGGACTTGCAGTTTTGCATCATCTGGAGGGCTACAGTTTATTGACCACTGCACAGTGATCTCCAAACTGTAGCCCTCCAGCTGTTGCAAAACTGCAAATCCCAGCATGTCCTAATAGCTGTGTGGGCATGCTGGGAGTTGTAGTTTTGCAACATCTGGAGGGCTACAGTTTAGAGTCCACTGTATAATGGTCTCAAACTGTAGCCCTCCAGATGTTGCTAGGCAACTCACCGGCTTCCGTAGGATCCAGGGAGTCAGCCGCATGACATCGCCGCCCGCCGATCACCAATGCCGTACACCGCCCGCAGCTTTCGCCGATGGGTAAGTGGACTTCGGCGCCGGTCCCTGTCGGTTTCCCCGTTCTGCCCCACCTATTGTGGGGGGGGGGGGGGCAGAACGGGGAAACCGAAAGTTAACCCCCCCCTGCCCCAGATCTGCTATTCGACCAATAGCAGGGATAGGAGGGGTGCCTGCCGCCTGGCTCCTATTCCTTCAGGGTGATCGTGGGTGTCTTGGACAACCCAATCTCCCTTATTTTCCAGGTCAGCAGGTCACCATAGACCCGTATGACCCGAAAAACGCGCAATTCGCCGGTGTAAATTCACCGGCGATTTGCGCTGATCACTGACATGGGGGGTCTGATGACCCCCTGGGCATTTGCGTGGGGTACCTGCTGATAGATATCAGCATTCACCCCGGTCCGGTCCCCGCGCGGCACGTGGCGGGGACCGAAATTCTGACGGGCATACAGGTACGCCCTGGGTCCCTAACTACCAGGAAGCCAGGGCGTACCCATACGCCCTGGGTCCTTAAGGGGTTAAAGGGGTACTCCGGCCCTAAGACATCTCAGATAAGATGTCTGACCGTGGGGGTCCCGCCACTGGGTACCCCCGCAATCTTGCATTTGGCACCCACCTCTTTGAGCTTCACGCTGTGCTGCCAGCTCACAAACTGCCGGGTGCCGACCACGGGGCTGGAGTATCGTGACGTCATGACTCCGCCCTGCCCCCCGCTATGTAAGTCTATGGGAGGGGGGGGGGGTGACGTCACTAGGGGGCAGAGTTGTGACGTCACAATACTCCAGCCCCGCGGTCGGCACCCGGCAGTTTGTGAGCTGGCAGCGCGGCGTGCAGATCAAAGACGTGGGTGTCGAATGCAAGATTGCGGGGGTCCCCAGCGGCGGGACCCCCGCAATCAGACATCTTATCCCCTATCTTTTGTAATAAGATGTCTTAGGGCCGGAGTACCCCTTTAACTGTTTAAAGGAGTACTCAACATGTTTTTAAATCAACTGGCGGCAGAAAGTTAAACAGATTTTTAAATTATTTCTATTCAAAATCTTAATCCTTCCAGAACTTAGCTGCTGTATGCTCCAGAGGAAGTTGTGTAGTTCTTTCCAGTCTGACCACAGTGCTCTCTGCTGACATCTCTGTCCATGTCAGGAACTGTCCAGAGTAGGAGCACCAAGATGAAATACCAGCAAGAAAGAAAATATAAAGTATCTCATCCTCTTATGGCTTGTGCTAGTGAGTAAACATGTTAACCAGAGTGATACCTACTGCGACCACAGCGCCCGCTGACCACCGTACTGGGAATGCAGATTGGTACTTGTCAGTCAGACCGAGTAGATGAAGAGATATTGTTATTACCATAAAAACCTTACAACAAGAACAGAACCAAGATTATTTGACCTTTTTTCTAATTCTGTGAAAGACTGGAATGGAAGGCTAAAAAAAATGGGGGAGATTTATCAAAACCTGTGCAGAGGAAAACTTGCCCAGTTGCCCATAGCAACCAATCAGATCGCTTCTTTCATTTTTCATAAAAATGAAAGCAGCAAGCTGATTGGTTGCTATGGGCAACTGGGCAAGTTTTCCTCTGCACAGGTTTTGATAAATCTCCCCCATTATGTACAAGTGAAACCTACCACCATTTTAGACATTTACACTCCAATTAGCAGAATTTATTTCATGTTATTTTTATAGACATGTTGGCAAATACTCACAGCCAGCGGGTTACTTTGTCTGGCCAAATTATTTATGAGGTTGGAATGAGCCAGAACTGACAGTTTGTGGGTAGAAAAGAAAAAACAAAAAAGCTCTGAAAATTCTACCCTATTTACCCTTAGGCTTTGTTCACACAGTGTTTTTTTTTTTGTTGTTTTTTTTTTTGGCATTCTCCACAGTATTACCGTATTTTTCGCACCGGCGTATAAGACACACCCAATTTTTAGGGGCAAAATCTAAAAAAAATAAAGATTTTGAACCCAATAGTGGTCTTCAACCTGCGGACCTCCAGATGTTGCAAAACTACAACTCCCAGCATGCCCGGACAGCCGTTGGCTGTCCGGGCATGCTGGGAGTTGTAGTTTTGCAACATCTGGAGGTCCGCAGATTGAAGACCACTGCATAGGAGGTAATACTCACATGTCCCCGCCGCTCCGGACCCGTCACCGCTGCCCTTGATGTCGCTCCATCGCTGTCACCGCGTCCCCGTCGCTCCGGAACGTCTCTGCTGCCGGCCTGGTATCCTCGCTCTCCGTCGCCGCCATCACGTTGTTACGCACGCCGACGCACGTACGCGACGACGTGATGACGAGGAAGGAGAGCGCCGGCCATACAGGGGATCCCTGAACGGAGAAGACACCGAGGAGGCAGGTAAGGTCCCTCCCCCCGGTGTCCTGTAAGCACTAACCCGGCTATTCAGTCGGGCTGTTCGGGACCGCCGCGGTGAAATCGCGGCGGTCCCGAACAGCCCGACTGAACAGCCGGGTTAGTGTCACTTTCCCTTCAGACGCGGCGGTCAGCTTTGATCGCCGCGTCTGAAGGGTTAATACAGGGCATCACCGCGATCGGTGATGTCCTGTATTAGCCGCGGGTCCCGGCCGTTGATGGCTGCAGGGACCGCCGCGATAGGGGTGAATTCGCCATATAAGATGCACCGACTTTTCCCCCCCACGTTTGGGGAAGAAAAAGTGCGTCTTATACGGCGAAAAATACGATAATTTGTTCAAAAACTGCTGCAAACGATACTCTAAAATCAGTATTGAATTATAGAAAAGTCTATATATTCTATGTTAATGCATTTTTTAAGTACTTTAGGGTGTTTTTAGTTTATTTATTTTTTATGTAGCATGTCCTGGATGATTTTTTTTTCTCTATTTACCGTATATACTCGAGTATAAGCCGACCCGAGTATAAGCCGAGACCCCTAATTTCAACCCAAAATCCCAGGAAAAGTTATTGACTCGAGTATAAGCCTAGGGTGGGAAATACCTCATCCCCCCATGTAATCATCCAGACCCGTCATTAACATCCTCATCATCATCCCCTTGTCATCATCCCACACATCCCCCCTTCATCATCCCCTTATCATCCCACACATCCCCCCTTCATCATCCCCTTATCATCCCACACATCCCCCCTTCATCATCCCCTTGTCATCATCCCACACATCCCCCCTTCATCATCCCCTTATCATCCCACACATCCCCCCTTCATCATCCCCTTGTAATCATCCCACACACCCCCTTCATCATCCCCACCCCCCTTCATCATCCCCACACCCCCCCCTTCATCATCCTCTTCTCATCATTCGCCCTCAGTGGTCTTCAACCTGCGGACCTCCAGAGGTTTCAAAACTACAACTCCCAGCAAGCCCGGGCAGCCATCGGCTGTCCGGGCTTGCTGGGAGTTGTAGTTTTGAAACCTCCGGAGGTCCGCAGGTTGAAGACCACTGCGGCCTTCAACATCATCCAGCCCCCTCTCACCCCCTTTAGTTCTGAGTACTCACCTCCGCTCGGCGCTGGTCCGGTCCTGCAGGGCTGTCCGGAGAGGAGGTGGTCCGGTGAGGAGGTGGTCCGGGCTGCTATCTTCACCGGGGGCGCCTCTTCTCCGCGCTTCCGGCCCGGAATAGAGGCGTTGCCTTGACAATGACGCAGAAGTACGTTGGCAATGAACGCACCTCTGCGTCGTTGTCACGGCAACGTGACTATTCTGAGGCCGGGCCCGAAGCGCTTAGAAGAGGCCTCCCCGGTGAAGATAGCAGCCCGGAACCACTATCCCACCGGACCACCTCCTCTCCGGACAGTCCTGCAGCACCGGACCAGCGCCGAGCGGAGGTGAGTATTCAGAACTAAAGGGGGTGAGAGGGGGCTGGATGATGTTGAAGGCCGCAGTGGTCTTCAACCTGCGGGCCTCCGGAGGTTTCAAAACTACAACTCCCAGCAAGCCCGGACAGCCGATGGCTGCCCGGGCTTGCTGGGAGATGTAGTTTTGAAACCTCTGGAAGTCCGCAGGTTGAAGACCACTGCGGGTGGGGGAGTTCACTCGAGTATAAGCCGAGGGGGGTGTTTTCAGCACGAAAAATCGTGCTGAAAAACTCGGCTTATACTCGAGTATATACGGTAGTTTTGTTATTTTTAACCCCTTAAGGACCAGGCCAATTTTATTTTTGCATTTTCGTTTTTTCCTCCTCGTCTTCAAAAAAATCGTAACTCTTTTATATTTTAATCCACAGACTAGTATGAGGGCTTGTTTTTTGCGTGACCAGTTGTCCTGCGTAATGACATCACTCATTTTACCATAAAATGTATGGCGCAACAAAAAAAATTCTATTTGTGTGGGCAAATTAAAAAGAAAACCGCAATTTAGCAAATTTTGGAAGGTTTGGTTTTCACGCGGTATAATTTACGGTAAAAATGACATGTGTTCTTTATTCTTTTGGGTCAATTCAATTAAAATGATACCCATGATAACCTACTTTTCTATTATTGTTGCGCTTAAAAAAATCGCAAACTTTTTAACCAAATTAGTTTGTTTAAAATCCTTCTATTTTGACGACCTATAACTTTTTAATTTTTCCGTATAAGCGGCGGTATAAGGGCTCATTTTTTGCGCCATAATCATTACTTTTTATTAATACCACATTTGTGTTTATAAAACTTGTATTCATTTTTTTTATTATTTTTCTATTGAATAAAATGTGATAAAAAAGTAGCAATTTTGCGCTTTTTTTATTTTTACCTTCACGCCGTTTACCGTATGGGATCAATTACATTACATTTTAATAGTTTGGACATTTACGCACTCGGCGATACCAAATATGTGTATTAACTATTTATTTTATACACTTTATGGGGGTAAATGGGAAAAAATAACGTTTTACATTTTTATTGGGGGAGGGGATTTTTCACATGTTTTGTACTTTTTTTTGTACTTTTTTTACTTTCACTTTTACACTTTAATAGTCCCTATAGGGTATTATCTATAGCAATCATTTGATTGCTAATACTGTGCAGTGCTATGTACAGGACACAGCACTGATCAGTATTATCAGTGATCTTCTGCTCTGGTCTGCTCGATCGCAGACCAGAGCAGAAGACCCCGGGAGACGGCCGGAGCCAGGTGAGGGGACCTCCGGGCGCCATGCTGGATGATCGGATCCCCGCGGCAGCGCTGCGCGCAATCCGATCATCCATACAAAGTACCGCACTGCCACAGATGGCGTGATCTGTATTGATTGCGGCATCTGAGGGGTTAATGACGACATCCATGCGATCGCGGATGTCTGCCACTATCATCGGGTCCCCGGCTGCTGCTAGCAGCCGGAACCTGCCGTGTATGATGCGAGCACCCTTCCGATGCTCGCGGTCATACACAGGACGTAAATGTACGTCCTGGTGCGCGAAGTCCCGCCAAACCAGGACGTACATTTATGTTCATGGTCGTTAAGGGGTTAAACATAGGCTTCTTACTTTGTTTGCCATTGTTCTTGTGGCTGCTATAAAACATTTATCTTAAAGGGGTACTCCGGCGGTTAGACATCTTATCCCCTATCCAAAGGATAGGGGATAAGATGCCTGATCGCGGGGGTCCCACCGCTGGGGACCCCCATGATCATGCACGCAGCACCCCAGTTGAAATCAGCGTGTTCGCTTTGGGTCTGATTACAGGCGACCACCGGTCTAAGATGTCTAAGTGCCGGAGTACCCCTTTAAGGCTTACCACAGCTCAGGTTAAACTATCCATATAGGCAATTACAGAAAATATAATAATAATAATAACAATAATAATAATAATAAACTACAGTCAGAAAAGGAAAAATTATCTATGTATCAGTTTCTGTTTAGTTATACATTTTTCATTGTTTTTTTATTGCCATTTTGCTAATTTTGGAAGGTGTCATCTTTACGCAGTGCACTATATGGTAGAACTGACATGTTCTCTTTATTCTGTGGGTTTTACATAGTATTTATAAAGGAATTTACCACTCGCGTTCTCTGTCGGAAAAAAAATCACTTGTGGACACGTTTATTTTATCTCACAGGATGTCAGATCGTTACATAGAGGGAGAGGGAAGTAGAGACAATGAAGGTTTCGCAGCTAAACGCCGCTTCTGCTGGTCCCTATGTCATCGGCACTAACTCCTACCTTAAAGGGGTACTCCGGTGGAAACATTTTTATTTTTAAATCAACTGGTGCCAGAAAGTTAAACAGAGTTGTAAATAACTTCTGTTTAAAAATCTTAATCCTTCCAGTACTTATCAGCTGCTGTATACTACAGATGAAGTTCTTTTCTTTTTGAATTTCCTTTCTGTCTGATCACAGTGCTCTCTGCTGACATCTCTGTCCATTTTAGGAACTATCCAGAGTAGGAGAAAATCCCCATAGCAAACATATGCTGCTCTGGGCAGTTGCTAAAATGGACGGAGATATCAGCAGAGAGCACTGTGGTCGTGATGTCAGCAGAGAGCTCTGTGTTCCAAAAAGAAAATAATTTCCTCTGTAGTATTCAGCAGCTAATAAGTACTGGAACGATTAAGATTTTTTAATAGAAGTAATTTACAAATCTGTTTAACTTTCTGGCACCAGTTGATTAAAAAAATGTTTTCCACCGTACCCTTTTAAGGGGTTAAGGAAATTCTCCAGCAGTTCATCCAGTTGGTCCTCCTCAGTATTACCTTTTGGAAATATGAAGGCACCAGATGGAGGACACCTGCCAACCAAACCCACCGACCTACCACAGTACTTAAAGAGTACCTGTCAGATCCCACCAACAACAAAAAAAATTATTAATATGTTACTCAGTACATAATCCTGACCATGTACATCTGATTTTTATGCCTCTATCACCAATATTTATTATAAAAATACCTCTTTTCATAAGCTCACGGTGTTAGACATTCTCTCAGGGGAGGTGTCTGGTGGGATGGGGCGTGTCCCTCCCTTATGGTGGTGGGAGGTTATTGGTGTGTGGTGGTAGGGGGAGTGTCCCTCCCTTGTGGGGGTGGAAGGTGATTGGTGTGTGGTGGGATTGGGGCATGCCCCTCCCTCGTGGTGGTAGGAGGTGATTGGTGTGTGGTAGGAGGGGTTGTGTCCCTCCCTTGTGGTAGTGGGAGGTGATTAGTGTGTCTACTTATGCAGCCTGGTCCATCTGTTGTTCATGACCCGTGGACAAGCTGATGACAATCCAAGACTGGTTATTGTCCTAGTAGTCATGGTGACCTCTAGTGGTGGGAGTTTCAGGGGCCGTTTTCTTTATTAAATATTGAAAACAACCATTTTACAAGGTCTTTAATTTTTATTAGTAACAACATATAAAAAGTTTTTTGGGATCTGAAAAGGCCCATTTAAGACAACAGTCCTAATAGGAAACTTTATAACACAACAAGATAGTAAAATATGGGAAGTAAAAAAAAGTTTACTGGAATTTATGACCTGAAAAGTATATTTCTGGGGAAATGACAGTCAGTTAGCAACAGGCAATGGGTACAGGTGACTAGCCTCCAAAATGCCACCTGAATAGTGAACAAATACATTCCTATGCGTGTAGTCATTGCTTCAGGTGAAGTCCAGATTATGGCTTGGCTTCCCCGTTACTGAAATCATTCCCAGTCAGACAATTTCTTAGTTTTTTTTTTTTATATAGAGGTGATGAATTATTCACTAGATTTTAGAGATAGTATTCACAACAAAAAAAGAAATATGAGAGCGGCACCACAGTTTACAATGTAGCTGATACTATATAACAAATGGAAAAAGGATCCACTCAGCGGGCATACCGGCAAAGCTTGTCCAATGGTGGTGCTAGGAGATGAATATTGACAGCAATCAAACGTAAGTAAATTCAAAGAAAAATGAAGAATATTGTAACGTTTGATGTGTTTCTACAAACTGTACAAGAAGAAGTCAGATGAAAGAGCAAATCCCTAGTGGTTTCTGTAGATTTACCTTACTCTGCTGGGAACCCCGTTACAGTATAGTAGCTGGGAATGCAAAGTAACCAGAGGGTCACGCTGTATCTTCACACCAATCAATTTACTCAGACATCAATCGCCGCATACAAGGGGCGTTGCTAAGGGAGGGCCAGAGGGGGCCATTGACCCGCCCAACATTACTCTTTCCCCAAAGGCCATGCCCCTTTTCCAGGTTTTCGTAGTAAAATGGAGCGTTAGTAGGGGTTTTTCAATTCTGGCGCCAATTCTGGTGCAGACAGAATTTCTGGCGCAATGTGCCAGAATCTGATGCACAACCCGACAAAATATGTCGGGTTTGCAATAGTAAATGAAGGCCAATGAGTTTTTGAGTGTAAGGCTAGGTTCAGACTACGGAATTTCCGACAGAAATTCAGTCGTAAAATTTCCGTCAGAAATTCCGCTTGCTAAAATGTCTAGTGTAGTGAATGGGTTTACGTTCACAAATTCACACTTCGGAATTTGTGAAGCGGAAAATCCGCTTAGAAAATCCACTTAGAAATTTCCGCCTGAAGAAAGGCGGTGCTCTTTCTTCAGGCGGAAATCCGCGCGGAACACTTTGCAGTCTATAGGAGACTGCAGTGTCCGCGCGGTCCTTGCGCCGACTGATTCAGCCGACACTGGCCGCACTCGGAATCTCCGGGTGGAAATTTTCTGCCTGGAGATTCCGTAGTCTGAACCTAGCCTAAAACATCCCTTCCTCAGATATGCAATGGCTTAACAAACATTTCAAGAAAAGCGCTACTTATAACAAACCAAAGATGGTGCCAGAGTGACATCGTAGACAGCTGGCCAATGAAACTAACATTGCAAAAAAAAAAAAGATGATATTAATTGTAAAATGAAGCACAAAAGATTACAATATGGAAACGTAAGAAAATAAGCCATAAAATATAATTGTATTAATGTAGAAAGAAAAGACCGCATGAGTGGTGCCTAGTGTATTACCCCAAGCAAGAGGGAACAATGCTAGATGCCTGGGCTACCGACGCGTCTAGTAGATGGTCGCTCACCTCTAAACAATAGGACAAGCACCTATGACCCTAGTGTATAGGGTACCATAAGATCAGAATGACTGCTGAACCCGGGAGGTCACAGCAGGCAGGAGGATTCCAGTCCTGGAGGAGTTGCAAGGAAGAAAGGAGGAAGAAGACCTATCAACCCAGGCTCTGCGGATACTTGACCCAAGGAATGGATGGAAGCAAAGATGTGCTATCACAGATCCCTCAGCAGGGACCACTTTATTGATAAAAAAAATTAAACAGATTACGCGTTTCGAAGGAAACACCCTCTTCATCAGATCTGATGAAGAGGGTGTTTCCCTCGAAACGCGTAATCTGTACTTTGCACTTTTTTTAAAATTTTTTATCAATAAAGTGGTCCCTTCCGAGGGATCTATGATAGCACATCTTTGCTTCCATCCATTCCTTGGGTCAAGTATCTGCAGCTCCTGGGTTGATAGGTCTTCTTCCTCCTTTCTTCCATAACATATGATTAACACCGGAAGGGTAAAGCGCTCCAGGGCGGCTCGCGGTGACTACAAGTCGCCGCATGTCTTTACACATCTACCAATAAGGTTACATAAATATATATTTATACAGTGATAGGTGTTAATATTGTGTACTGGGTCCATCGGTTCGTGTGCACTTTTTACATCCTTCATATATTTAAGGAGTTCTGTAGTGAAAGATAACTTATCCCCTATCCAAAGGATAGGGGATAAGTTATAGATCTCCTGAACATGGGCCCCGACAGTCTGCTGGAAGAGGGCCGACATGCCCCCTCCATGTATCCCATTCATTTACATGGAGGGGATATGTGTTGGCCGCGGCTTCCTGCGGGGGTTGGAACGGCCGCTTCCAGCAGACTGCCGAGGCCCCGTTCAGGAGATCACGTGGGGTCCCAGCGGTTGGACCCCTCCGAGACCTATAACTTATCCCCTATCTTTAGGATAGGGGATACGTTATTTTTTCACTGCACTAATCCTTTAAATGTGCCGTGTTGTGCTCTAAGTCCCATGTGTGGTCTTTTCAAAGAAGTTCCAGTTGACAGATTTGCTCTTTTTGTCAGATAAGGGGATAGTCTGCTAATAGAGTAGCAGCTTCCATAGACTATAATGGAAGAAGAATCAGTCATAGAATAAAGTGAAAAATAAAAACAACAGGATGCGCTCCGTAGTGTGATACCTTGGGACAAATGGTAACGTTAGGCATGAACTGCGCTTACCAAGGATGGTTGTACTGCGGACCAAGTACAACAATGGGGTAGCATATGGGGAAATGCAGGTCTCTGCAGCCGCTCCATGCCAGCAAACAGCATATGAACAAAGATAAGTCCTCCAACACATGGCGGGATCAATCAGGCGCTGAGACCAGGACAGAGTAAGGGAATTTTATTACCCACAATGCAACGCGTTTCGCGGAGAATCCGCTTCCTCAGGAAGTGGATTCTCCGCGAAACGCTTTGTATTGTGGGTAATAAAATTCCCTTACTCTATCCTGGTCTCAGTGCCTGATTCATCCACAATGCAAAGTATTTTGCAGAGAATCCGCTTCCTGAGGAAGCGGTTTCTCCACAAAAAGCGTTGCATTGTGGGTAATAAAATTCCCTTACTCTATCCTGGTATCAGAATTTGATTCATCCACAATGCAATGCTTTACACGGAGAATCCGCTCCATCAGGAAGCTGATTCTCCGCAAAACGCATTGCATTGTGGGTAATAAAATTCCCTTACTTTATCCTGGTCGCCTGATTCATCCACAATGCAACACGTTTCGCGGAGAATCCGCTTCCTCCGATAGAGGATTCTCCATGAAATGCTTTGCATTGTGGGTAATAAAATTCCCTTACTCTATCCTGGTCGTCTGATTCATCCACAATGCAACGCGTTTCGCGGAGAATCCGCTTCCTCAGATAGAGGATTCTCCACAAAATGCTTTGCATTGTGGGTAATAAAATTCCCTTACTCTATCCTGGTCTCAGCGCCTGATTTATCCCGCCGTGTGTTGGAGGTGTTATCTTTATTCATAGAATAAAGTGGTCTAATCTCTGTAACACTGTTATTTCCAAGTGAAAGTAACTTGCAGAAATCCATGTGCCTGCCAACAATTCCATTATAGATAACGCGTGCCGATTATCAGTCATGGGAATTTCTGCCTCAAAATAAAATATATGTATGTTTTTTGACCTTTGAAATGATTAGAAGACCACAAAATCAAAACTACAGTCTATTGATACAGCTCAATGATGAGCTTATTCATTACGCCAAACTTAAAAACGTACTTCTGACTCTATTGCTCTTAACACAACTAAAAATAAAAGAAGTTCAAAAGAGGAAGTTTAAGACGTGACAGTTCTCCTTTAAGCAATACTGAGCGCTGCGGTTAACCTCAACAAAAATCTTCAAGGAAAGTGTCTTGGTCATCCTGGACCTTGATGAATATCAACTTTTAATACATATACAATCACTAAAAGACCATGTTAGGAAAGTTTGTCAGGGAAATGAAAGATAACTAAAGTCTTCAATTGACTCATTGCATTTTTTACATTTACAGAAAGCCACACACACAAGTATAAAAAAATATGAACCTAGAAACCATAAGGTATGTAGGGGCTCTCCCTGGTAATAAGGGACCTTTACAAGGTGGCATTACTACTTTAGAAAGAAAAAGCTTCATTTTTAAAGGGGTACTCTGCTGCTCAGCGTTTGGAACAAACTGTTCCTAACTCTGGAGCCGGCGCTGGGAGCTCATGACATCATAGCCCCGCCCCCTCAGGAAGTCACGCCCCGCCCACTCAATGCAAGTCTATGGGAGGGGGCGTGACGGCTGTCATGCCCCATCCCATAGATTTGCATTGAGGGGGCGGGGCATGATGTAATGAGGGGCAGGGCTATGACATCATGAGCTCTCGGCTGCAGCATTCGAAACAGTTTGTTTCAAACGCTGAGCAGCTTAGTGTTGGTGAACAGGATGACATTTTTCCTTTAAATAAGGGAATGAATGAGGGATGGGCCTGAAGTATGACCCATTGGGACTATGAACCCTTGGATAACCTCTTCAAAGGCGTTATGTGGTGGTGTCAGCTATTTGCTAAAAGTTGCAGACATACACATATGGGGAGAATATGGAATCCAATGAAATGATTCACTGGAGAAGGTGGAAATTATACCGTGATAGTAATGAAACTCAGTCATGTGGCTTTTTAAGTGGGTAACGTTCCAGCAGTTCTGCTGTAATAATTAATTTCTTCCGACTTTCATAAAAAATTCAATTCGGACCGAATCTGAACTTCAACTTGATTCGAAATAACACATTTTTTCATTAGCGACACCCCTGCGATCGTCCTGCATAATGTCCTGCAATAGATAGGACGATCACAGCAGGTGTCAGGAGTGGCACCTGCTGTGATCTGTCCTTAACTGCAGGTACTACAGCTCCCAACATGGAGCACACTCTGCTCCATGCTGGGAGCTGTAGTACCTGCATTAATAGACAGATCGCAGCAAGTGTCACTTCTGACACCCGATGTCATCGTTGTGTATAATGTAGAGATGCGGGCGGCTGGCCGCTCTTCTCTGGTCCCACTTTAGTGGGGTGTCCCACTACAGGTACATAGTCTTGTATTACCTGTAGGCTATGTTAGGTTGAGTCCCTCAGTGACCTGGGGGCTCCCCTGCAGGGACTCCTTGTGTTATCTTGCTAGTTCATTAAATGTAGTGTATGTTACCTGTTACCTTCTCCTCTATGCAGCGCCCCGGTCAGGCCCGCTGACCGGGAGCGCTGCACTGACATTCATGATGGGGATGCGATTCGCATAGCGGGACGCGCCCGCTTGCGAATCGCATCCCAAACCACTTACCCGTCCCGGTCCCTGGCTATCATGTTCTGGCGCGCGCGGCTCCGCACTCTAGGGCTCGCGCGCGCCAGCTCTCTAAAATTTAAAGGGCCAGTACACCAGTGATTGGTGCCTGGCCCAATCAGTCTGATTAGCTTCCACCTGCTCCCTGTCCATATAACCTCACTTCCCCTGCACTTCCTTGCCGGATCTTGTTGCCTTAGTGCCTAGAGAAAGCTACTACTGTGTTTACCATTACTGTGTTCCTGACCTCCTGCTATTACTATTGACTACGAACCTTGCCGCCTGCCCCGACCTTCTGCTACTTCTGACCTTGCTTCTGCCTAGTCCTTCTGTCCCATGCCTTCTCAACAGTCAGCGAGGTTGAGCCGTTGCCGGTGGATACGACCTGGTTGCTACCGCCGCAGCAAGACCATCCCGCTTTGCGGCGGGCTCTAGTGAAAACCAGTAGCAACTCTAGAACCGCTCCACCGACACGGTCCACTCCAATCCCTCGCTGACACAGAGGATCCACATCCAGATAGGATTCTAATGTATAGATAGTATATAGGACCTTTGGAGGACTCCAAGGACCTGTGTGAGTAAGCTGATCACATGTTTTGTTATACTGTTATATGATTTGCTGTAATATGCAATCTCAGGAAGCACCAGGTTTAACCTATAGGAAAAATAGGAATCCCGGCACTCAATTTATCTTTCTTCTTCTTTTTATTTATGCAGAACAAACATAGGAAACAAACGCAGTCTGCGTTTCTTATGTTTCCTATGTTTGTTCTGCATAAATAAAAAGAAGAAAAGATAAATTGAATGCCGGGATTCCTATTTTTTCTTATTATCTACATTATCCACGTGTACCTGCTATAGGGTAGTGCCGACCACTGAACCTGGACCAGGTTTAACCTATGACCCACAGCTTGACCAATGGGCTATAGTCAAGCCCCCTCACTATATAAGGGGCAGCCATCTTTATTTCAGTCTCTTTGAGTTATGTGCTCATAGCTACAACATCTAAGTCTTTGCTGTAGCAGCTACCAGAGAATCTCAGGCCAGGAGTCTGTCGGTGGCTGCGGAGGCTACATTAGTGTTTGTACTACAACCCCCACCATGAAAAAGACTCTGTTCCATGCATGATGAGTATTCCCAGCTGCTGGAATCTGTAGGCAGAGGTGTTGAAACGGCCATAAAATAATGGTACATGATGGATGTTATAACGGGTCTTAACAGATGAATATGCCCATTATTTTGACGGATACTATTCAGCCGTTAGCACCCGTTATTTAATCCGTTATTATACATCCGTTTTCTAATTATACAATACAGAAAACGGATGTTTAATGATGGATGAATACTGTGAATAGTGTGAAAGCAGCCTAAAATGTAGACTCCATTCTTGGGTGTATACAAAATTATAAAGCCACTAAAAAAAAATTTTTATGTTTGAAACAGGGATCAATTTATGTGGGCGGGCAGGGACCTAAAAATGTAGCCGACAATAATAAAAATGTAGAAAGGGGCCATTTAAATGTAAAAATAATATATTTTTTTATAATTAATTTTAATATTGTGTTTAATAAAGTGTGTGTGTTTCACTTTTTTTCCCCTCT
The DNA here is from genome assembly GCF_029499605.1 of Hyla sarda. Taxonomy (NCBI): domain Eukaryota; kingdom Metazoa; phylum Chordata; class Amphibia; order Anura; family Hylidae; genus Hyla; species Hyla sarda. The sequence continues at coordinate 20,149,840 of NC_079194.1, read as the reverse complement.
ATTTTTTATTTATTTTTAGGTAGTACTTCTAATCCCATCATGGAACAGACTGTTCCATGATGGGAGCTGTAGTTCCTGTGCTAAAAGACAGATCACAGAATGTGTCACTCCTGACACCCGATGCAATTGTCCTTTCTATTGCAGAGATGGAGCGGCTTTCTACTGCGCTCGCATCTCTGTACTATACTCTGACTGGCCAGTTATGTGAATAGAATTCACATCACTTATTCTTATTTCCCACAGAGAGCTGTGATTGGGTAGATGGTTCCAGCCAGTCACAGCTCTCTGTGGGAAATATGAATAATAGGTATATATACAGCATATACTCATACTACAGTGAGACCAGAGAAGAGCGGCCGCTCGCATCTATACATTATACAAGACGACTGCATCAGGTGTCAGAAGTAACACCCACTGCAATCTGTCTATTAATGCAGGTACTACAGCTCCCAGCATGGAGCAGAGTGTGCTCCATGTTGGGAGCTGTAGTACCTGCAGTTAAGGACAGATCACAGCAGGTGTCACTCCTGACACCCAATGTGATCGTCCTATCTGGATGCGAGAAAGCCGCCCGCATCTATAAATTATACAGGACGATCGCAGCGGGTGTCAGGAGTGACACCCAGGGCGATCTGTCTATTAGCACAGCTACTACTACTCCCATCATGGAACAGTCTGTGGTACTACCTAAAATTTTTTATTGAAATAGAGAAAAAAAGTGAAACACACACACACTTTATTAAACACATCATTAAAATACATTAGTAATAAAAACTCTGCCGATAATTTATTCGGATCTAATTGATTTTTTATTTTTTTTTATTCGGCGAATCGGCTGAATTGAATTTTTCAAAAATTCACTCATCTCTAGTAAGAATGATGATCTGCTGAATCCACATTGGTGAACCAAGTATGAATTTATCTTTAGAACAATAGAACAAATGAGAGAATTGCATAATTCCTTTCCTGTATTTCCATCTTTTTATGAGTGATCTTCCCTGGTGTCCTTGGATTCTCAGTCAGCTGATGGCTTTACAGGATACAATTCCTGCTTCCAGATGTGTACATGAATCTTTAGCGTCTGATGCAAAATCTGCAATAGGGCCCACTAACTATGACACCAGTGGCATGCTGGCATCTGTCTCGATGGGTCTGCTCAGGCATTATGTTCCAGGTGGGCTGGAACTCCTACAGCCCCTATAGGTTTATTATTGGACAGTTCATATATATCAGAAGTAAATCAGGCAATAATTGTATTTGTAATTTTCTAATATGGTACCACAGATTGTCCTTTTCATCTATTGTCATATCATAAAGTGATGACATATCTCTGGTGCACTCAGGACCAACCTGGAACCCAAACAGACTTTGAGTACGAACATTGGCCTTGTATCCCTTTCTGAGTTTTGCCCTACACAATAATTCTGGCTGTAGAGGATCCTATTCACTTGAATTGAGCCATGTTAAGGTTCCCTAAACAGCTAGGTGGCCATGTTAAGGGAAAAATTCAGATGACAGACTATATAAGTGCAGTCTATGAACTTGCCAACAGCCTTGTCCTCTACCTACTTGACCATCGGTCCTAAGCAAGAGACCTCCAACTGGGCAGCGGTCCCTACACTGTACAAGTGCTGGGCACAGCGGAGTCATAAACACAATTCAAAACTTAGTACAAAATGTCAGGGAGGAGGTAAGGACAGAAGGGGTTTAAACAGACCAAAAATAGATAGCAAAACACAGATAAAAGGTAAGGAGTAGCAGACAGCATAAGCAGACTGCTTTAAATATCCCACCACCGGGAGTGTGAGCATCGGGACCATCATGAAGCAATTGGCTGCCTGAAGGCAGGGCAGGATACCAGAGCCTGGCCAGGTGGAGGTGTCACAACTACACCAAAGGTGTGCCCCTCCAATGTCTGGGACCTCCACTGTTTATGGTGGAGGTCCCAGATAAGATAATGGCCTATCCATCACTAGGAAAGTGCCATCACTTCTTGAGACAGTTAGGACTCATTGAAGGTTTTACTTTAATGTGATACATTTGTCATGGAATAAATTGTTTACTTGATCTTACTTTCGAGATTTCGTTTCAAGAACATTTGAGCAACCACAATAGAGAGAAAAAACAGCTCATTTCCCTCCGCACCAAGTAAAAGCACTGCTTAGTCAAAATGTATACAGGATTTGTCAATTTATGTATTAAAATGAGTAAAAAAGTAATCTATTTGTGGTAAACATTGCTGCTTATTCCTTCTAATGGGGAGAAGAATATGTCACCATGCAAACCTATTTAATTTAGGTCATTTATAAAATGTGTCCTTCGGAAAAAAAAAAAAGGGCACTCACCAAATAGCCAATTGAGTCTTAAGAATTGAGGTGAAGCAGATGGTTACTTGCTCTATAGGTAAATGTGGAAGCTTGGGCCCCTTAAATCAGTGGTCTCCAAACTGCCCCCATCAAGATGTTGAAATCACCAAAAACGGACAATATACGATACTAAGAGTCCACCTTACTAGAATAATATGTCTAGAGGTATCTATAGCAAGAGAGATCACTAACGGTGTACATCTGATCAATTAGAGTTAAAACATAACATTTATTAGATTATCAGATAAAAGGCTCCCTAGTGGGCCAATCACACATATAAACACATATGACACAAAAACCCCAATACCTATCAACTGAATGAATTCACAGTAGTCGTACTGTAAGGCTCCTTTCACACTATAGTTCATTCATCCGTTATAAACATCCGTTATTATGTATTTTAAGGGACGTGTAATTACGGGTGAATTAAGTTCAAAGTCCCGTTATATTTGTTTATGCATTATTATCTGTTATGATCCGTTATAATCCGTTAATACATCCGTTAATAACGTCTGTTATTTTAACCCCTTTTTGACCTCTCCTACCTGTCACACCTTGCAACACCTGAGGGTATAAAAGGATGCCACAATGATCTGGCTGCAGTCTGAATTTCAGCATTGAGAGGGAGAGTACTGTTGCGTGGATTGCTTGCTGTCAGATTTTACCATTGCGGTTTTCATCATGTTTCCCACCCACCTTTCCTACAGTTTTGATGTGCTGTTGTGGCGAGCCCAACAAAGTAGAAGGAGAAGATCCGAATATTATGAGAGACGTCACCACCACCGAAGATATTGGTTCCATGCCATCACTGCAGCACAGATGACCCATGGGGTGCACAGTACTTGGTACGTGGAGCTGCGCCAGCACCCTGAGAAGTTCTCTGGCTACCTACGGATGACTGTACAAACGTTTGATGACCTTCTCCAACGCATTAGTGAAAAGATCCATCGCCAAGACACCCACCTCAGAAGGAGCATCTCGTCAGATGAACACCTCATCGTAAGCCTTAGGTATGTAGTCGAAATTCTGTATATTTTATTTTGCAGTGTTCAGACAATTTGCTTTTTTTAAACTGTTAGTTTCAGGTTCCTGGCATCCGGTGAGAGTTTTTCGTCGCTCTACTTCCAGTTTCGCCTTGGAGTTTCTACCATCTCTGGGATTGTCCGGACCACCTGCGATTGCCTGTGGGATTGCCTTCTAGCAGACTTTCTTCCACAACCTTCAGCCGAACATTGGCTTGGCATCGCAGAGAAGTTACAGGAAGTCACACAGTTTCCAAACTGTGTTGGAGCAATCGACGGGAAGCACATCAGGATCCAGAAGCCGGCGCACACGGGGTCTGAGTATTACAACTACAAGAAATTCTTCTCTACCATACTTCTGGCCATTGCGGATGCGCAGTACAAATTAATCGCTGTGGACATCGGGTCATATTGAAGAACGAATGACCGTGTGTTTAAGAACTCTGCCGTGGGGAGGAGGATCTACTCTGCTGAGATGGGACTTCCTGAATTAAGGGCCTTTCCTGGGACTGATGGACCTCCAATGCCCTTTGTTTTTGTTGGGGACGAGGCCTTCCAGATGTGTGCCAACTTGCTGAAGCCTTACTCCAGCCGAGGTCTCGACCACTGCCAGCAGATCTTCAACTACAGACTGTCCCGTGCCAGACGCTATGTGGAGTGTGCCTTTGCAATTTCTGCGGGCAAATGGCGGATCTTCACACAGCCAATCCAACTGCACCCGGACGTGGTTGATCAGGTTGTTAAGGCAGCTGTTGTTCTCCACAACTTCGTCCTAACCAAGGGCCTCACCCCAGTGATCCTGAAAACGTGTAAGCAGCTCTGCTTGGACTACAGCAGTCATCAAGAAGATCAACCCAGGCCGTCATGCGTCACCGAGATGATTTTGCACAGTATTTCCTGACAGAAGCTGGCAGAATGTCTTGGCAGGATGGTATGTTCTGAACTTTCTTGGACTTTTTGTATTTTTTTTTTGTTAAATTCACTTTTGATAGAAAACTGCTGATGTATTTTGCATGTTGCATGTACACTTTGCTTGCAGAATATGGGAGGGTGTAGATTGTACACCCCAGTGTCTGGGGTTGGCCGCAGATGAGGAGACAATAGGGCCTCATAATCTCTAAGAATAAAAGATGAATTTTGAAATTTCCATTGAATAAGTATGGTACCTAGTGCTACCATAAACATATATAGGTAATGTCCTAGGCCCAGCAGCATCACTAAACCATGTAGTTGCTGAATTACACAGACTGGAGCTGGCTGATGCATCAGTAAACCATATATTGGATGAATGGCACAGCCTGGAGGTGGCTGAAGCATGAGGAGAACATATAGTGGCTGAATGAGACAGTCTGGAGGTGGTAGCAGCAGCATCAGGAGTCCTGAAAGTGACCTAGCGACAGAGTGGTGCGGTAGGTGGCAATATCAGTACCCGGTGATGAAGGGTGAAAAAAGGTCTGATGCGGAGGAATGTTTGTAACTGGGGAGCAGTGTCTTAAATCTATTTGGCACTATCCATATTTGTGAAGTGTTGGTGTGGCACCATGGTCAATCTACTCTGATGCATCAGGCATTGGTGGGTGTAAATCCTGGCTGATCCATGCCTGATTCATCTTCACAAAGGTCAGTTTTTCCACATTTTTCGTGGACAGGCGAGTTCTCCTTGGGATGACTATGGTCCCCGCCGCACTAAACACCTGCTCTGATGGCACACTACTGGTCGGCAGGACAGCTTTTCCAGGGAAAACTCTGCTAGTTGCAGACACAAATCAAGTTTGGCTGCCCAGAAGTCCAGTGGATTTTCAAGGTTTGTTGGCATGGTCATGTCAGGGTATGCCATCACCTGTTGGTTCAGGTCCTGCTCCAGGTCTACCTGCTGCTCATGAGTTGCTTCACTATGCAAGTGAAGAAAGCTACTCATCAGCGACTGTAGACTCAGACTGCTGCTGATGGAGCTGGTACTGCTCCTACCACCCCTCCCCTCCCCAGCAGCCATGGCAGTGGAAGGTGAGCGCAGACCTGTCAGACCTGCGAAAGGATGGACGATGGCGCCGATAGGCATCGGCCAACTGACTGCATAGGATGCCTCTGTAGTAGGTAATTTGTCCTCCCTCTCAGTGGGTGTAAAAAAAGCCCCTATTTTGTGGCGGTAGGGAGGGTCCAATAAGGTTGAAATCCAGAAGTCATCTCGCTGCCGAATGGTGACAATTCGACTGTCACTACGCAAGCAACTGAGCATGCATCGTGCCATTTGTACAAGTGACTAAGGAGGACTCCCTACCTCCATCTCCACTGCATACTGCCACGGTGTTTATGGGTTAGGTTCTCTGTCTCGCCTTCCACATAACCCTCTTGCTGCTCCTGCTCATCCTCTCCTGTCAGATTACAAGAAAAAACGCCTATTGGGGCGCACATGCGCGCAGCTCGCTGAGTAGGACGTGTTCCCTGTGAGCTCCGTGCCACCAGCCGGGATTTAGCCTACATTAGCGCTAATTTATCAGCTCCTTAGCGGCATCTCCTCTCCTGACACCGGGCTGAACCTACAGTGATGGAGAAGAATCGAACAGGTGGCTCACAGCGCTCCTTATCATAAACTATACCCGAGATCTTCAGGTCCGGTCAGAAGTCCAACATGGCGCCGACACCTTCGCGCGCTTCCAGCCCTGCAGCTCCAGAGGAGGAGGACATCGCTGATGAGACGCCACAACTGGTCCTGCCGACTGACCCGATGAACCCTACAGAGCTGTACAGGTCCATCCAACTTATGTTGAAATCTGAACTAAAGCTGTGGCGGACTTTGCTAAACAGGTGGGTGATTTGGGCAATAGAGTGGCTGATATTGAATTGAGGGCGGACGATCTGGCGGAGGCCATAGAGGCTGACAGAAACGCTATAACTGAGCACTCTGACAAACTTGACTTATTGGAACTTAAAATAGAAGACCTTGAGAACTGGTCTCGCCGGGCCAATGTGCGCATTCGTGGTTTAGCAGAATCCGTAACTGACCTACAAGGCAAGGTCTCAGCTCTCTTTGCGACACTACTGCCTCAGACGAATAGCACTCACCTGCGGATGGATAGAATCCACAGAGGCCTGGGGCGCCCTAAAAGCCCCGATGTCCCCCGGGATGTTGTCTTGCGTATGCACTATCCTGAGATGCGGGACAAAATATTACAAGCGGCTCGCAACGTTCCCCAGCTACCTGATGTGCCGCCATCTGTCCATCTCTACGCGGATTTAGCCCTGTCGACTCTGGAGAGGAGACGGAACATGAGACCGGTTACCATGGCTTTACAAAAAGCTCAAATCAAGTACCGCTGGGGGTTCCATTTAATTTGCAGTTTCAGGTGCGCTCCCGTTCTTATACAGTGCGCACTCCTTCGGAGGCTATGGAAATTTAGCATTGCGAAGATATCCCCTATGATGAGCACGCCTCACTACCATCTCGCTCTCCCACTCTGAAGAGGCTCTGGCAGGGAGCTGAAGTTCCCCACAAGAGGCAACGCTCTCAACCTCACAAACCTGGCTGAGTGGACTACTGGTCTTTCACCTTGATCCATATCCGCTGTGGAATCGACCCACCGTGGTGGGGGGACTTTGGGACTTTCCTTCTGGGGACTGATCCGGATGTTCCTACCTCCATGATCGTGGGGGTAACTATGCAGTCTGCAGTGGACTTGTGTTCATTGTTGCTTTACCTGCGCATATAGCATATTAGTTACTGTGCCTACTTACTTCTATTATAATGTTAGTAGGCAGATGTAGGTTTTCTGCTTACACTACTTTCTGGCTGGAGTTTACCTCATTCTCTTTTTCTGATCTTTTCTTTAGCTTCTATTCTTCAGTGGGCCACCTGCTCACTGCTCACTACTCACTGACCTGGCAACTACCTCCTTCTGATTCTTCTGCACTTACCTTTTATTTTTCTTTTTTACTAGCTGGCTCTCATCTGTTACGCCGAGCGCTCCGGGTCCCTGCTCCTCCCCGGAGCGCTCGCGGCGTTTCTCTCTCTGCAGTGCCCCGGTCAGACCCGCTGACCGGCAGCGCTGCACTGACATTGCCGGCGGGGATGCGATTCGCAGAGCGGGACGCGAATCGCATCCCAAGTCACTCACCTGTCCCGATCCCTGGCTGTCACGTCCTGGCACGCGCGGCTCCACTCCTTAGGGCGCGCGCGCGCCAGCTCTCTAAGATTTAAAGGGCCAGTGCACCAATGATTGGTGCCTGGCCCAATCAGCCTGATTAGCTTCCACCTGCTCCCTGTCCATATTACCCCACTTCCCCTGCACTTCCTGGCTGGATCTTGTTGCCTTGTGCCAGTGTGTTTAGTGTTGTCCAAAGCCTGTGTTCCAGATCTCCTGCTATCCTCATTGACTACGAACCTTGCCGCCTGCCCCGACCTTCTGCTACGTCTGACCTTGCCTCTGCCTAGTCCTTCTGTTCCACGCCTTCTCAGCAGTCAGCGAGGTTGAGCCATTGCCAGTGGATACGACCTGGTTGCTACCGCCGCAGCAAGACCATCACGCTTTGCGGCGGGCTCTGGTGAAAACCAGTAGCAACCCTAGAACCGGTCCACCAACACGGTCCACGCCAATCCCTCGCTGACACAGAGGATCCACATCCAGCTAGCCGAATCCTAACAGTAGATCCGGCCATGGATCCCGCTGAGGTGCCGCTGCCAAGTCTCGCTGACCTACCCACAGTGGTCGCCCAGCAATCGCAGCAAATTGCCCAACAAGGACAGCAGCTGTCGCAGTTGACCGCCACGTTACAGCAACTTCTGCCACTGCTACAGCAGCAACCATCTCCTCCACCAGCTCCTGCACCTCCTCCGCAGCGAGTGGCCGCTCCTAGCCTACGCTTGTCCCTGCCGGACAAATTTGATGGGGACTCTAGACTCTGCCGTGGCTTCTTGTCTCAATGTTCCCTACATATGGAGATGTTGTCGGACCAATTTCCTACAGAACGGTCTAAGGTGGCTTTCGTAGTGAGTCTTCTGTCTGGAAAGGCTTTGTGTTGGCCCACACCGCTCTGGGACCGCAATGATCCTGCCACCGTCCAGTCCTTCTTCGCTGAAGTCCGTAGTGTCTTCGAGGAACCAGCCCGAGCTTCTTCTGCCGAGACTGCCCTGCTGAACCTGGTCCAGGGTAATTCTTCATTAGGCGAGTACGCCATCCAATTTCGTACTCTCGCTTCCGAATTATCTTGGAATAACGAGGCTCTCTGCGCGACCTTTAAAAAAGGCCTATCCAGTAACATCAAGGATGTGCTGGCCGCACGAGAGATTCCTGCCAACCTGCAAGAACTTATCCATTTGGCCACCCGCATTGACATGCGTTTTTCTGAAAGACACCAGGAGCTCCGCCAGGAAAAAGACCTTGATCTCTGGGCACCTCTCTCACAGTATCCTTTGCAATCTACCCCTGTGCCTCCCGCCGAGGAGGCTATGCAAGTGAATCGGTCTCGCCTGACCCATGAAGAGAGGACTCGCTGTAGGGACAAAAATTTATGTCTGTACTGCGCTAGTACCGAACACTTCTTGGTGGATTGCCCTATTCGCCCTCCACGTCTGGGAAACGCACGCACCCAGCTCACGTGGGTGTGGCGTCTCTTGGTATGAAGTCTGGTTCTCCACGTCTCACTGTGCACGTGCGGATTTCTCCTTCTGCCAACTCCTCCTTCTAAGCCGCGGCCTTCTTGGACTCTGGTTCTTCTGGAAATTTTATTCTGGCCTCTTTGGTGAATAAGTTCTGCATCCCGGTGACCCGTCTCGTCAAGCCGCTCTACATTTCTTCGGTCAACGGAGTGAAGTTGGACTGCACTGTGCGTTACCGCACAGAACCCCTGCTCATGAGCATTGGACGGCATCACGAAAAAATTGAACTTTTTGTTTTGCCCAACTGCACCTCTGAAGTCCTCCTTGGTCTGCCATGGCTCCAACGCCACTTTCCTACCCTTGATTGGACCACTGGGGAGATCATGAGCTGGGGTGCTTCTTGCCATAAAAAATGCCTCACGTCTGCTCCCAGTCCCGTCAGTCAAACCTCAGTGTCTCCTCCTTTACCTGGTCTCCCCAAGGCCTATCAGGACTATGCTGTGTCTCCTCCTCATAGCCCCCGTCCTGGTAACACTCTGCCAAGCTTAACCCTCTTCCCCCCCTCCCCACTCCCACGCCTTCTGGTTTGCCCGCTGTTGATGAGGTTTCCCGGGACTTCTCCACCATCTGGAAAGAGACTCAAAAATCCCTCATACAGGCCTCATCCCGGATGAAGAAACATCCCGACAAGAAGAGGGGGAGACCTAAGGGGGGGTACTGTTACGCCGAGCGCTCCGGGTCCCTGCTCCTCCCCGGAGCGCTCGCGGCGTTTCTCTCTCTGCAGCGCCCCGGTCAGACCTGCTGACCGGAAGCGCTGCACTGACATTGCCGGCGGGGATGCGATTCGCATAGCGGGACGCGCCCGCTCGCGAATCGCATCCCAAGTCACTCACCTGTCCCGGTCCCCGGCTGTCACGTCCTGGTGCGCGCGGCTCCGCTCCTTAGGGCGCGCACGCGACAGCTCTCTAAGATTTAAAGGGCCAGTGCACCAATGATTGGTGCCTGGCCCAATCAGCCTGATTAGCTTCCACCTGCTCCCTGTCCATATTACCTCACTTCCCCTGCACTTCCTGGCTGGATATTGTTGCCTTGTGCCAGTGAAAGCGTTTAGTGTTGTCCAAAGCCTGTGTTCCAGATCTCCATCTATCCTCATTGACTACGAACCTTGCCGCCTGCCCCGACCTTCTGCTACGTCTGACCTTGCCTCTGCCTAGTCCTTCTGTCCCACGCCTTCTCAGCAGTCAGCGAGGTTGAGCCGTTGCCGGTGGATATGACCTGGTTGCTACCGCCGCAGCAAAACCATCCCGCTTTGCGGCGGGCTCTGGTGAAAACCAGTAGCAACCCTAGAACCGGTCCACCGACACGGTCCACGCCAATCCCTCGCTGACACAGAGGATCCACATCCAGCTTGCCGAATCCTAACATCATCCCTCCTATTTCTACGGATGCCTAGCCCTGGGGGATCCTGGTGGGGGTGGATTATCTTGTTGCCCTCTCTCCTGGGATGTATGTGGTAATAGGCTGTTTTGGTTTATTGGTTCTAATGTTGCCCGTCTTCTCAGGGTATTGTTGTTTTGTGTTTGACTTATCCCCGGCTGTTTGTCCTCCCCTCCCTCCCGTTTTACCCTACTTACCTCATTCCTCCCTTTTTCTGTCTTACTGTGTGATTTTCCTGGAACTCCACAACTCTCTTGGTCTTCTCAGTCCTTACATTTCTTTAAACAATGCGCACCATATCAGCATCCCCTACACTTCCCTTATGTGTCATGTCTTGTCTCATAATGTGAGGAGATTCAACTCCCCAACTAAGAGGAGGAAGGCCTTTATTTACTACCTGAAACATGATGTCATAAATTTGTCCAGATGTCATAAATTTGCAGGAATCTCATTTCACTACCTCCTCCTTCCCTAAATTCCTACACAAAAATTACACTCGCTATTTTATGGCATCCTTCCAGACGAAATCTAGGGGTGTGGTTACCTTGTTGAAAAATTCCTTTCCATTTACTGTTACTGGCACTCATGCTGATGGGGGAGGCAGATACCTCATACTAGAAGGGATATATCAGGAGAAATCTATGTGTATTGTGAATTCCTATGCCCCCAATGATGACCTTCTTTCCTTCTTTGTTATGCTGGTGACCAAATTGCAAACTATTCACTATGATTACCTTATATGGAGTGGGGATTTCAATATGGTACATAATGGTGTACTAGATAGGTCTAGCACTGTTTCATTTCGCCGCACAGGAGCTCAGCAGAGACTCTTACTTAAGACCTTTGCTGACCTTGATTTAGTCGACACCTAGAGGGAACATAACCTGCAACAAAGAGGCTACACCTATTACTCTCCTTCCCACCACCTCTATACACGGATTGATTGGGTTCTCACGAATTCATCCACACTAGCTCACCTATTGTATGCTCGCCATATACCCTGTGTGTGGTCAGACCATGATCTTGTTTTGTCTACTTTCCGTATAGGTACCCACTGCTCTACTCCTTTTTCCTGGAGACTCAATGTGTCCTTGCTCTGCAGACCACATATCCGCACCCAGCTCGAGTGCGACCTCTCTGATTACTTTTCTTCTAATTCTTCTTCTTCTGCGGACGCGGGATGGGTTTGGATGGCACACAATGCTTATATCAAAGGTAAGATTATTTCCTTAGCCTCCAGCCTAAAGCGGGAACGCAGGAGAGCTCAAACTATGCTGGAAAATAAGCTTGCCAGGATTGCGGTTGCACATCAACTCAACACATCTATGTATCTCCTCCAGGCTCTCCATACTACCAGGTTACAGCTGGACGCGGTTTTATCTGATAGGACGGAAAAAGCCTTACGTTGGACGAAAGCCACCTACTATAAATGGGCTAACAAGCCTGATCGCCTTCTGGCTTCAATGCAAAAAAATAGGCAAAATATTAACAAGGTACATAGAATCCAATCAAAACCTGGAGTGCCAACTTCAGACCCTTCCCGGATATATTCCGTCTTTCATTCTTTCTATTCAGCTCTATATGGAACTCGCCAATCCCCCCTTCCCCAGCTTCTATCTCTTCTTTTTTATCCTCTATATCTCTTCCTTCACTTTCTCCCTCTGCCAGAGACTCCCTTAACTTACCTGTCACATCCGAGGAGGTTGAGGCCACGATTTCCGATCTACTCCTGGGCAAGGCTCCAGGCCCAGATGGTCTTTCTGCCCTATACTATAAGAAATTTGCCCCTATCCTAATTCAGCATATTGTTGATTATTGTAATAAATTATTGTCTGGTTCACCTATGCCCCCTGAATTCCTGCAGGCATCATTGGTGGTCATCCCAAAGCCTAATAAAGATCCCCTGTTGCCCTCCAATTATAGACCTATATCCCTTATTAATCTAGATGCCAAGTTGTTTACGTCCATTCTTGCGCGGCGATTGAATAAACTACTGCCCAGTCTCATACATAATGACCAAGTTGGCTTCATCCCCGGCAGGCAGGCTCCCGACAATATACGAAAGGTTCTAAACATCATACAATGGGCCTCAGTTAAGAAAGTCCCTATTTCGATACTGGGTCTTGACATAGAGAAGGCTTTTGACACTGTTTCATGGCCATACTTGTTTGGAGTCCTGTCTGCCATGGGATTCGCCGGTTCCTTTGTGAAAGCGCTGCAAGTGCTATACTCTAATCCGGTAGCTTATCTTAAACTATCATCAACCACCCCCACCCCAATCTTTGTATCGCGGGGCACTCGCCAGGGGTGCCTACTCTCACCTGCCTTATTTGCACTGATTATGGAACCCCTGGCGTGACTCATCCATGCCTACCCTGACATTACTGGACCTACTATTGGATCTTCCCAGTATAAAGTTAATTTATTCGCTGATGACCTCCTACTCACCTTAACGAATCCGCTTGTGTCTCTCCCAAACCTTTTCCCACTATTAGACCGTTTCTCGACCATCTCGGGCCTGGTTGTTAACAAATCCAAATCGGAAGTCCTTTTCTGTAACACTCCTCCTTGGATTTCTGACGCTGTCTCTGCTAACTTTCATCTTCGTCACTCTTCCTCTTTCCTTCCTTATCTTGGTATTTATCTTCCTGCTTCCTTAGTAGATTTATATAAGTTAAATTATCCCCCTCTATTTCCATCAATTAGAGCAGACCTAGCCAGATAGAATCTCCCACACATCTCTTGGCTTGGACGTATCCATTCCATGAAGGTGGTAGTATTGCCTAAACTCTTGTACCTTTTCAGATCTTTACCCATTCCGATTAGGATGGCAGATCTTCAAAGATTGCAGAAGGAGGTATTTGATTTCATATGGCGAGGCCTTAAACCTAGGATTCCCCGATGTATTATGTTTTACCATAAACGCAGGGGCGGACATATCACTTGTTCAGCCGGTTCGGCTGCACAGGGGCCCAGCGTGTTAGGGGGCCCACCTGGTGGCCCAGGTCACAGCCTGGGCCTCACAGTCTGGGCCCCTGCCAGTACTTCATACTATATGCTGCAGCAACAGGTCCCGGACCTGCCGCTGACAGCAGTAATTTACCTTTAAACTGTCCGGGCGAGACGGACAGGCCAGGGGCTGATGGGAACAGACGTGCCCCGCGCAGGCACGCACGTCTGTTCCAAGCCCCTGACGTCACGTGTCATGGCCTCTGACCCTGGCAGAACCGACAGGAGCAGCAAACCCTTCCGCCCCACACGGCCGCATCGCTGAGCAGATGAGGTGAGGAGAGCGACGATCGGGTGCAGGGCAGTGGGGGGAGGGGATTGTAATGATGATGAAGAGGACAGGATGGGTGTTGAAGAGGTTGGTGGTGTAATGATAAGGAGGATTGGGTGTCTGGGAGAGCATAGTGTTGATAAGGAGGACCAGAAGGGGGGTCAGGGGTGTAGTGATTAGGGGGTTTAATGTTGATGAGAAGGGCTGGGGGGGGGTGTCAGCTGTGTAATAATGATGAGGTGCTTAAGGTATATGGGGTGATGAGGAGACTGAGGATGGAGTGCATGGGGTGATGAGGAGACTGAGGATGCAGTGCATGGGGTGATGAGGAGACTGAGGATGGAGTGCATGGGGTGTATGGGGGTGATGAGGAGACTGAGGATGGAGTGCATGGGGTGTATGGGGGTGATGAGGAGACTGAGGATGGAGTGCATGGGGTGTATGGGGGTGATGAGGAGACTGAGGATGGAGTGCATGGGGTGATGAGGAGACTGAGGATGGAGTGCATGGGGTGATGAGAAGACTGAGGATGGAGTGCATGGGGTGTATGGGGTGATGAGGAGACTGAGGATGGAGTGCATGGGGTGATGAGGAGATTGAGGATGGAGTACATGGGGTGATGAGGAGACTGAGGATGGAGTGCATGGGGTGATGAGAAGACTGAGGATGGAGTGCATGGGGTGTATGGGGTGATGAGAAGACTGAGGATGGAGTGCATGGGGTGATGAGAAGACTGAGGATGGAGTGCATGGGGTGTATGCGGTGATGAGAAGACTGAGGATGGAGTGCATGGGGTGCATGGGGTGATGAGGAGATTGAGGATGGAGTACATGGGGTGATGAGGAGACTGAGGATGGAGTGCATGGGGTGATGAGGAGACTGAGGATGGAGTGCATGGGGTGATGAGCAGACTGAGGATGGAGTACATGGGGTGATGAGAAACTGAGGATGGAGTGCATGGGGTGATGAAAAGACTGAGGATGGAGTGCATGGGGTGATGAGAAGACTGAGGATGGAGTGCATGGGGTGTATGGGGGTGATGAGCAGACTGAGGATGGAGTGCATGGGGTGTATGGGGTGATGAGGAGACTGAGGATGGGGTGCATGGGGTGATGAGGAGAATGAGGATGGAGTGCATGGGGTGTATGGGGTGATGAGGAGACTGAGGATGGGGTGCATGGGGTGATGAGGAGACTGAGGATGGAGTGCATGGGGTGATAAGGAGACTGAGGATGGAGTGCATGGGGTGTATGGGGTGATGAGGAGACTGAGGATGGAGTGCGTGGGGTGTATGGGGTGATGAGGAGACTGAGGATGGAGTGCATGGGGTTATGAGGAGATTGAGGATGGAGTACATGGGGTGATGAGGAGACTGAGGATGGAGTGCATGGGGTGATGAGGAGACTGAGGATGGAGTGCGTGGGGTGTATGGGGTGATGAGGAGACTGAGGATGGAGTGCATGGGGTGATGAGGAGACAGGATGGAGTGCATGGGGTGATGGGGAGACTGAGGATGGAGTGCATGGGGTGATGAGGAGACTGAGGATGGGGTGTATGGGGTGATGAGGAGACTGAGGATGGGGTGATGAGGAGACTGAGGATGGGGTGCGTGGGGTGTATGGGGTGATGAGGAGACTGAGGATGGGGTGTATGGGGTGATGAGGAGACTGAAGATGGGGTGTGTGGGGTGTATGGGGTGATGAGAAGACTGATTATGGGGTGTATGGGGTGATGAGGAGACCGAGGATGGGTTGTGTGGGGTGTATGGGGTGATGAGACTGAAGATGGGGTGCATGGGGTGTATGGGGTGATGAGAAGACTGAGGATGGGGTGTATGGGGTGATGAGGAGATCGAGGATGGGTTGTGTGGGGTGTATGGGGTGATGAGACTGAAGATGGGGTGCGTGGGGTGTATGGGGGTGATGAGACTGAGGATGGGGTGCGTGGGGTGTATGGGGTGATGAGGAGACTGAGGATGGGGTATATGGAGGGTGATGAGGAGACTGAGGATGGAGTGCATGGGGTGATGAGGAGACCGAGGATGGAGTGTGTGGGGGGTATGGGGTGATGAGAAGACCGAGGATGGGTTGTGTGGGGTGTATGGGGTGATGAGACTGAGGATGGGGTGCATGGGGTGTATGGGGGTGATGATTAGACTGAGGATGGGTTGTGTGGGGTGTATGGGGGGATGAGACTGAGGTTGGGGTGTGTGGGGTGTATAGGGGAGATGAGGAGACTGAGGATGGGTTGCGTGGGGTGTATGGGGTGATGAGGAGACTGAGGATGGAGTGCGTGGGGTGTATGGGTTGAGTCAGTGGTTGGTACAGTGGTTGGCAGTATTATATTCAGGGGTACAGTATTTGGCAGTATTATATTCAGGGGTACAGTGGTTGGCAGTATTATATTCAGGGGTACAGTGGTTGGCAGTATTCAGGGGGTACAGTGGTTGGCAGTATTATATTCAGGGGGTACAGGTTATAATGATTATTGTCATCATACAGAGGATGAGGATCTACTGACAAATTAAGGAACCAATGATGTCCAGGTGTCAGACTCTGCAGAGAAGATGGAAGAAATCCTGGTGTCTGGACCAGATGAAGAAGAAAAGTAAAGACAACAGAGAAGACGTCACTCAGGTCAGTGATATCATTGTGTATTTTCCTAACTGTCCCATCAGAGCTGTAGTCACTGATATCATTGTGTAGTCTCCTGACTGTCCCATCAGCTGTAGTCACTTCAGACATGATGGGAGTTGCAGCTTTCCAACATCTGGGGAGCCACTTGAACCAAGGTGATTGGTGGGGGTCCCATGAGTCAGACCCCCACCATCAAAATGGGCTGTTTATTTTAAAATGCCTGGGCCTATTTTTGGTCCCAGTCTGGCCCTGCCTGTAAGTCACTTCTATCACTAAGGATAAGAAGCCAAGGAACCAGGGGGTACCAAGGGGTGTCGTGCTAAGTTCAGGGGTGCGAATGTAAAGGGGAGCACTGCCCTCTGCCTCCCAGCTAGATACGGGTCAGGCTGACCTGGGGGAGTACTCACGGGGCCTGGGCCGCACACTGAGAGGGACAGGGGCCACCCGGAGCCCACCTCAGGAGCCGTTCCATCCACCTGTGGTGGACAAGGCAAGTGGCGACACTACACATGCGAGGTAAGTGGAGGCCCCCCCGGTGGGGTCTATGTACATGAGGGGGCACAGTGCTGGGGGGGGCCCAGGCACATTCTTTGCACAGGGGCCCTCTGCTGTCTGTGTCCGCCCCTGCACAAACACATGGAGGCCTCTCAGTTCCTCATTTTGTTAATTACTTCACGGCTGCCCGTCTGCACAACTATTGTTATGTAATGCCCCTTCTTCCTACCCTAGGTGGGTCTCTCTAGAGAATGACTTACTCTCACCCTATACTCTTCAATCCCTCATGTGGTCTGTTCCCGCTGTCTCCTCTCTGGTCCCCTCTTCTCCTGCGATATCTCTACATTCTCTTCTTCTCTGGCGTTCGGTGCGGTTCAAGCTCAAACTACAGTCTCCTATCTCTCCTGTAACTCCCCTATTGGCTAATCCTTCCTTTCCCCCCGGTCTGTAGAGGTCGGACTTTAGTTGGTGGATTTCCCAGAATTTATTTTTGCTCCACCACTTTCTTATATGTAAAGCATTAATCTCCCGAGCTCTCTTTGTCAGTAGATATAATCCACCGCCTGGAGAATCATTGAGGTTGTCCCAAGTTTTCTCCTATTGGCACTCCCTGGTATCCAATCCGTCCCTTACTGATTATTCCTTCCTGATATCTGCCGCCTTATACTCCCCACTACGTACAGGTGTCCTTTCCTTGATTTACTCAGTCTTAAACCACCCCCATACGGATAGCAAATTGTTGTTCATGACTCAATGGGAAGAGGATTTTGATATGACATTGACACTTCCACATTGGCATGAATGCTGTACCCAACTAAGTAAAGGTAGTTGGCAAAAAATATTACATAGAACCTATTATGTCCCCTTCAGGTTGCACGTTATGTTCCCCTCAGTTTCTCAGTTGTGTTTTAGAGGTTGCCAAGAGACAGGAGACATGAAACACATTTGGTGAACGTGCCGGCGGGTTGTGGGTCTCTGGAGTGAGGTGGTGGATCTCCTCTCTTCTATATTACAGGTTCCCTGTCCTCTAGACCCTGCCTTCTGCCTCCTTGGCCATAGACCCCCTTTATACTTTTGGCAACAAGAATACACATAGAAGCTAAGTGGCGATCTGACACATTATCACTGGAAGTGGTGATTATGAAAATTAATGATGTAATGTTATCTGAACGATTGAATGCTGTGCGTGGGGATACGATGCTACGTTTTGATAAAGTTTGGGCACCCTGGGTTGACTCATCGTATGGAAGAGATGTTTCCTATTATCTTTCTCTATGACATAGATCTGCCTTTGTTGGCCTCCTCTACTGATATGTGTATTGACCTATCCAATTATTCCATCTGCATGGTGTTGTTATGTCTGTTTGAAGGATCTGTTCCTGTGGAGCTCCGTAGATAGCATTGTTCCCTGGGTGCTTTAGAGCATCCCCTTCTTCCCTACTCCCCCCCCTCCTTTTACCCTATTTTTACCCTGTGATTATCGTACATTGATTATTATGTATCAGCTTGGGCTTAGGCCCATGGGTTGTATTACTTATGTGCCTATGTTATTGTTCCATGGATACTTGTTGTAAGATTTTATTCTGATCTTCAATAAATTTACTCCTTTTTGACACTAAAAGCGCCCATTTGGTGAAACCTAAACTGTGCTCAACTGTGCCCCTCCCCCTCCTCCTCCAGTTCAGCCCCCACAGGGCTCATGTGGCCGTGAGATGTAGGCACCACGTCTCCAGTGCCCTGACCAGCCATCGTTTCCAACACGTGTTGTAAGAAATGAAGCCGTGGAATTACGTCATTCATCCCGTAATCCTGGTGACTGACTAATAATGTGGCTTCCTCAAAGGGCCTGAGCAAACGGCAGGTGTCACGTATGAGCTGCCTCTGGTTCACATTGAAGTTACACAGGGGAGTCCCCCTATCCCCTTGGATCATCAAGAAATCGGTGATGGCTTTTCTCTGTTTGTACAGTCGGTTCAACATCTGGAGGGTGAAATTCCAATGTGTGGCAATGTCACAAATCAGACTATGTTGTGGGATACTGTTCTGACGCTGCAGCCCAAGAAGGGTGTGCTTTGCGGTGTATGAGTGGCTGAAGTGCATGCAAAGTTTCCTTCCCATTGTTAGGATGTCTTACAAATGGGGGGAACAGGAACTGCTTCACAACCAGATTGAACATGTGTGCCATGCAGGGCGCATATCTCAGCCTTCCCAGTCACAGCGCATGCAAGATGTCAGTCATCATGGTTCCCATTTCCAGTTTTCGTGGAGTAAGCCATGCTCCGATTTCTTTACGAATGACTTTTAGCAGTTCCTTCCCTGTGTGACTCTTTTCGCCAAGGCAAACCATATGAAGAACAGCGTGATACCGCCGTGCCCTGCAGACATCGTATGCTGAAGGGCCACTGAGACTTGTCTGGGCAGTGGACACGGTGGAGGATGAGAAGGCGTAGTCGCACACTGTCACAGGACTAACGGGCTGAGAGCATGGAGGAGGAAGCGGTGTGACCTGTCCAAGTTGCTGTTGTGGCTTTGCAGGAACCACATTCACCCAGTGAGCCGTAAAGGACATGAATTGTCCCTGACCATAGTTACAGCTCCACACGTCAGTGCTGCCAAGCACTTTGGTACACACCGACAGGCTATAGGACTGGACCACCTTCTCTTCCACAAAATTGTGCAGGGCTAGTACTGCCTTCTTCGCAAAGAAATGACGGCTTGGCACTCTCCACCTCGGTTCGGCACAAGCCATCAGCCATCAGTGCAGAGTCCACCACTTGAAAATAACCCCTTAATCATGGCTCAACGCAACGTAGCGCAGCAGGCTGGAGTTCAGGTATTTGTCATCTTGCCTGTTTGGGATGTAAACCATCGTACCCCATGAAAATAAATATCTCATGTGAC
Source organism: Hyla sarda (assembly GCF_029499605.1). Lineage (NCBI taxonomy): Eukaryota > Metazoa > Chordata > Amphibia > Anura > Hylidae > Hyla > Hyla sarda. The sequence goes on along the minus strand of NC_079194.1, from coordinate 20,130,110 downwards.
CAGAAAGAAATCATGCAAATAAATAAGAAATCTGCAAGAAGACCGGACGGTTTGGTCGTGAGTAATTCACTGAATGCATATTCATTCATATAGATATGTGCTCGCTGCATGCTATCTAGGTATATCTAACCGAGCCTTACAGAATGGAAGATGGCAGCAGATTTAGCAGAAATTCTGACTGATTCAGCAGATGCATCAACTAAAAAGGCAGGGGCATCATAGCCCCACCCCCTCATTGCGTCACACCCTGCCCCATCAATGCAAGTCTATGGGAGGGGGCGTGACAGCCATCAAGCCCCCTCCCATAGACTTGCATTGAGGGGGCGGGGCATGACATCATGAGGGGGCAGGTCTATGAGGTCAAGAGCTCCCATGGCCGGTTCCAGCGTTTAGAACATTTTGTTACAAATGCTGAGCAGCGGAGTGCCCCTTTAAATTCCTTAGATAAATACTTAGATGGATCCTTATCCTTGGCTTTCTTCAGGGCTTCCTTGTCTCCATAAACAAAGAATAGGACACCCATAAGAACCAACATATAACAAAACTGCCAAGTAAGTGAAACCCCAAGGGGCCAGATACTCACAGGAAAAACTGATGATGAACGCTCCAGAAGAGCAGAGCGGGTAAACATCAGAGGCATCCATGATGACCAGAGGGATGGATAAACTGAACCAGGGAGATTTTATACTTGCCAGGTTCAAATTTGGCACCTCTCTGTCCAACTCGGCGTTTAGATGGTCAGCGCCATCTTGGGGGGGGGGGACTTCTGGCCGTCGCCCAATCACAGGGCATCACCTCACACGTGTGCGTGCAACTCAGGGACCAGGTGCACCAACTGAAGACCGCCAGAGGACCACAGAGGAACCCGAGACCGGCCAACATGAAGTCCACGTTGCATAAGCTCCCGGAGCGCTGCAGCAGGGATAGGGGGGACCAGGGAGGCGTGACCCAATGCGGCAAGAGGAGGAGGGAGACCAAAGTGACTGACCTTCCCCTGCCTGACAAAAAAAAAAAGAAGTGTCCTAGTCAAGCAGTTGGAGTCGGAGCCATGCCAGTCCAGGGACAGGAGGTAAGCACCTCTCCATGGATGCACCATAGGAACAGAAAACACTGAGGGGTGGGGTGGGAGGAGCCTTTTAACCTCTCTGTGTTTCCTGTTCCTATTAGAGCTGCAGGGGGTAATGGTGGTGCTGTGATGATGGTGATGTGAAAAAAAGGGGTTTGTATTATAAATGCCCAAATGACAATATCAAAATATTGGTGTCTAAGAAATGCTCAGATAATATATAAATCAAATGCAATTTATTGGAAAAGAATCTAATAAATAAACAGTAAAGGGGAATTACAGGGCCCTTGTGATTCACAGTTAGAACAGAGGATTTAGACCGTTTTTACAGTTTTAATACTGTTTTTTATAAAACCTCTGTTCTAACCAGGAATCACAGAATCCCGTTAATGATGGGAGTCCCTGCTTTGAACTGTGATAAAGAGGAAAGAGTGAGAGGAGGATTATTCAGGTCATTGTTTAAATGGTCACTCTCATTAAAACTATTTTTTGCTATTGTACTCCTTATGGTGAATAAAAAACATTTCTAATATACTTTGTAAAAAAAAAAAAGAAGTTTTCTATTTTTAATTTGTGCTTAAAAAAGCTCAAGAGCACATTTTCCCCCATCTTATACACAGACTTGGGATCGAAGTCCAAACACAGGAAGTGCAGCCTGGAGTGCGGAGGGGGTGTGTACCAACAGCATTTGGCAGTTTAGTGTGAGAGGAGCTATGATTGGATGAGGCTGGACACACCCCCCTCAGCACTCCAGGCGGCACTTCCTGTGTTTGGGCTTCAGTCCTAAGTCTATGTATACGATGGGGGAAATGTGCTCTTGAGCTTTTTTAATCACAAATAAAACATAGAAAACTTAATTTTTTTAAACAAAGTATATGAGAAATATTTTTTATTTACCATAAGGAGTGCAATAGCAAAAATTAGTTTTAATGAGAGCTACCCTTTAATTATCTCGTCCATACTTTTGAATGTAACTCTCTCATTGACAGTTCAAACATGCATCTTGATCCGTTTTGCATTGTTTTGTTTTTTTCCTACCACGTTTTTGACATGTTGTACTTCTTGTTAACTGAAAATCTTTCAATAAAAAACTATTGAAACAGAGAGTGACCATTTAAGTATCCCCTTGCTAGTCTAGGACTCTGAAGGGCTTTAGGGAAGGCCTTGTTATCCACATTGTTTTGGAAAGACACCTCAAGTCGCCTGCACCGCACAGAGGGCACTGCAGATAAGGGAAGAGTGAGTGCTACATGTATGTAAATATTAGTGGTAGTCAACCAACAACAGGAGACAAAATAGGGAGGAGTGCACCAGACACAGTGGTTCAATGAGTCAATCTTGGTCTTTCTTTCTTGGTCTTTTTTTTCCCCTTCCGAAAGCAAAAAAAATTAGGCATTAGTAAAAAAAAAAAAAAAAAAAAAAGCTTTATATGTTTCTGGGGAATGTGTAAAAAAATTAAAAAAAAAAACATAAAAAACACATACTTACCTACCTAAGTGACCCGGGGCACCTGATGTGACATCATCTGGTCCCCTGTAACTTCCTACTATGGAGATGAGCTCTTCACCGCAGTGATGGCCCATTCAACCAATCACTGAGTGCTTCGGTGTCCTGTGGGCCATCAATGCAGTAAAGTGCAGTGATGGCAGGAAGGAGCTGGAGCTGTGGAGAACTAGATGATGTCACAGCGGGAGCCCTGGGTGACCAAGGTAGGTGAGCTCCATACACTTATAATGGGGTCACGGGACAAAGACCTATACAAGCTGAGGAGTGAAGCACACTATAGAACCAAGGCACCTCCAACCTTCATCATGCCACATAATACTTCAGGGTGTGCCATGGGTAAAAAACCATCTGTGCAGCTCGTAGATCTGGTCCAGTTTATGGAGTACAAGGATAAACTGCTTTACCGTGACCCAGCTGTGGCACCTCAAGACCCTGTCAGCCTCCAGGGGTATTCCCCTAGCTACATACCATATGCACCGTGACATATGAACAATATGAGCGGCATGTGCATAGCCTAAAGGGTATGACGATTATTCGAATTTATCGACAAAATTCGAATATTCGCTATGTTTGTTCACTTTTTTTTCCTTGCGAAAAATCGCATGGAAAATTTGCATACAAATTTGCATAAAAGTTTGCATATAAAAAAAACACAAAAAAGCGCATATTCGTCATTACGAATATATAGCACTATATTCTAAATATTCGCGAAATCGCCAAGTGTCGATATTCACGATAAAAATTTACATTACGAATAATCGTGCTGAACACTAATGAACAGATGAATAACACGTTTCTTATTGCACAATGTTTTATTAAATTTTAGCCTACAGTCAGATGCACTCATGTCAGAATAATGTGTGTAACATTGATTTCATGGATGACTTACCATTAAAGGGGTACTCCGGTGAAAAACCTGAGATGCAGGCTTGAGCAATCGACCGCCGATAACGCTGAACATTGCAAAGCTATGGTTTTGCAGTGAATAGTGCTGGCAATTAGTGTGTGCAGTGTTATAGGTCCCTATGGGAGCTGTAACACTGCAAAAAAAAGTGTAAAAAAAAAGTTAATAAATGTGATTTAACCCTTTCCTTAATAAAAGTTCAAATCACCCCCCTTTTCCCATAAAAAAACAAACATGTAAATAAAAATAAATATAAACATATGTGGTATCCCCACGTGCGTAAATGTCCGAACTATAAAAATATCTCATTAATTAAACCGCACGGTCAATGGCGTACGCGCAAAAAAATTCCAACTCCAAAATAACATATTTTTGGTCGCTTTTTATACAATGAAAAAATGAATAAAAAGCGATCAAAAAGTCCAATCAATGGTACCTCTAAAAACTTCAGATCACGGCGCAAAGAATGAGCCCTCATACCACTCCACATGCTGAAAAATAAAAAAGTTATAGGGGTCAGAAGATGACAATTTTAAACGTATAAATTTTCCTGCATGTAGTTATGATTTTTTACAGAAGTACGACAAAATCAAACCTATATAAGTAGGGGATCATTTTAACCGTATGGACCTACAGAATAAAGATCAGGTGTCATTTTTACGGAAAAATGTTCTGCGTAGAAACAGAAGCCCCCAAAAGTTACAAAATGGCGTTTTTTCTTCAATTTCGTCGCACAATGATTTTTTTTCCATTTTGCCATAGATTGTTGGGTAAAATGACTGATGTCACTGCAAAGTAGAATTGGTGGCGCAAAAAATAAGCTATCATATGGATTTTTAGGTGCAAAATTGAAAGGGTTATGATTTTTAAAAGGTGAGGAGGAAAAAACAAAAATGCAAAAACCAAAAAGCCGTGGTCCTTAAGGGGTTAAATTCCTGACACGACTGCAAAGGTATCTAGTTCCTCCCCCGAGGACCAGAATCAGATCATTGCTGTAGCAGTTCCATGATCACTGATGGCCGGTGTGTTCCAGCATGGTATCTCTCTTGTGGTTGCCTCATCACATTTAATTAATCACTTTACACCCAGGATATTTTGGACTTTCAGGACCAGACACCAGGCAGTTTTTAGTATGCAAAAGGCACTTGAAGAAAAGAATGAAGCTGCACTCACCACTTCTTCTTACGATGCTTTTATTTAGTCTCTGAACAGTGGGGGACACAGGCAGGGCTGCCATCAGAAATTTTGTGGCCCCTTACGCAGCTTAAAGGAGTACTCTGGAGCAAAATATTTATTGCACATTGTAAAGCTCGCCCAAAGTTATATAATATCCAAAATTACCTCCGTTGCTCTAACTGCACGCATATACGACTTTTCGGAAAACCGGAAGTGCAGCCAGTATCTCACAATTATGAATTTCGTTCCCCAGTATTCGGCCTGCCGCGGCCATCTTCGTAACGAAACGTCATCACTGTAAAGGTCCTTCCCCGCTCCCATATTTTACATATTCATATATTCCTCGTTTGCGCAGCCGTCATTGGCTGGACTGCGCAAACAACTCTGAATGCCTCCTGCCTATCACATGAAGCTGAGCGCGCCGACGCACTCAGCATTTCCCCGGGACCGAACATGTGACCACTCCTGGCCAATTATATCCCGGTTAGTTACGCTGCCGTAACTAACAGGGATATTCTTCAAACAAGTTACACATGATTTCAATGTGTAACGTTTCAAAGGGGCGGGTTTAATATAATTACTAGGGAGGGGAAAGGATGAGGTAGAGGAGGGGGTGAGAAGGACTGAAGCACGGAGGGACTGGAAGCTGGAGCAAGGCAGCATGGGGGATGACGATTTTTACGTCATCCTCCACACCACCATAACCCGGAAGAACCGGGAAATTCGCTGTGCTGCCACGGGAAAACGGCCAGACCGACTTCTGAAAGGAGGACATTGATAGAAAGGTACAGCCACGGGGAACATTTTGGGCTAAAAGAATTGTGCACCATAGTACTCCTTTAAAGGGGTACTCCTGTGGAAAACTTTTTTTTTTTAAATCAACTGGTGCCAGAAAGTTAAACAGATTTGTAAATCACTTCTATAAAAAATTTTTTTATCCTTCCAGTACTTTTTAGGGGCTGTATACTAAAGAGAAATAAAAAAAAGATGTCATGACCATAGTGCTCTCTTCTGACCTCTGCTGTCCGTTTTAGGAACTGTCCAGAGCAGCATATGTTTGTTATGGGGATTTTTTCCTGCTCTGGACAGTTCCTAAAATGGACAGCAGAGGTCAGCAGAGAGCACTGTGGTCAGGACATCAGAGGAAATGCATTTCTTTTTTGGATTTCTCTTTAGCATACAGCCCCTAAAAAGTACTGGAAGGATAAAAAAAAAAAATTAATAGAAGTGATTTACAAATCTGTTTAACTTTCTGGCACCAGTTGATTTAAAAAAAAAAGTTTTCCCCTTTAAGCTGCGTAAGGGGCCCCAAAATTTCTGTCTTGCCCGTGTCTTGCCCCCGAGCCCAGCCCCAGGGCCACCCCCCAACCCATTTTTTTCCTAATGATATATTTCTAATTATTTTGTAGCAGATTATAGTGCAGTAATACATTGTGCTGCAAAGTAATTTTACTGCGCCACACTCTGCTATAATCCAATATACCCTATTCTGAATACTGTGAAACCGCCCAAACATTTTAGTATTTCCACATACGAGGGGAGATTTATAAAAACATGTGCAGAGGAAAAATGGAGCAGTTGTCCATAGCAGCAAATTAGATTGCTTCTTTAATTTTTTTAGAAAGCCTCTGAAACATGAAAGAAGTGATCTGATTGGTTTCTATGGGCAACTGCACCACTTTTCCTCTGAACAGGTTTTGATAAATCTCCCCCACTGACTATATGGAGGTAGATACCAGAAATCACTCTGCAGACAGTATAAATGGTTACAATCACATTTAGATACTCACAGGGGACGTCTTCTCTGATCGGAGTCGTTCACGTTTCCTTTTATTTCTTTTTCCACTATCCGGTCTGGGGCATCATGAAGACTTCTCCTGCCCAAAGCCCATCTCCACAGGACCTGTCAGAACAACCAAACATTTAAGGAACCTTTCTCCAGCTCAATGTCCACCTCTATATAGTTGTTCACCGACTCTGTGCCCCCATATATAGTTACAGGCCCATTTTGTGCCCCTGTGCTCCATATATAATTGTAGGTCCCACGTGCCTCCAATATATATAGTTGTAGACCCCCTTTGTGCCCCTATGTGTAATGATAGACCCTCTTTGAGCCCCCAGTATAAAAAGCTTCATCACATGTAAAAGTAAATTCATCGTTTATGTGATCCAATGCCCTTGCGGATATTACTATATTGGAAAGAGCATACGCAGTCTAAACATCAGAATACGCAAACATTTTCGCCCTATCCGCACGGGCATTGGATCCCCTCAATTAATTGAACATGTTAGAAAACATCATAACCGTGATCCAAAAGTACTAAAATTTTCAGGATTGGAATGAGTGCAAATCCCTTCTAATGGAGGTGACAGGCAAAAAATATTATTACAACAAGAAGCCAAATGGATCCTGTGCAAAAGTACAGGAAGCCCATTAGGATTGAATGAAAAAAAAAAACGATCTGTCTGTCTTATTATGAGTTTTATACTTGTTATCCGTGATTTATCCTATTGCTCTGGTTATCGTTTTGCTTTTTATCTGCTGGCATAATTGCACTTTTTTCACTGTAAAGATTCCGTTGTAATTTCTGTCTTATCTTTGAATATATAGATTAATATTGGGTTAAGTTACCTATGTTGTGTAGCCATACCTTTGAAATCTTCCATCCCATTTGCAAACAGTAAGTGTTCTATAGCCGAATTACTGCCGGAGCTCAGCAGGCGTAGTAGGGTCCTGGTTGCCCTGGCTCCCGGTCACATGGACAGCACCTTAGTGACGCCGGCGTCGCCCATTGGCTGGAATACCTTCCAGACTGTGCGCTGGGCTGAGCTCATGTGGCCCGACCCGTGTGACGTGAGGAGGAGGTCAAACTGGAGCGCTGCATCTGTTAGTTAGCACACGGCATATGGAAAGAACAGTTTGTCTTGGATACAGGTGAGTAGCGGGGGGGGGGACCATATATAAGACGGAAATTACAGGTACGAATCTAGAGCCAGAAGATGTGCGACTAGCGTGAAACACGTGTTGCTCTCACATGCACCTGCAACCTGTGTCCCCCGATGTTCAGAGACTAAATAAAAGCACCGTAAGAAGTGGTGAGTGCAGCTTCAATCTTTTCTTCAAGTACATTTTGCAATTGTGAACTGTTTATGGCATTTCACCTCCACTATAAGCTTCAACAGCAAACAAACCAACGTCCATCCCTTCATATAGGTATTTACGTGACGTGCCAGTCCTATTTTCTCTCTTCTCACGTGGAGTTTTTAGAAAATCTTTCATACATAATACAGTGCAATCTTTAAGTAAACCCAACCCCCTCCCCGCACTGCATGCGTGGGTCGACGCCTTCCCATACAGTTATATCAAGTGACTCACAATTGATGTCTTCTCTGATCTGCATCATCCTATTTTCTTTTCCTCTCCATTCGGGCCAGAGTGCCAAAAAACTCCTCTTTTCAACATCTGCAGAACAAACAGCTTATACTCCACATTTTTCCAGTGCCATCCATCCCTGCAAGGTACTTAGGTAGGTAAGTAGCTATATAGGTAAATAGCCAGGTAGCTAGGTAAATTGCTATGGAGATAGGCAATTGCATAGGTAGGTAGCTAGTTAGGTAGGCAGCCAGGTAAGTAGGTAGGTAGCTAGGTACATAAATAGGTAGATAAATAGTTAGATAAGAAGGTATTTAGGTAAATAAGTTAGTAGGTAGCCAGATAGGTAGCTGTGTAGGTAGGTTGCTAGCTATGTAGATAGGTAGCCATATAGGTAGTTAGGAAGTTATGAAGACAGGTAGCCAGCTAGGTAGGTGAGTAGCTATACAGGTAAATAGGTAGCTAGCTAGGTGGTAGGAGGTAGGTAGCTAGCTAAGTAGCTAGGTATATAAGTAGGTAGGTAGCCAGGTAAGTAGGTATTTAGACAGGTACATAGGTAGGTAGCTAGACAGGTAAGTAGGTATGGAGGTTGCTAGGTATATAAGTAAGTAGGTAGTTAGCTAGCTAGGTAGCTATGTCGGCAGGTTTGTAGCCAGGTAGGTAGTTATGTAAGTAGGTAACCAGGAAGCTAAGTAGTTGGGAAGTAGCCAGGTAAGTAGCTATATAGTTAAGGAGGTAGGCAGCAAAGTAGCTGGGTAGATAGGTAGTTGTGTAGTTAGGTAGCCAGGAAGTTAGGTAAGTATCTATGTATGTAAGGAGGTAGGTAGCCAAATAGCTGGATAGATAGGTAGGAAGTTAGGTAAGTAGCTATGTACATAGGAAAGAATATTGGTAGACAGCTAGGAGGGTAGATAAGTAAGTAGGTAGGATAGTAGAATAAGTAGGTAACCAACCCCCCCAGGATGCCAGAATAAAAAAAAAAGGAAGAAGGAATAATTTTTTTTGGATTGAAAGAGCTTTATTTTTCGTTCAGTCATTACAAGTCGTACAATAAATTACAGTCACACAAAGCATGATAGTACAATACACAGCAAAGGTTCCCTAAGCTATACATCGCACACCATGCTACTCTAACATTCAGCTCAATCCTGCAATAGAAAGGCACAAGAGATCAAACAAAAACCAAATAATACAATCTGTGATCGGGGTAGGGTTGTGGGCGACTATGTGGGGGTAGGAAGGGGGCGGATCACAGGGCCAAACTGTTGGGCTGTATCTTCAGGGAGACATGGGAGAAGGAGAGGGGTCTTCACTCCTCTTCTTCCTCATCAACGGCCGAGCTGTCCAAGATGGAATAGTCTCTAAGCAGGTTCTTGATGAACCTGCGGCAGTCCCGGACGGACATGTTTTCCCTGTTGATCACGAGGCGGTTCCTGGCAAGCCACACTGCGTCCTTAAAACAGTTCATAAGGCGCCAGGCCTCCTGGATGGCCTCCACGTCGTGGGTCCCAGGGAACAGGCCGTAAAGCACCGAATGGTACGATAGGCAGCTCCTGGGCACTGAGTCTCTGAGTTCATGTTCTAGGGCGTCCAACAGACCCTGTGCAAAGGGGCACTGCCAAAACACGTGGAAAGATGTTTCCTCCACGTAGGGGCAACGGGGGCAGTACCGGGTCTTGCACAGGTTGCGGGCATGCATGAATGACCTGAGAGAGAGACCTCCCATGACGGCCATCCACGACAAGTCCTTGTGTCCATTGGTAAGCCGCTTTGAGGCCACATTGTTCCAAACTGTCTCTGCAGTGGCTGCGGGGAGTCCCGGAACCAGCTCGGTCAAGTCCTTAGCTCGGATGAGCTTGTGGATTGTCTTCGGCTTCCATAGGTCGGGTTTCAGTCCTTCCAGCTGGTGCTCTCTCACAAACCGGACAACATCCCCATAGAACCAGGGAGTGTTCCAGTTGTAAGGGATGGAGCTGTCCCACTTGTCCCAGCCCAGCTGTCTCCAGAGGGGCATGAGAAGCAAGCGAGACATGGACCTGCCCGCTGAGCCAGTCTTTTCAACAAGAGTCCGCTGCACCGTGACACATGCAAAGGAGGCCCTCAGCAGAGCGGGGATGTCGGGTATTCCCTTCCCACCCTTGCAGGGTTCCTTGTACATCACGGTCCTATTGACTCTGTCCATTTTGCCCCAGACGAAGCCAAACACTGTCCGGGTGATGGCCTTGCAAACGGTGGTATGGGGAGGCCAGGCCTGTGCGGTATATTGGAGCACAGGCAAAACTTCACTCCGCAGGACAAGTGCCTTGCCTTCCATCGTGAGCTTTCTGGAGCTCCACAGTCCGATCTTCGAGTTTATCCTTCCTAGTCGGTCTTGCCAAGACTTAAGGGCCGCTCCTTCCTTCCCGAACCAGACTCCAAGAATTTGAATGAAGTCCGGCTTAACAGTAAAGGGGAAGGGGGCGGAAGAAGCCAGGTGCCATTCCCCGAAGAGCATGGCCTCCGACTTCCCGCAGTTGACTTTTGCCCCCGAAGCTCTGCCGAAGTCCTCGCAGGTCTGGACGAGTGCAGTCACCGAACGCTGGTCAGCGCAGAAGACGGTCACGTCGTCCATGTAGAGCGAGCACTTGACCTCGTGGCGATCTGGTCCTGGTGCGGTGATCCCTCTGATCTCTCCATTCTGCCGGATAGTCTCAGCGAAGAGCTCTATAACACAAACAAAAAGGAGAGGTGAAAGAGGGCAGCCTTGTCTAACCCCTGAAAGAATAGAAAAGGGGTCAGTCTTCCAGCCGTTCACCAACACCGTGCTGTAAATGTCAAAATACATAACGTTAACAAAAGAGCAAAACATATTCCCCAGACCCAGCCTGCGCAAAACCCTGTCCATGAATGCGTGGGAGACACGGTCGAACGCCTTCTCCTGATCTAAGCTGACCAGGGCGGCGTGGCCCCCGCGGTCCTGGATGTAATGGACCGTGTCTCTCACAAGGGCAAGGCTGTCAGCAATCCTGCGGCCAGGAATGCTGCAGGTCTGGTCCGGATGGACGATCTGCCCCATGACAGGTTTCAGCCTGTTGGCCAGCACCTTGGCGAGGATCTTGTAGTCCACGTTCAGGAGAGAGATGGGACGCCAGTTTTTCAGGTCACATCTCTCCCCCTTCCGCTTATACAAGATCGTGATCATCCCTTCCCTCAACAACGGAGGCATTCTGCCCCCCACCACCATCTCCTCGTACACCTCCAACAGGTCCGGACAGATCAGGTCACCCAGCGCTACGTAGAGCTCGGCCGGGAGACCGTCACTGCCCGGGGTCCTGCCGGGCTTAAAGGATTTAGCGGCAGAGAGCAGCTCCCCACCGTCAAGGGATCGTCCATAGCCGCCGCACCTGCGGGATCAACAACATTAGTGACACCTGACAGGAACCTCTCGGCGGCTTCGGGGTCGGATGACTTGGGGGCGTAGAGGTTGCTGTAGAAGTCGTGGACGACCCCCATCACTTCCTCCTTGCCGCTCCTCATGTGTCCGGTCTCATCTCGTAGCTCAGTCAGGGGCGTGTGGCCGGCATGGAGCTTCCGGAAAAAGAAAGAGTTACATTTCTCACCCTTCTCCAGGTTCTCCACCTTGGAACGAAAGACGATTCGCTTGGATTTCTCCTCAAAGTGCCTTTTCAAGCTCTTTTTGGTCTCCTCCAGCTCCTCCCTGATGTCCCAGCTCGCGCTGCAGTTTCCTGAAGTCCCACTTCTTCGCACCCGCCTGTTGTCTGCCTTTTGCCTGAAAGAAACAACGGAATTCGACTTTAACATATTCCCACCAATCGCTGATGCACTTGAACAGACATTTGTCATTTCGCCATACAAGGTACGCATCCCTAAGTTCCTCCATGACCTCCCTCTGCTCCAACAGGGCACAATTTAACTTCCAGGAGCCTGGGCCAGGTGAGAATCCATGGCCCAGAGTCCCCCGGAATCGAATGGCCCTGTGGTCAGAGAAGAAGCAGGGGACCATAGAGTACGACACCTTTCTGACTGCTCTCGAAGTGAAGATGAAGTCTATCCGAGAACGGAGCAAGCCATCGGGGCGGCTCCACGTATAGTTTACGGAGCCGTTCCCGATGGACCCGACAACGTCCTGCAAGGATGCCTCCATCACCATCTCAATCAGCAGTTTAGACGTCACGTCCAGGTTGGCGGATGTGCCAGAACTGCGCCCGTCCACCTCAATGGGGCAGTTGAAGTCACCACCCAACACTACTGCCCTAGTGGTGGCGAGTTCAGCCCGCAGGGCCTGGAGAACCTCCAGTCGGACATCCCTCTCAGGGGAGGCATACACGTTGATGAGCCGCACGGGCTCACCCGCCCAGGAACCGTCTGCGACAAGAAGTCTGCCACAGACGAGCTCCCGGACGGAATCAAGTGCAAAGTTACCTCCCCTGATCAGGATGGCCACCCCCGCAGACCTATTGTCGCCCCCACCAGACCAGTAGGAAGGGCCGTGAGGCCACTGCCTGGCCAGATGGTTGTAAGACCTAGAAGCAGACAAAGCACATTCCTGCAACATGTAAACATCACACCTCTGGGAATCTAAGAACGTAAGAACAGTCTGAAATCTAAACCAAGCTCTAATACTCCTCACATTAATGCAGAAGATGTTGAGATCAGCCATGGGAATAAAAAGAGAGGGTTAGTTCAGATACTAGTTACCACTCTGGTCGGACGGGTCCTCTTCTCTGGCGCCTGTCGGCTCCTGTGGCTTCTCGTAGCGCCCTTCCAAGAACTCGTCGTAGACCGTGTTGGACGGAGTGTCCAGGATTTTCTTGACCTCTGGGTCCTGCAGCAGCTCCTCCATAGATTGAGCTTGGACTGGCTCTGCTTGGACCTGCTCCACTTGGGCCTGCTCCATCACCTCCTCTCCTTCTGAAGCTTCAAGGCTCTCGCAGACCTGCTCCATCTCCTCCTCCTCATCTGAAGCTTGAGGGGTCTCGCAGGTCTCGATAATCTTTCTTTTGTGGGACTCTTCTGATGCGTTGTCCCTTCCTTTCCTCTTCCTCTGTATGGTACCTGGGAGAGGAATCACAGGAAAGTCCTCCGAAGGGCGGGCACCAGCAGCTGGAGGGGGGTTAGGTGCTGCTGGGCCAGGAGAGAAAGGAGGCTGGGTGGGGCGGGGGGCAGGAGAGAGTGCCCGGGCAGGGGATTACGGGGCCGGGGTGGGCCGGGCAGGGGAGTACGGGGCAGGGGTGGGCCGGGGTGGGGTACGGGGGGCAGGGGTGGGACGGGATGGGGCAGGAGGGGCAGAGGTGGGACGGGATGGGGCAGGGGTGTGACGGGATGGGGCAGGAGGGGCAGGGGTGGGACGGGATGGGGCAGGAGGGGCAGGGGATGGGGCGGGAGGGGCAGGGGATGGGGCGAGAGGGGCAGGGGAGGGACGGGACGGGGCAGGGGTGGTGGCTTTCGCCTTCTTACCCTCCTTGGTCGGCTTGGCCATCCGTGGTGCTGGCTCCGGAGCTGGGGCTGGCTTCGGTGCTCTCGCTGCCACAGATGCCCATGTTCTCTCCCTCTGGGGGCAGTCCTTGTAGCTGTGGGCTGCCAGTCCGCAGAGGTTGCAGGTCTTGCTCTCGGGGCAGTCCTTGGTCGTTTGACCTGTCACACGGCAATACCTGCAGGCATCCTCCGTACAGTCCTTGCCCTCGTGGCCCATCTTGCCACATCTACTGCAGGTCTGCGGCATGTCCGGGTAGAAGATAAGTCCTGTGGAGTTGCCCAAGGAAAATGTCGTTGGCAGGTGCTGTAGTCCGTCTGGAGAAGCAGGGTTCTTGTTCAGTCTGACGACCACAGACCACTTGCAGGTCCAGTATCCGAGTGAGTTCAGGATGCGGGTGGGCTCCCTCACCACGGTGCAGAAGCGCTTCAGGAAGGTCGAGATGTCCGTGCCTGGGGTGTGTGGGTTTCGCATTGAGACCGTCACCCGCCTCTCCTCTCTTTGAATAAGGCAGTTGCCCACAAAGCGAGAGAAAGGGGATTCGGGACTCGCCGCTTTCACCGCCTCCCAGTATCTTCTACAGGTCCCAATGGTGGCAAAGGTGATGTAGAAGATTCCCGAAAAGAAGGTTACTATTCCCAGGGTGTCAGCCGTGGGGAAGCCTTGATCCGCCAGCATCTTCTTGCAGAACACGTCGTGGGACATGTCCTGCACCCTTCCGTCCACGGGCTTGAGCTTCAAGGCAACAGTCTGCCTCATCCAGGGCTCCAGGGTTGGAGCTTCCAGGTTGGGAATTCTGCCGCCCTTCTGCCTTGCCGTGGTGGAGGTTGAAGCTTGCTGTGGTTGGGGCTGGACCTCCAGGCCTTGCCCTGCAGCCTCCTGGGTGGACCTGCTGGTTGAGGCCATAGCTTCTTCCAGCAGGCTCTTTTCCGCTTCCTTGCTTGCTTGTGGAGAGAGGCTTCGCAAAGTCTTCTTTCCCGGGTGGGAGGAGCTATGCAGATCCGGTCCCGGTTGGAGGAGCTATGCAAATCCTTCTCCAGAGGCAGCGAGTTTCTTCGAAAAGATTCTGCGCCGCCTTCCTCTTCGCCGCTGTTCCGGAATTCACCGCCGATTCCCTTCTTCCAAATTCTTCGGCGGTTTCTTCCGGAGCTGCAGTCTTCAAGATCTTCTCCTTCTTCAGATGTTCTGAGGCAGGCAGGAGACGATCTTCAGGTGGTATGCTCTAGAGAAATGCGGTTCTAATAAGAACGAAAAGTACTGCAATCGTACTACGCAAAATCTCTACCACAATGCTTGGAGTTCTTCAGACCGTAGCGATCATGGTATCTCCCCTGCCAGGTACTACACTTGATCTTAGCCAAAAGGCCGAGAAGCCTTTTGGAAGAAGGAATAATTTAGCATACCTCATGTCACACTGAGAGCAAGATTTTAACTGTTTATATGTGTGCACAGACAGCTGCAAGCAGTGCTCGCTCACCTTGGGATCCGGGGAGAGTTTCTTGGATTCCCCATGGCCCCTGTGTGATACCAATTCTTTAGCTGCCTTCACCCCGGCCTCTTCCCCACCCCCACCCCCCAGGTTCGCCACAGCGTACATATGCCACTGGTTGCAGGGGCTTTTTTTGTGTGTTTGGGTAAATGTATTTTTTATTCAAATTTGATATTTCATACATTATTTTCCGATATGCATTTTCATTGTAATTAGGGCTGAGCAGTCACAGTTACTGGAATAATAAGTGACAATTTGTAATGTTCAGACTGGGTTGGGGGCCACTGGCTTAGATGAAGGGAGGTCCTTGCTCAAGCCCAGCCTCTCATCCCTGAGAGAGCTCCTCAATGTCTAGATTAGTCTAGAAAAGTGCGAGGAGGTAAGTAGAGCATTTCTTTCGCTGTTTCTGTAAAGTAGGCCTCTAGAGTTAAACCTCCTGGGTATTATTGGAACTGAGAGCCGCTGTGAAGCATTGGAATCACCATCCCCTGCCTCCACTAATATATGGAATACCAAAGAGAAGAGAGTGAGAGAAGGAGGATTATTCAGCTCATTGTTTAAAGGGGTACTCCGGCCCTGAGACATCTTATCCCCTATCCAAAAGATAGGGGATAAGATGTCTCACCGTGGGGGTCCCACCAATGGGGACCCCAGCAATCTTGTATTTGACATCCACCTGTTTGAGCTGCACGCCATGGTGCCAGCTCACAAACAGCCGGGTGGCGACCACGGGGCTGGAGTATCGTGATGTCCCGACTCCGCCCCCATGTGACGTCACCCCCCGCTTTGCAAGTCTATGGGAGGGAGCGAGACTTTGCCCCTGGACAAACGCCAACAAAAATATCTTGTTGTTCATGTATCTGTTTATGGCATAATCTCCTCCATCCCTGAAGAACCCATCTAAAAGTATGGGGGAAACACGTTGGAAAAAGGAGTAAGAGATAAGTCTGAATGTATATACTTTGTAGGATAGAAAAAGAAATGTCAGTCTAGCGCAGCAGCTCAAAGCAAAGAGGTGCATTTATTCTGGATAATAGCACTCAGTACAGCAGGTAAGCATGGAGGTGACGCGCTTCGGCCAGAGGCACCTGGCCTTACTCCTTACTCATACAACAAACTTCTGCGCTGAACAGACAATTCTTTTTCTATCCCATATTTTCGGTAGTGATGAGCGGCATCGCCCATATTCGAATTTGCGATATTTCACGAATATATAGACGAATATTTGTCCTATATTTGCGAATTTCGCAGATTCGTTATATTCGCATATTCAAGGAAGAAAACAGTGAGGGGGGGGGGGGGGCGCAACGTTACTATTGGTTGCTAGGGATGTTGTTGATAACCTCTGACAAGTGTATTTGCATCATTCTAATTGGCCCATAAGTGAAAAGAAGGAATAAGCAAAAATGCGGGAAAAAAGTGAATATTCCCAATTTCGAATATATAGCGAATATATTCACAATATTCGCGAATTCGCAAATTTGCGATATTCGTGATAAAAATTTGAAATGCAAATATTCGCGCCCAACACTAATTATCGGGGAGGTCCACCCCTGTCCTTGATGCGGCAGGCCACGCTGGGTGAGCTGATTTCTCCTCTCTCCTTATATATTTTGTACACTTGTTGATATTTTAAAATGGTGATATCCCAGTCAGGATACTTTGGTAATAGGTGGGGACAGTATTTGCCATAGGCTACTTTAGTTTTTTTTGCAACTGTATCCATTAAAGGGGTACTCCGGTACTAAGACATCTTATACCCTATCCCAAAGATAGGGTATAAGATGCCTGCTCGTGGGGGTCCCGCCGCTGGGTACCCCCGTGATCTTGCACGCAGCACCCCGTTACAATCAGTCCCCGGAGCGTGTCACAATGTTCTGGCCCCGTGATCGCCAGTAATCAGACCCGGAGAGAACATGCTCCAGGGACTGATTGTAA
Organism: Hyla sarda; assembly: GCF_029499605.1. Classification (NCBI taxonomy): domain Eukaryota; kingdom Metazoa; phylum Chordata; class Amphibia; order Anura; family Hylidae; genus Hyla; species Hyla sarda. The sequence continues at coordinate 20,113,185 of NC_079194.1, read as the reverse complement.
CGGAGTGCTGCATGCAAGATCACCAGCGGCCGGACCCCCGTGATCAGGCATCTTATACCCTATCCTTTGGATAGGGAATAAGATGTCTTAGCGCTGGAGTACCCCTTTAATTCTTCCCCTTGAACAGATATGGTCAATATTAGAATGAATTTTACTGCCTACATCTGTATTAAACAGTGAATGATACTCCTGTGGTTATTGAATTTTATATGTATATATACGTGTCTCCAAGCAAGAGCAAGACGGCACCGCTTTATCTTATGGCCAATACCACAGATGAGGAATAACAGGTAGCAGCTAAGCAGTCATCCGGCTCAATATCTTTAAAGGGGTACTCCAAAGGATAGGGGATAAGATGTCAGATCGCCGGGGTCCCGCTGCTGGGGACCTCGGGGATCGCCGCTGCAGCACCCCGCTATCATTACTGCGCAGAGCGAGATATCTCTGCACGTAATGATGGGCAATACAGGGGCCGTAGCATCGCTACGTCACGGCTCCGCCCCTCGTGACGTCACGGCCCGCCCCATCAATACAAGTCTATGGGAGGGGGCGTGGCGGTCATCACACCCCCTGAAATAGACTTGCATTAAGGGGACGGGCCATGATGTCATGAGGGGCGGAGCCATGACATCACGCTACTCCGGCCCCTGTATCGCCCGTCATTACGCACAGAGCGAACTCGCTCTGTGCAGTAATGATGGCGGGGTGCCGCAGCGGCGATCCCCGGGGTCCCCAGCAGAGGGACCGCGGCGATCTGAGATCTTATCCCCTATACTTTGGATAGGGGATAAGATGCCAGGGGCGGAGTACCCCTTTAAGTCTGCAGTGGTGCTAGGACATGGTAAGGAGATAGGCTCAGTATATAATCAAGACACAAGAATATAGAAAACTCCTGCACTCACCGCTCAGCTCACGACTCGAAGCTCCTCAAACGGGATACACCGGGGACACTGGACTGCAGAAATGTGGGCGCCCAGAGCGCCCACATTTCTGCAGTCCAGTGTCCCCGGTGTATCCCGTTCAAGGAGCTTCGAGTCGTGAGCTGAGCGGTGAGTGCAGGAGTTTTCTATATTCTTGTGTCTTGTTTATATGTATATAATTTTTGCACTTCTGAGTATGTCTGTATTATTTTAAATGGACAAAGTTATGTATTATATTTGGCCTAAGTGGTTGACTTTGATTTTTGGTTGTTAATATAGTCGCGGCATCCCGAAATTGCGGCATCCCGAACAGCTGTAGGACAACAGGGGGTCCCCTTACCTTGCCTCCTGGTTTCTAATCGCAGAATGACTGCTTAGTGCCTGAGATCCAGGCATGAGCAGTCAAGCGGCAGAATCATCGATCAATGGTTTCCTATGAGAAACCATTGATCAATGTAAAAGATCAGTGTGTGCAGTGTTATAGCTCCCTATGGGAGCTATAACATTGCAAAAAAAGTGAAAAAAAGTGAATAAAGATCATTTAACCCCTTCCCTAATAAAAGTTTGAATCAACCCCCTTTTCCCATAAAAAAAAAACAGTGTAAATAAATATAACAAGAAACATATGTGGTATCACTGCGTGCGAAAATGTCTGATTTATAAAAATATATCATTAATTAAACTGCACAGTCAATGGCGTATGCGCAAAAAAATTCCAAAGTCCAAAATAGCGTATTTTTGGTCACTTTTTATATCATGAAAAAATGAATAAAAAGCGATAAAAAAGTCTGATCGATGCAAAAATGGTACCGCTAAAAGCTTCAGATCACGCGCAAAAAATGAGTCCTCATACCGCCCCATAGACGGAAAAATAAAAAAGTTATAGGGGTCAGAAGATGACAATTTTAAACGTATAAATTTTCGTGCATGTAGATATGATTTTTTCCAGAAGTACGACAAAATCAAACCTATATAAGTAGGGGATCATTTTAATCGTATGGACCTACAGAATAAAGATAAGGTGTCATTTTTACTGAAATATGCACTGCGTAGAAACGGAAGCCCCCAAAAGTTAAAAAATTGCGTTTTTTTTTTTTTTTTCAATTTTGTCTCACATAGATTTTTTTTCCATTTCGCTGTAGATTTTTGGGTAAAATGACTGATGTCACTGCAAAGTAGAATTGGTGGCACAAAAAATAAGCCATCGTATGGATTTTTAGGTGCAAAATTTAAAGAGTTATGATTTTTCAAATGTAAGGAGGAAAAAACTAAAATGCAAAAACGCAAAAACCCCGGGTCCTTTAGGGATTAAATAAATTAAATAAAAAATAAATAATAAATGCCCCTTTCCCAAAAAAACCCCATGCCACCCAAAATACTAAAAAAAAAAAAGCCTAAATCTATACATAATGGTCCATGACGACTTATACAATAAAACAATAATGGGATCAAAAATGGTACCAATAAAAAGTACAGCCTGTCCCACAAAAGCATGTCAGAGGTATTACCACTTAAAGGGGGTACTCCGCTGCTCAACATTTGGAACAAACTGTTCCGAACCCTGGAGCCAGGGCACCGGGAGCTTGTGATGTCATAGCCCCGCCCCCTCATGACATCACTCCCCGCCCCCTCAATGCAAGTCTATGGGAGGGGGCGTGATGTCAAGAACACCCGACGCCCCAGCTCCAACATTCGGAACAGTTTGTTCCAAACACTGAGCAGCGGAGTACCCCTTTAACTCCTTGGGGACGGATGGTTTTTCCGTTTTTGCACTTTCGTTTTTCCCTCCTTACCTTTTAAAATTCATAACCCTTTCAATTTTGCACCTAAAAATCCATATGATTGCTTATTGTTTGCACCACCAATTCTACTTTGTATTGACATCAGTCATTTTACCCAAAAATCTACGGCGAAACGGGAAAAAAATCATTGTGCGACAAAATTGAAGGAAAAATGCCATTTTGTAACTTTTGGGGTCTTCCGTTTCTACGCAGTACATTTTCCGGTAACAATGACACCTTCTCTTTATTCTGTAGGTCCATACGAATAAAATGATCCCCTACTTATATAGGTTTGATTTTGTCGCACTTCTGGAAAAAATCATAACTACATGCAGGAAAATTTATATGTTTAAAATTGTCATCTTCTGACCCCTATAACTTTTTTATTTTTCCGTCTATGGGGCGGTATGAGGGCTCATTATTTGTGCTGTGATCTGAAGTTTTTAGGGGTATCCTTTTTGTAGTGATCGGACATTTTGATGGCTTTTTATTCATTTTTTCATTATATATAAAGTGACCAAAAATACACTATTTTGGACTTTTGAATTTTTTTGCGCGTACGCCATTAACCGTGCGGTTTAATTAATGATATATTTTTATAATTCGGACATTTCCGTATGCGGTGATACCACATATGTTTATTTTTAATTTTATTTACACAGTTTTTTTTAAAGGGGAAAAGGGGGGTGATTCAAACTTTTAATAGGGAAGGGGTTAAATGATCTTTATTCACTTTTTTTCTCACTTTTTTTTTGCAGTGTTATAGCTCCCATAGGGACCTATAACACTGCACAGACTGATCTTTAACATTGATCAATGGTTTCTCATAGGAAACCATTGATCACTGATTCTGCCGCTTGACTGCTCATGCCTGGATCTCAGGCACTGAGCAGTCATTCGGCGATCGGACACCAGGAGGAGGAAGGTAGGGGACCCTCCTCGTGTCCTACAGTTCTTCGGGATGCTGCGATTTCAACGCGGCGATCCCGAACCGCCCACTGAGCTAGCCAGGAGCAGTTTACTTTCATTTTAGACGCAGCGTTCAACTTTGAACGCCGTGTCTAAAGGGTTAATAGTGTGCAGGACCGTGATCAGTGCCACGTGCTATTAGCCACGGGTCCCGCCCATTGTTAGAGGCCGGGCCCAACCCGCTATGACGTGGGGCCACGGCATACAGGTACACCCTCTGTCCCCAACAGGTTAAAGAGACACAGGCTAGATTTGAACGATTGGGCTTGGTCATTAAAGGGGTACTCCGCCCCTAGACATCTTATCCCCTATCCAAAGGATAGGGGATAAGATGTCAGATCGCTGCGGTCCCACTGCTGGAGAGCCCCAGGATCCCCGCTGAGGCACTGCGCTATCATTACAGCACAGAGCGAGTTCGCTCTGCACGTATTGACGGGCAATACAGGGGCTGGAGCATCGTTACGTCACGGCTCCGCCCCTCGTGACGTCACGGTCCGCCCCTTTCAATACAAGTCTATGGGAGGGGGCATGGCGGTCGTCACGCCCCTCCCATAGTCTTGCATTAAGGGGACGGGCCATGATGTCACAAAGGGCAGAGCCACGACGTCACGCTGCTCCGTCCCCCGTCTCGCCCGTCATTACGCACAGAGCGAACTCGCTCTGTGCTGTAATGATAGCGGGGTGCCGCAGCGGGGATCCCGGCGCTCCCCAGCAGCGGGACCGTGGCGATCTGACATCTTATCCCCATCACCTTTAAGGTAAAAACAGACGGCGTACTTAAGGGGTTAAGATCACCTGCAACCACCGATATGGACCAAAAAAAAAGGGTACGGCTATGTCTGCAAAATGAAGAGGCTGCCGATGCTGACATAACCTAATCCTAAAGGATTAAAAAAACTAAGTCTGATCACTTAAAAGATGCTCAATAAAAAAAAATCTGAGCAGAAAGCAAAATCTAATTCCAAAAAAATTCATAAAAAAAATTAGAACTGTTCTCTAATATAGAAATGTCTTTAAATTCAGCACAGAACATGTACGGGGAGATGGCTGTGAACAAACAAATGACATTTAAAACCACAGAATGAGAGTGGAGAGTAAGATAAAAGGGAAATTTATATTACTCAGAGAAGTTCCCCACCGTATGTTTGAAAAGAACCTTCTGTGTACACTAAAGATGCATTCACAACACAGCCTGCGAACAGAGGGAAGGCACGCCGCCGCATTACACATCTCACATCTATTTCTCAAATAATCCAGTCCAGCATGGAGGAGAACAGGGAGGCTGCTGTGGGCGAGAGGAGAGGACGTCTCATCGGGCCTGATCGCAGGATTGTGATGCTCGTCGTCTCCGCTGCGCTGCAGTGGGTGTTGATTCTCCTCTGCATCGTCTACTTGGCCGTGCTCTCCAAACATCCAGAGGTAAGTGCGTTTGCTTCCTAATGGTTTATCCGGTTCCCCCTGAACTTTGTATGGGGAGTGCTGAGATTATTTTTGGCTGATAATTTAGGAATGTGAAGTTTTGGAGTCCAAATCGCTGGGAACGGACTGCAGTTAAAATATCTCAATTCAGTATTAGACAAGTTTTAAAGTGTTCTAAGCCAAGCACTCACTCACTTTGGAATTTATCGTTGTTTTTGTGCAGTTTTTTTAAATTTTTTTTTTGTTGGCGTGTTCTGGGTGGATTTTCAGCTTGGAAGGCTGTGCACGTTATTTATTTTTGATTAATTTATTGATCTTGGTTGTTTGTTTATTTCTTTTTCAGTTTGACATTTTTGTATTTTTACGCTTGAAATGGGTACTCCGAACCCCTAGACATCTTATCCCCTATCCAAAGGATAGGGGATAAGATATCAGATCGCCGGGGTCCCGCTGCTGCGGACCCCCGGGAACTCGGCTGCAGCACCCCCTGTACGACTTCCACCTCACACCAGCATTGCTTGTGGCTCCGGATCCCGACCACAATGGCGGAAGAGCGTGACATCACAACTCCACCCCATGTGACGTCATGCCTCGCCCCCCTCAAAGCAAGTCTATGGGAGGGGGAGGGGCGGACCTCCCATAGACTTGCATTGAGGGGGCGGGGCGTGACGTCACACGTGGCGGAGTTGTGATGTCACGCTCTTCCGCCATTGTGGTCGGGATCCAGTGTGAGGTGGAAGCCGTACAGGTGGGTACTGCAGCCGAGATCCCGGGGGTCCCCAGCAGCGGGACCCCGGCGATCTGACATCTTATCCCCTATCCTTTGGATAGGGTATAAGATGTCTAGGGGTGCAGAGTACCCCTTGAAGGGGACGTGGCTTAGTGTGCGCAAATAGATTTGTTGCCTTTATCGTCTACATAAAAATGATAGTGCCTGGTGGCCTAGGATGTGTGAAGTTCATTAAAGGGGTACTCCATTTTGTTCCAAACGCTGGGTGCCGGCGGTGGGTGTCGTGACATTACGGTCACGCCCCTTGTGATGTCACACCACGCCCCCTCAATGCAAGTCCATGGGAGGGGGCATGGCGGCCACCACGCCCCCTCCCACAGACTTGCATTGAGGGGTCGTGGTGTGACGTTATAAGGGGCATGGCCGTGACGTAACAACCCCCTCTTAATGAACGCTGGGTGCTGCACAGAGATCTCGGGGGTCCCAGCAGCAGGACCCCCGCAATCAGACATCTTATGGATGTCTAGGAGTCTTGGACACAGAAACCCTGTAGGAAAAACTATGCAAGTAAAATGAAATATTGCACAAAGTTCCATGCAAACGCAAAGTCCCTCCCCATTGAGTTTTAGTACTGCCAAGGCCATGATCATATATTGTGCTGCTAGTTGGAAGAATAGCATGTTGACAGGTGCATAGTGCAAGACCCCAGAGAGATATGGAAGGTTCCGCACAGGTGGAGAACCTTAGTATTTAAGTTATAAGGGACTACACTAATACATTTCGTGGTTGACGTTTACAAGTGGAGAGTTAGTTGGAGGCCATATTTAAGAATAAGATATCCATATACTATTCTCATGTCTACGTTTATCACTGATCACCCCAGTTCCTTCTCTCTTCAAATCGGTTTTGCTTTAAGGAAGCCGTGGTCAACCAAGCATTTCCCCTGGAGCGGTCACTGTGGTGGAAATGTAGTGATTGCGAAGAATTGATCATTAGATGTCAGTACATATATATATATATATATATATATTCAGTAGATGTCAGTACATATATCTATCTATATATATATATATATATATATATATATATATATGTCAGTAGATGTATATATCAGTAGATGTTGTTACGCCGAGCGCTCCGGGTCCCTGCTCCTCCCCGGAGCGCTCGCGGCGTTCACCTCCGTGCAGCGCCCCGGTCAGACCCGCTGACCGTGAGCGCTGCACTACTGTCTTCGGCGGGGATGCGACCCGGCCTGCATCCCAGTCACCTCACCTGTCCTGTCCTCCGTCGGCTCAGTCCCGGCGCGCGCGGCCCCACTCCCTAGGGCGCGCGCACTCCAGCTCTCTGCGATTTAAAGGGCCAGCGTGCCACTGATTGGCGCTTGGCCCAATCAGCACTTTCACCTGTGCCCTCATTATAAAAACCCACTTCCCCTTCCTAGCATGGCCGGATCTTGTTGCCTTGTGCCAGAGAAAGCGTTTTGTGTATGTTCCTAGCCTGTGTTCCAGACCTTCTGCTGTTGCCCCTGACTACGACCCTTGCTGCCTGCCCTGACCTTCTGCTACGTCCGACCTTGCTCTTGCCTTGTCCTTCTGTACCACACCAGTCTCAGCCGTCAGTTGGGGTTGAGTCGCTATCGGGTGGAACGACCTGGGGGTTACCTGCCGCTGCAAGTCCATCCCGCTTTGCGGCGGGCTCTGGTGAAAACCAGTAACCCCTTAGACTCCCTTCCCCTGGTACGGCCCACGTCATCACCCCACTGACACAGAGGATCCACCACCAGTATCCTCACAGTATACCCATCCGGATCCTGACAGATGTCAGTACATATATATATATATATATATATATATGTCAGTAGATGTCAGCACACACATATATATATATATATATATATATATATATATATATATATATACTAGCTGAGTACCATGCGTTGCCCGGTTTTTCCTTCCTAATCCTTGTTGGGGAGGAAAATAATCAAAGGAGGAAGCTTTTGACTTCATATCCCATCCTCATATTTTGTTGTCATATCCCGACCTCCTGTCCCGTCATCATATCCCGACCTCCTATCCAGTCCTCCTATCACGTCCTCCTATCCCGTTCTCATACCCCGACCTCCTTTGCCGTCCTCCTATCTCGACCTCATTTCCCGTCCTCCTTTCCCGTCCTCCTATCCCGTCCTCCTATCTCGTCCTCCTATCCCGTCCACCTTTCCCGTCCTCCTACCCCGTCCTCCTATCTTGACCTCATTTCCCGTCCTCCTTTCCTGTCCTCCTATCCCGTCCTTCTATCCCGTCCTTCTATCCCGTATTTCTATACCGTCCTCCTATCCCATCCTCCTTTCCCGTCCTCCTATCCTGTCCTCCTTTCCCGTCCTCCTTTCCCGTCCTCCTTTCCCGTCCTCCTATCCCATCCTCCTATCCCATCCTCCTATCCCGTCCTCCTTTCCCGTCCTCCTTTACTGTCCTCCTTTTCCGTCCTTCTTTCCCGTCCTCCTTTCCCGTCCTCCTTTCCCGTCCTCCTTTCCCGTCCTCCTATCCCGTCCTCCTATCCCGTCCTCCTTTCCCGTCCTCCTTTCCCGTCCTCCTTTCCCGTCCTCCTTTCCCGTCCTCCTTTCCCGTCCTCCTTTCCCGTCCTTCTTTCCCGTCCTCCTTTCCCGTCCTTCTTTCCCGTCCTCCTTTCCCGTCCTCATATCTCGATCTCCTTTCCCGTCCTCCTTTCCCGTCCTCCTATCCAGTCCATCTATCCCATCCTCCTGTCCCGTCCTCCTATCCGGTCCTCCTATCCCGTCTTCCTATCCCATCTTCCTATCCCGTCCTCGTTTCCTGTCCTCCTATCACGACCTCCTATCACAACCTCCTATCCCGTCCTCTTTTCCTGTCCTCCTATCTCGACCTCTTATCCCGTCCTCCTATCCCGTCCTCCTATCCCATCCTCCTATCCCGTCCTCCTATCCCGTCCTCCTATCCCGACCTCCTATCCCGTCCTCCTATCCCGTCCTCCTACCCCGACCTCCTATGTCGACCTCCTATCCCAACCCGTAATATGTGTACCAGGTATTGAAATATCTCCAGCCATACGGAAGTAATGTGAGAACATACATTTCCCATTGATTTGCATGGGACTTTAAACAAAAACCCCGACCCTCACAAATGAGGGTAGTTAAGGGTTAAATTAACTATCCTATATTTTAAGTGGACATATAAGTAACATGTGACCAAGTATTATCGAAATATCTCCAGCCGTTTGGAAGTTATGTAGGGACATATATTTCCCATTGACTTGTATGAGACTTTAAACATAAACCCCGCCCCTGGCAAATGGGGGTGAGTAAGGGTTAAATCACCTATCCTATGTTTGTTGTTGACATATAAGTAACATGTGGCCAAGTTTCATGTTAATATCTTTAGCCGTTTGGACGTGATGCTGGAACATACACACACACACACACATACATACATACACACACACACACGTTGAGTTTTATATATATATAGATATCAGTAGATGTATATATCAGTAGATGTCAGTATATATATATATATATATATATATATATATATATATATATACAGGGTGGGCCATTTATATGGATACACCTTAATAAAATGGGAATGGTTGGTGATATTAACTTCCTGTTTGTGGCACATTAGTATATGTCAGGGTGGAAACTTTTCAAGATGGGTGGTGACCATGGCGGCCATTTTGAAGTCGGCCATTTTGAATCCAACTTTTGTTTTTTCTATAGGAAGAGGGTCATGTGACACATCAAACTTATTGGGAATTTCACAAGAAAAACAATGTTTTTAACGTAACTTTATTCTTTCATAAGTTACAAGTTTCTGACCACTTATAAAATGTGTTCAATGTGCTGCCCATTGTGTTGGATTGTCAATGCAACCCTCTTCTCCCACTCTTCACACACTGATAGCAACACCGCAGGAGAAATGCCAGCACAGGCTTCCAGTATCCGTATACACTGCTATATACTACTATATACACCACAGGAGAAATGCTAGCACAGGCTTCCAGTATCCGTATACACTGCTATATACTACTATATACACCGCAGGAGAAATGCTAGCACAGGCTTCCAGTATCCATAGTTTCAGGTGCTGCACATCTGGTATCTTCACAGTATAGACAATTGCCTTCAGATGACCCCAAAGATAAAAGTCTAAGGGGGTCAGATCGGGAGACCTTGGGGGTCATTCAACTGGCCACGATGACCAATCCACTTTCCAGGAAACTGTTCATCTAGGAATGTTCGGACCTGACACCCATAATGTGGTGGTCACCATCTTGCTGGAAAAACTCAGGAAACGTGCAGCTTCAGTGCATAAAGAGGGAAACACATCATCATGTATCAATTTCACATATCCAGTGGCCTTGAGGTTTCCATTGATGAAGAATGGCCCCACTATCTTTGTACCCCATATACCTCACCATACCATCAATTTCTGTGTTCCAACAGTCTTGGAGGGATCTATCCAATGTGGGTTAGTGTCAGACCAATAGTGGTGGTTTTGTTTGTTAACTTCACCATTCACATAAAAGTTTCCTCATCACTGAACAAAATCTTCTGCGTAAACTGAGGGTCCTATTCCAATTTTTGTATTGCCCATTATGCTACTACGGATACTGGAAGCCTGGGCTAGCATTTCTCCTGCAGTGTATATAGTAGTATATAGCAGTGTATACAGATACTGGAAGCCTGTGTAAGCATTTCTCCTGCGGTGTATATAGTAGTATATAGCAGTGTATACGTATACTGGAAGCCTGTGCTAGCATTTCTCCTGTGGTGTATATAGTAGAATCTAGCAGTGTATACAGATACTGGAGGCCTGTGCTAGCATTTCTCCTGCGGTGTTGCTATCAGTGTGTGAAGAGTGGGAGAAGAGGGTTGCATTGACAATCCAACACAATGGGCAGAACATTAAACACATTTTATAAGTGGTCAGAAACTTGTAAATAACTATTGAAAGAATAAAGTTACATTAAAACCAAACACATCATTGTTTTTCTTGTGAAATTCCCAATAAGTTTGATGTGTCACATGACCCTCTTCCTATAAAAAAAACTAAAGTTGAATTCAAAATGGCCGCCATGGTCACCACCCATCTTGAAAAGTTTCCCCCCTCACATATACTAATGTGCCACAAACAGGAAGTTAATATCACCAACCATTCCCATTTTATTAAGGTGTATCCATATAAATGGCCCACCCTGTAGATATCAGTAGATGTATATATCAGTACATATACATATCAGTAGATGTAAATATTAGTAGATGTATATATCAGCAGATATCAGTAGATATAGATATCAGTAGATGTAGATATCAGTAGATGTATATATCAGTACATATAGATATCAGTAGATGTAAATATTAGTAGATGTATATATCAGTAGATGTAGATGTAGATATCAGTAGATGTAGATGTAGATATCAGTAGATGTAGATATCAGTACATATAGATATCAGTAGATGTAGATATCAGTAGATGTAGATATCAGTAGATGTAGATATCAGTAGATGTAGATATCAGTAGATATAGATATAAGTAGATGTAGATATCAGTAGATGCAGATATCAGTACATATAGATATCAGTAGATGTAGATATCAGTAGATGTAGATATCAGTAGATATAGATATTATTAGATGTCTATGCCTATAGTCATTTGGCTGAATCTAGCACATGCAGTTTTTGATATTAATATAATAACGTTTTTTTTTTGTTTGGTTTTTTAATTATGGAAAGTTATCTGTTTGACCCTTATGTGACACAGGCATTGCCCTTTTGGTCCAATAATGTGAGATTTCTGTTGTAAAGGGTCATATAGTTGTGAACTGGTTCCAGGAACAGGACAGTGAGTTAACCTTCTTGGCCATCACAGTCCCTAGATCTTAATCCTTTAGACATCCCTGGGACAAGGTGGAAAAAGCTAAAAAGTCCATACTTCCCTATCCCCATTCCCTTGCTGGTCTGCTGCAACTCCAGTTTGGCTCTGTTCGGTCCCCTGATCTTCTGTGCTCAGTTTAGGACCTGCCAGTTCAACCAATTAGTGTACACAGGGGTGTCCCGCCTCAGCCAGTGATTGGTTGAGCTTACAGGCCCTGCACTGAGCACTTTGAGCATTTGCCCGATAACCAGTGCATATAAAAGGGCCTTTACACAATGATATCTATGAGGAACCAATAGCAGCCCAACTTAATTTGGATACATATGAACATAAGGACTATAGATGAGCGAATTTTAAAAAAATTAGATTCGGACGATTTGATACGGTGCAAATTGATTTGCGGTGAATCGCTATTAAAAACGGCTATTTCTGGCCTACAGAGAGCCTCAATAGGGGTGTAGAACACTTTTGCCTTGCTGTAATACGCATATGGAGTGTGCTAGGTTAGTGAAATAATACTGTTAGTCAGTATGACATGCAGATCAGAGGCTTTGCTATTAGAATCACTGTTGCAGAGCGGCATAATGAAAGAGCCTGGAGTTGGCATCAGTATGATGAGATCATATTGTGGCTAAATGACAGAGCATGGAGGTGGCGGAAGCATGAAGAGACCATATAGTGGCTGAATGACACAGTGTGGAGGTGGAGGCAGCATGAGGAGACCATATAGTGGCTAAATGACACAGTGTGGAGGTGGCGGCAGCATGAGGAAAACAGAGAGTGGCAGAATGACACAGCCTGGAGTTGGCGGCAGCATGAGGAAAACATAAAGTGGCTGAATGACACAGAGTGTACGTGGCAGCAGCATGAGGAGACCACATAGTGGCTGAATGACACAGAGTGTAGGTGGCGGCAGCATGAGGAGAACACAAAGTGGCTAAATGACACAGTCTGGAGGTGGCGGCAGTATGAGGAGAACGTATAATGGCTGAATAACACAGCGTGGAGGTGGCGGCATCATGAGGAGAATATATAGTGGCTGAATGAGACAGCCTAGAGTTGGCGGCTGCATGAGGAGACCACATAGTGGCTGAATGACACAGCATGGAGGTGGCAGCAGTATGAGGAGAACATATAGTGGGTGAATGACACAGCATGGAGGTGGCGGCAGTATGAGGAGACCATATAGTGGCTGAATAACACAGCGTAGAGGTGGCGGCATCATGAGGAGAATATATAGTGGCTGAATGAGACAGCTTAGAGTTGGCGGCAGCATGATGAGATCACATAGTGGCTGAATGACACAGCATGGAGGTGGCGGCAGTATGAGGAGAACATATAGTGGGTGAATGAAACAGCGTGGAGGAGGCAGCAGTATGAGGAGACCATATAGTGGCTGACTGACACAGCGAGGAGGTGTCGGCAGCATGAGGAGAACATATAGTGGGTGAATGAAACAGCCTGGAGTTGGTGGCAGCATGAGGAGACCACAAAGTGGCTAAATGACACAACATGGAGGTGGCGGCAGAATGAAGAGACCATATAGTGGCTGAATGACACAGTGCGGAGGTGGAGGCAGCATGAGGAGGCCACATAGTGCCTGAATGACACAGCGTGGAGGTGGCGGCAGTATGAGGAGATCATATAGTGGCTGAATGACACAGCCTGGAGTTGGTGGCAGCATGAGGAGACCACATAGTGGCTAAAGGATAAAACGTGGCGGCAGCATCAAGAGACCATATAGTGGCTGAATGACAGCGCAGAGGTGGCGGCAGCATGAGGAGACCATATAGTGCCTGAATGACACAGTGTGGAGGTGGTGGCAGTATGAGGAGATCATATAGTGGCTGAATGACACAGCTTGGAGGTGGCGGCAGCATGAGAACATATAGTAGCTGAATGACAAAGCCTGAAGTTGGCGGCAGCATGAGGAGACCATATAGTGGCTGAATGACACAGCATGGAGGTGTTGGCAGCATGAGGACACATATAGTAGTTGAATGACACAGCCTGGAGATGCACTCAGACGGATCCCTCCAAGGAACAGCCCAGGATAAAGGCAGCGCACAAGACTTCAAAGGTAAAATGGTTTATTTACCCGGCATGCAACGCGTTTCGCTGGATAACCAGCTTCATCAGGCCTTGTGCGCTGCCTTTATCCTGGGCTGTTCCTTGAAGGAATCCGTCTGAGTGCTTCACCTGTGTTGCCAGGAGCGGCTGCCGTTTCTTCGCCCGTCGAAGGGTTATCCTACGCTTTCACCATAGTTGTACTTGGTTGCAGTACAACTACACTTGGTGAGCATTTCTGCTTGTTTTCCATCTCCTTTTCACATTACGTTATCACACTAGGAGCGCTCTCCTTGTCTGTATTTTGCTGTTTAAACAGCCTGGAGATGACGGAAGTATAAGGAGACCATATAGTGGCTGAATGACACAGCGTGGAGGTGGCGGCAGGAAGAAGAGAACATATGTTGGCAGAATGAGACAGCATGGAGGTGGCAGCAGCAGCAGCATCAGGAGTCCTGAAAGTTACCCAGTGACAGAGTGGTGGGGTGGGTGGCAATACCAGTACCCAGTGACGAAGGTGGGTGAAAAAAGGAGATTTTGGCATCAAATGTGTGGCATCAGGCGGTTGGCAGGATCAGAATAGTAGCTGAGGCAGGTAGGCAGAAGAAAACGGTCTCTTTTGTAAAAGTGTTACTGTGCACAAGTAAGTATTGAGGATATGCATTCAAAAAAAAGTTACTTTTAATAATATGCTTAGGATAAAATATATGGCCCCCAATTATTTTTTTAAATCAAACCAAAGGAAGGGTGTGCAAAAAACACCATGTGCCACCTACAACACCAAGTATTGATGTGATGCAAAGACCTCTAAAAGGTGGAAGGGAACAACGTGTGGTCCACTGTAACCGTAGGGGGTAAACACTTCCCCTGTAAGGCCCTACTCTCACATTATTAATTCCCTTCTTGGCAAGTGATACTAGCCCTAAAAAGGGCGGCACCACACAGGAACCTCTCCCTATTTCCACCTACAAACACTGCCATTTCCCAGGGTTTTTAGGTGGAAATAGGGATTGGTTCCTGTGTGGGGCCGCCCTTTTAAAGACAAGTAATACTTTCCTCGAAAAGGTGGAAGGAAACAACGTATTGTCCATTGTAGTAGGTGGGGGTAAAAAACTTCCCCTGTAAGGCCCTACTCTCATCCTATTAATTTCCTTCTTGGCAAGTGTTACTCACCCTAAAAAGGGCAGCCCCACCCAACTCTCTCTATTTCCATTTAAACACCCTGGGAAATGGCAGTGTTTGTAGGGGGAAATAGGGAGAGGTTCCTGGGTGGGGCCGTCCTTTTTAAGGAGCGTAACACTCTCAAAGAAAGGAATTAATAATGCGAGAGTAGGGCCTTACAGGGGAAGTTTTTACCCCCACTGGTTACAATGGACCATACGTTGTTCCTTTCCACCTATTAGAGGTCTTTGCATCACATCAATACTTTGTAGTGTAGGTGGTAAATGGTGTTTTTTGCACACCTTTCTTTTGGTTTGATTTAGAATTTTTTTTGAATATGTATATTTTATCCCAAAAAAAGTAAAGTTTTAGCTAATGCATATCCTCAATACTTACTTGTGGTTTGATGGCGAGGAATGTCTGTAACTGGGGAGCAGCACCTTAAATATGCACTATCCATATTTGGGAAGTGTTGGTGTGGCACCATGGTCAATCTACTCTGATGCATCAGGCATTGGTGGGGGGAAATCCTGGCTGATCCATGCCTGATTCATCTTCACAAAAGTCAGTCTCTCCACATTTTTCATGGACAGACGAGTTCTCCTTGGTGTTACCATTGCCCCCGCCGCACTAAACACCCGCTCTGATGGCACACTACTGGCCGGGCAGGACAACTTTGCTAGTTGCTGCCACAAATCAAGTTTTGCTGCCCAGAAGTCCAGCAGTTCTTCAAGGTGTGTTGGCATGGTCATGTCAAGGTATGCCATCACCTGCTGGTTCAGGTCCTGCTCCAGGTCTACCTGCTGCTGATGAATTGCTTCACTATGCGGCTGAAGGAAGCTACTCATCAGCGACTGTAGACTCAGGCTGCTGCTGATGGAGCTGGTACTGCTCTTGCTACCCCACCCCTCCCAAGCAGCCATGGCAGTGGAAGGTGAGTGCAGAGGGCCCCCCGATTCAGACCTGTGAGAGGATGAACAATGGCGCAGATAGGCATCGGTCAAGTGACTAAATAGGACGTCTCTGTAGTAGGTCAGTTTGTCCTCCCTCTCAGTGGGTGTGAAAAAGGCCCCCATTTTGTGCCGGTAGCGAGGGTCCAATAAGGTGGAGAGCCAGAAGTCATCCCACTGCCGAATGGTGACAATTCAGTGGTCACTATGCACGCAAGTGAGCATTCATCGTTTCATTTGTGCAAGTGACTCGGAGGGACTCCCTGCCTCCATCTCCACTGCATACTGCCACTGTGTGTCTGGGTCCTGGGTCTCGCCTTCCTCATAACCTTCCAGCTCCTCCAACTTTTCCCCCCTCAGTTTTGGGGAAGAAAAAGTGCGTCTTATACGGCGAAAAATACGGTATTTTGATTTATAAAATAAAGGATTCAGTTTTTTTCATTTAGGATCGGAGATATCTTTTCAGAGAAAAATTCTAGGTGGCACTCTGCCATTGTCTGTCCTCAGGGGCATAACTAACAGGAAAGCGGACATGGCAGCAGTTATTGTGCCACAACTGAGGCTATAAGGTGCAGTTAGTGATAAAGTAAGGTGGGATCAAAACTCAAATCCAGTCCCATTCTGAGCTTAAATGGTCACTCTCATTAAAACTCAGTTTTGCTACTGCACTCTTTATGGTAAATAAAAAAAAATCTTTCTAATGTACTTTGTTTAAAAAAAAAACAAAAAAAAAAAAAAACACTGAAGTTTTCTATGTTTTATTTGTGCTTAAAATAGCTGCAACTAGGTGTCTCCCTACTAGTCCAGAGCACATTTCTCCCCATCTCTTACACAGGCTGCCCTGGCCGAAGTCCAAAATCAGGAAATGCAGTCTGGAGTGCTGAGGGGAGGGGGGGGGGGGGGTGCAGCCTTATCCAATCATAGCTCATCTCACACTGAACTGCTCTGGGCTGTGTGTAGCAGAGTGAGGGAGGGAGTTCTCCCCTGTATGGCTTCAGATGATGTCACGCCTGCTGTGGAACGCCCCTTCCCAGTCTGTGAATCTGACTGAGACTGAGCAGAAAATACAATATCAAGGTAGAAAACAAAAAAATAATAAAAATAAAGGCAGGGGGTGGTTTGCTATGATGGGGGAAGTGAACTGGGAGGAATATAAAATTTAACAAGATCATGAGAGGAACTCTTTAAAGGTTTACCACCATAAACACCTATTCCCAAGTCACGTGTATCATCCACCTGTCTTCAGAATTCCCATAAACAATGAATAGAGCAACTTTCTAGTCTGTGCACTGCTATTCCTTTCAGATATTTTTTTCTTAAGATTGTGAGGGTTCCCAGCAGCCAGCACTTTTCCACGTATCCCTGTACTGTGACATCAATGTGTGTGTTACACCTCTACTGTGACATCACTGTGTATATTATCCATGTACCGTGACATCATTGTGTGTATTATCTCTGTACTGTGACATCACTGTGTGTATTATCCCTGTACAGTGACATCAATGTGTGTATTATCCTTGGACTGTGACATCACTGTGTATTATCCCTGTACTGTGACATCACTGTGTATTATCCCTGTACTGTGACATCACTGTATATATCATCCCTGTACTGTGACATCACTGTGTATTATCCCTGTACTGTGACATCACTGTGTATATTATCCCTCTACTGTGACATCACTGTGTGTATTATCCCTGTACTGTGACATCACTGTGTGTATTATCCCTGTACTGTGACATCACTGTGTATTATCCCTGTACTGTGACATCACTGTCTATATTATCCATGTACCGTGACATCACTGTGTATTATCCCTGTACTGTGACATCACTGCATGTATTATGCCTGTACTGTGACATCACTGTGTGTATTACCTCAGTACTGTGACATCACTGTGTATTATCCCTGTACTGTGACATCAATGTGTGTATTTTCCTTGGACTGTGACATCACTGTGTATTATTCCTGTACTGTGACATCACTGTGTATTATCCCTGTACTGTGACATCACTGTGTGTATTATCCCTTTACTGTGACATCACTGTGTGTATTATCCCTGTACTGTGACATCACTGTGTGTATTATCCCTGTACTGTGACATCACTGTGTATTATCCCTGTACTGTGACATCACTGTCTATATTATCCATGTACCGTGACATCACTGTGTATTATCCCTGTACTGTGACATCACTGCATGTATTATGCCTGTACTGTGACATCACTGTGTGTATTACCTCAGTACTGTGACATCACTGTGTATTATCCCTGTACTGTGACATCAATGTGTGTATTTTCCTTGGACTGTGACATCACTGTGTATTATTCCTGTACTGTGACATCACTGTGTATTATCCCTGTACTGTGACATCACTGTGTGTATTATCCCTTTACTGTGACATCACTGTGTGTATTATCCCTGTACTGTGACATCACTGTGTGTATTATCCCTGTACTGTGACATCACTGTGTATATTTTACCTGTACTGTGACATCACTGTGTGTATTATCCCTGTACTGTGACATCACTGTGTGTATTATCCCGGTACTGTGACATCACTGTGTGTATTAACCCTGTACTGTGACATCACTGTATGTATTATCCTTGGACTTTGACATCACTGTGTGTATTACCTCAGTACTGTGACATCACTGTGTATATTATCCCTGTACTTTGACATCACTGTGTGTATTATCCCTGTACTGTGACATCAATGTGTATATTATCCCTGTACTGTGACATCACTGTGTGTATTATTCTTGGACTGTGACATCACTATGTATATTATTCCTGTACTGTGACATCACTCTGTGTATTATCCTTGGACTGTGACATCACTGTGTATATTATCCCTGTACTGTGAAAATACTATGTATATTATCCCTGTACTGTGACATCACTGTGTATATTATCCCTGTACTGTGACATCATTGTGTATATCATCCCTGTACTGTGACATCACTGTGTGTATTATCCCTGTACTGTGACATCACTGTGTGTATTATCCTGTACTGTGACATCACTGTGTATATTATCCATGTACCGTGACATCACTGTGTATTATCTCTGTACTGTGACATCACGCTGTGTATTATCCTGTACTGTGACATCACTGTGTATATTATCCATGTACCGTGACATCACTGTGTATCATACCTGTACTGTGACATCTCTGTGTATTATCCATGTACTGTGACATCACTGTGTGTATTATCACTCTACTGTGACATCACTGTGTGTATTATCACTGTACTGTGACATCACTGTGTATATTATCCCTGTACTGTGACATCACTGTGTGTATTATCCCTGTATTGTGACATCACTGTGTGTATTATCTCTGTACTGTAACATCACTGTGTATTATCTCTGTACTGTGACATCACTGTGTATTATCCCTGTACTGTGACATCACTGTGTATTATCCCTGTACTGTGACATCACTGTGTGCATTATCCCTGTACTGTGACATCACTGTGTATATTATCCCTGTACTGTGACATATCTGTGTGTATTATCCCTGTACTGTGACATGTCTGTGTGTATTATCTCTGTACTGTGACATCACTGTGTGTATTATCCCTGTACTGTGACATCACTGTGTATTATCCCTGTACTGTGACATCTCTGTGTGTATTATCCCTTAACTGTGACATCACTCTGTATGGCCACAGGGGAGCGGGGTTCCGTTTTGCTATGTGGCCTTATTTGGGCCCCAATGCCAGTGTCAAACATTCTGCGCACACTGTACGGTGTCACTGGGAGACTTCCACCATGTGGTACGGTGCAGCATTGCTAATTGGGAGTTGAACGGCGGCGCAAGTATGGGGTAAGTTCCCCAGTAGTTAAATAGCCCTTAGTGAGAAGGCAGTACGTTCCTTTGTTAGGTAGCTCGGTCCCCCAATAGGTTGGCAGGTAGATCCCCTGGTATGTAAATTCAACTGTTAAGATAGGTAGGTCAATCCTTTTGGTAGGTTCACTCAAGAAAGTAATTTGGTCAGCCTAGTATGTAGGTAGGTAGGTAAGAAACAGACCAAACTCAACATGACCTCTTACAGTAACTGTCCTAAATGTATTTTCCATAAAATCACTCGCTTGGTCGCTATTTAGTTGTGTAAACATTTATTTCTTCCATCTTCAGTCATGTCATGAGTTCTAATGTTACATATTTTGAGTGATGAAAAACTGTAAAAAAAATGAGACCACTTGTAATATTTTTTGTTCTATTGTTAGCACCCGGATGTTACCTGAAAATCAGCAGGCAAAGTTTTTTTGTTTGTAGTCTTTCCCTTCACTTTCAGTGCATTTTTGAGAACGCACATTTTTTGGGGGGTGTTTTCTTATTATCTTCTTTATGAGCCTTAAAGGGGTACTCCGCTGCTCAGCGTTTGGAACAAAGTGTTCCGAATGCTTAGAGCCGGCGCCGGGAGCTCGTGACGTCATAGCCCCGCCCCTCGAGATGACACACCCCGTCCCCTCAATGCAAGTCTATGGGAGGGGGCGTGATGGATGTCACGCCCCCTCCCATAGATTTGCATTGAGGAGGCGGGGGCGTGACGTTATGAGGGGCTATGATGCCACGAGCTCCCGCTACCTCCTCTAAGCATTCGGAACATTTTGTTCCAAGCATTGAGCAGTGGAGTACCCCTTTAACAAAAATACTTATAAAATCAGTATCAATATAAAAAAAGTCATCCCCAAAAAATTTTGCACAGAAATCATAGCAAATAAAGCCAAAATGTAAACAAAAAGCTGAAAAAACAAGGCAGAGGAAGATTTGTCTGAATTTGTGAATAAGACATCAGGTGGAGCGAGAGGAGAAACTGTGGGAAGTGGATATTAAGTGGATCGGTCTCCAGACAAGCCATTATACATTACAATACTCAAGAGAGTTTTTCCGACTTTTGACCGATAGCTGGCCTGGTGTCTACACACTTTCGTTCATTCATTTATTTTTAAAGTTTGTTTATTTGAGGTTAAAACTAGTAAAAACATTGAAAGGCTAAATAAATATTTAGTATCCTTGGAGCGGACATGTTTATTATATTATCAAGCATGAAGATCAGGGAAGAATGGAGAGAAGTAGAGAGAAGAATTGGGGTTGGAGCTAGCTGTTTTTGTGGCTGACACTAAGGTCTGGCTTAGTAATTAAAGGGGTACTCTGGCCTTAAGAAATCTTATCCCCTATCCTTTGGATAGGGGATAAGATGTCTGACCGCAGGGGTCCCGGCAATCTTGCATTTGGCACCCACCTCTTTGAGCTGCACGCCGCGCTGCAAACTCACAAACTGCCGGGTGCCGACCACAGGGCCGGAGTATCGTGACATCATGACTCCGCCCCCCTGTGACATCACCCCCAGCCCCCGCTATGCAAGTCTATGGGAAGGGGTGTGATGGCCGTCACACCCCCTCCCATAGACTTGCATAGCAGAGGTGGGGGGTGATCTCACGGGGGCGGAGTCGTGCCGTCACGATGCTCCTGCTCCGTTTTCCATGAGGATTTTCTCCTGCTCTGGACAGTTCCTGATACGGGCATCAGGTGTCAGCAGAGAGCACTGTGGGCAACACAAAAAAGAAATTCAAAAAACAGCTGCTAAAAAGTACTGAAAGGATTAAGATTTTTTAATAGAACTAATTTACAAATCTGTTTAGCTTTCTGGCACCAGTTAATTTATTTTAAAAAAGTTTTCCATCGGAGTGGGCCTAGATGCTGTGAAAGGACAGCCAAAATAACTCACCGGCTGGTGCAGTACAGATTATTTTTTAAGCGTACTGTAGCGCATTTTTCTGCCCTCAAAAGAGCATTCCACATATGTACATCTAAGTGTTGTACCATTTTGTTCCTGATAAAGTCTTAAAGGACTAGTTACTGTAAAAGGCCAGCCAAAAGTACACACCTGCTGCTGTTCTAGACATATACTGTTTTAAGTGTAGTGAAGCGTATTGTACTCCCCTCATATACGCACTATGTATGTCAGGCAGAGAAGTGCCAGGATGTGCACAGAGGAGTGGCAGAGGCCAAAATTCATCAGGCACAGGCAGAGGTTGCAGCAGACATGGGGCAAGTCGCAGCGAGATGCCTGATTTCCCGATATCAGCTAGCGGTCGTGTCTTGACCAGCAGCCCATCTGCCATCATTGATTGGTTAACACAGTCATACACTTCATCACAAGTGACATATGGCACCCCCAGTCAACAGTCAATGGGTTCCTCAGTCACAACCCTTTAGTTGGCATGGCCTGGGAGCAATCCCTGTCCTTCCATTGCCTTTGTCCTATGCTGTTCCCCCTCCTACAGAAGGATCTTATGCTGTGGGTTCAGCTCCACCATTCAGTGAGGACGATCTAATAGAGGACAGTCAGCAGCTACTGCCCAGGCAGAAAGGGGAGGAGACATCCGCCACTTCCTCCACTAGGCAGGCAAGAAGTGATGAGGAGAGTGACGTGGGAGGCGGTGTTGTCAGCGCTCAGGGTCCTGAAGCAAACACTGTTGAGTGCAGACACTTGTTGATGATGATGAAGCCGATCGCAATTGGGAGCCGGGTGCAGAAGGGGCTTCATCATTATCAGAAGAGGGTTGCAGGTTGCCCTTGAGGCAGCAGCTGAGCCAGTAAGGTGGTAGCACAGTGCGCATTCAGCATGGTGGCAGAAATGAAAATTCTGGATCAAAATGTGCCTGAGAAGGACCACCTGCTTTGAGGCAGCCTACCCGGGAGGTAGTGGAGCAGGGGTTCCTGGAGTCGGCGGCAGTAGCAGTCAGTGTTACGCCGAGCACTCCGGGTCCCCGCTCCTCCCCGGAGCGCTCGCTACACTCTCCTCACTGCAGCGCTCCGGTCAGATCCACTGACCCGGGGCGCTGCGATACCGCATCCAGCCGGGATGCGATTCGCGATGCGGGTGGCGCCCGCTCGCGATGCGCACCCCGGCTCCCGTACCTGACTCGCTCTCCGTCGGTCCTGTCCCGGCGCGCGCGGCCCCGCTCCCTAGGGCGCGCGCGCGCCGGGTCTTTGCGATTTAAAGGGCCACTGCGCAGTGGTTCCAATCAGTATCTTCACCTGTGCACTTCCCTATTTATACCTCACTTCCCCTGCACTTCCTTGCCGGATCTTGTTGCCATTGTGCCAGTGAAAGCGTTTCCTTGTGTGTTCCTAGCCTGTGTTCCAGACCTCCTGCCGTTGCCCCTGACTACGATCCTTGCTGCCTGCCCCGACCTTCTGCTACGTCCGACCTTGCTTCTGTCTACTCCCTTGTACCGCGCCTATCTTCAGCAGTCAGAGAGGTTGAGCCGTTGCTAGTGGATACGACCTGGTCACTACCGCCGCAGCAAGACCATCCCGCTTTGCGGCGGGCTCTGGTGAAAACCAGTAGTGACTTAGAACCGATCCACTAGCACGGTCCACGCCAATCCCTCTCTGGCACAGAGGATCCACTACCTGCCAGCCGGCATCGTGATAGTAGATCCGGCCATGGATCCCGCTGAAGTTCCTCTGCCAGTTGTCGCTGACCTCACCACGGTGGTCGCCTAGCAGTCACAACAAATAGCGCAACAAGGCCAACAGCTGTCTCAACTGACCGTGATGCTACAGCAGCTACTACCACAGCTTCAGCAATCATCTCCTCCGCCAGCTCCTGCACCTCCTCCGCAGCGAGTGGCCGCTTCTGGTCTACGACTATCCTTGCCGGATAAATTTGATGGGGACTCCAAGTTTTGCCGTGGCTTTCTTTCCCAGTGTTCCCTGCACTTGGAGATGATGTCGGACAAGTTTCCTACTGAAAGGTCTAAGGTGGCTTTCGTAGTCAGCCTTCTGTCTGGAAAAGCTCTATCATGGGCCACACCGCTCTGGGACCGCAATGACCCCGTCACTGCCTCTATACACTCCTTCTTCTCGGAAATTCGAAGTGTCTTTGAGGAACCTGCCCGAGCCTCTTCTGCTGAGACTGCCCTGTTGAACCTGGTCCAGGGTAATTCTTCCGTTGGCGAGTACGCCGTACAATTCCGTACTCTTGCTTCAGAATTATCCTGGAATAATGAGGCCCTCTGCGCGACCTTTAAAAAAGGCCTATCCAGCAACATTAAGGATGTTCTGGCCGCACGAGAAATTCCTGCTAACCTACATGAACTCATTCATCTAGCCACTCGCATTGACATGCGTTTTTCCGAAAGGCGTCAGGAGCTCCGCCAGGATATGGACTTTGTTCGCACGAGGCGTTTTTTCTCCCCGGCTCCTCTCTCCTCTGGTCCCCTGCAATCCGTTCCTGTGCCTCCCGCCGTGGAGGCTATGCAGGTCGACCGGTCTCGCCTGACACCTCAAGAGAGGACACGACGCCGCATGGAGAATCTCTGCCTGTACTGTGCCAGTACTGAACACTTCCTGAAGGATTGTCCTATCCGTCCTCCCCGCCTGGAAAGACGTACGCTGACTCCGCACAAAGGTGGGACAGTCCTTGATGTCTACTCTGCTTCTCCACGTCTTACTGTGCCTGTGCGGATATCTGCCTCTGCCTTCTCCTTCTCTACTATGGCCTTCTTGGATTCCGGATCTGCAGGAAATTTTATTTTGGCCTCTCTCGTCAACAGGTTCAACATCCCGGTGACCAGTCTCGCCAGACCCCTCTACATCAATTGTGTAAACAATGAAAGATTGGACTGTACCATACGTTTCCGCACGGAGCCCCTTCTAATGTGCATCGGACCTCATCACGAGAAGATTGAATTGTTGGTCCTCCCCAATTGCACTTCCGAAATTCTTCTTGGACTACCCTGGCTTCAACTTCATTCCCCCACCCTGGATTGGTCCACTGGGGAGATCAAGAGTTGGGGGCCCTCTTGTTTCAAGGACTGCCTAAAACCGGTTCCCAGTACCCCTTGCCGGGACTCTGTGGTTCCTCCTGTAACCGGTCTCCCTAAGGCCTATATGGACTTTGCGGATGTTTTTTGCAAAAAACAAGCTGAGACTCTACCTCCTCACAGGCCTTATGATTGTCCTATTGACCTCCTTCCGGGCACTACTCCACCCCGGGGCAGAATTTATCCTCTGTCCGCCCCTGAGACTCTTGCCATGTCTGAATACATCCAGGAAAATTTAAAAAAGGGCTTTATCCGTAAATCCTCCTCTCCTGCCGGAGCCGGATTCTTCTTTGTGTCCAAAAAAGATGGCTCTCTACGTCCTTGCATCGACTACCGCGGTCTTAATAAAATCACGGTAAAGAACCGCTACCCCCTACCCCTCATCTCTGAACTCTTTGATCGCCTCCAAGGTGCCCACATCTTTACCAAACTGGACTTAAGAGGTGCTTATAATCTCATCCGCATCAGAGAGGGGGATGAATGGAAAACGGCATTTAACACTAGAGATGGACACTTTGAGTATCTGGTCATGCCCTTTGGCCTGTGCAACGCCCCTGCCGTCTTCCAAGACTTTGTTAATGAAATTTTTCGTGACCTCTTATACTCTTGTGTTGTTGTATATCTGGACGATATCCTGATTTTTTCTGCCAATCTAGAAGAACACCGCCAGCATGTCCGTATGGTTCTTCAGAGACTTCGTGACAATCAACTTTATGCTAAGATAGAGAAATGTCTGTTTGAATGCCAATCTCTTCCTTTCCTAGGATACTTGGTCTCTGGCCAGGGACTACAAATGGATCCAGACAAACTCTCTGCCGTCTTAGATTGGCCATGCCCCTCCGGACTCCGTGCTATCCAACGTTTTTTTGGGGTTCGCCAATTATTACAGGCAATTTATTCCACATTTTTCTACCGTTGTGGCTCCTATCGTGGCTTTAACCAAAAAAAATGCCGATCCCAAGTCTTGGCCTCCTCAAGCGAAAGACGCCTTTAAACGGCTCAAGTCTGCCTTTTCTTCGGCTCCCGTGCTCTCCAGACCTGACCCATCTAAACCCTTCCTATTGGAGGTTGATGCCTCTTCTGTAGGAGCTGGAGCGGTCCTTCTACAAAAAAATTCTTCCGGGCATGCTGTTACTTGTGGTTTTTTTTCTAGGACCTTCTCTCCGGCGGAGAGGAACTACTCCATCGGGGATCGAGAGCTTCTAGCCATTAAATTAGCACTTGAGGAATGGAGGCATCTGCTGGAGGGATCAAGATTTCCAGTTATTATTTACACCGATCACAAGAACCTCTCCTACCTCCAGTCTGCCCAACGGCTGAATCCTCGCCAGGCCAGGTGGTCTCTGTTCTTTGCCCGATTTAATTTCGAAATTCACTTTCGGCCTGCCGATAAGAACATTAGGGCCGATGCTCTCTCTCGTTCCTCGGATGCTTCGGAAGTTGAACTCTCTCCGCAACACATCATTCCTCCTGACTGCCTGATTTCCTCTTCTCCAGCCTCCATCAGGCAAACTCCTCCAGGAAAGACCTTCGTCTCTCCACGCCAACGCCTCGGAATCCTCAAATGGGGTCACTCCTCTCATCTCGCAGGTCATGCAGGCATCAAGAAATCTGTGCAACTCATCTCTCGCTTCTATTGGTGGCCGACTCTGGAGACGGATGTCGTGGACTTTGTACGAGCCTGCACTGTCTGTGCCCGCGATAAGACTCCTCGCCAGAAGCCCGCTGGTTTTCTTCATCCTCTGCCTGTCCCCGAACAGCCTTGGTCTCTGATTGGTATGGATTTTATTACTGACTTACCCCCATCCCGTGGCAACACTGTTATTTGGGTGGTCGTTGATCGATTCTCCAAAATGGCACATTTCATCCCTCTTCCTGGTCTTCCTTCAGCGCCTCAGTTGGCTAAACAATTTTTTGTACACATTTTTCGTCTTAACGGGTTGCCCACACAAATCGTCTCGGATAGAGGCGTCCAATTCGTGTCAAAATTCTGGAGGGCTCTCTGTAAACAACTCAAGATTAAATTAAACTTTTCTTCTGCATATCATCCTCAATCTAATGGACAAGTAGAAAGAATTAACCAGGTCTTGGGTGATTATTTACGACATTTTGTTTCCTCCCGCCAGGATGATTGGGCAGATCTTCTACCATGGGCCGAATTCTCGTATAACTTCAGAGTCTCTGAATCTTCCTCCAAATCCCCATTTTTCGTGGTGTACGGCCGTCACCATCTTCCCCCCCTCCCTACCCCCTTGCCCTCTGGTCTGCCCGCTGTGGATGAAATTTCTCGTGATCTTTCCATCATATGGAGAGAGACCCAAAATTCTCTCTTACAGGCTTCATCACGCATGAAGAAATTTGCGGATAAGAAAAGAAGAGCTCCTCCCATTTTTTCTCCTGGAGACAAGGTATGGCTCTCCGCTAAATATGTCCGCTTCCGTGTCCCTAGCTACAAGTTGGGACCACGCTATCTTGGTCCTTTCAAAATTTTGTGCCAGATTAATCCTGTCTCTTACAAACTTCTTCTTCCTCCTTCTCTTCGTATTCCTAATGCCTTTCACGTTTCTCTTCTTAAACCACTCATCATCAACCGTTTCTCTCCCAAACTTGTTTCCCCCACTCCTGTTTCCGGCTCCTCGGACGTCTTCTCCGTCAAAGAGATTCTGGCATCCAAGAAGGTCAGAGGGAAAACCTTTTTTTTTGTTGATTGGGAGGGTTGTGGTCCAGAAGAGAGATCCTGGGAACCTGAGGACAATATTCTAGACAAAAGTCTGATCCTCAGGTTCTCAGGCTCTAAGAAGAGGGGGAGACCCAAGGGGGGGGGTACTGTTACGCCGAGCGCTCCGGGTCCCCGCTCCTCCCCGGAGCGCTCGCTACACTCTCCTCACTGCAGCGCTCCGGTCAGATCCACTGACCCGGGGCGCTGCGATACCGCATCCAGCCGGGATGCGATTCGCGATGCGG
This sequence comes from Hyla sarda, assembly GCF_029499605.1. NCBI lineage: Eukaryota > Metazoa > Chordata > Amphibia > Anura > Hylidae > Hyla > Hyla sarda. The sequence goes on along the minus strand of NC_079194.1, from coordinate 20,085,465 downwards.
GTGGCGCCCGCTCGCGATGCGCACCCCGGCTCCCGTACCTGACTCGCTCTCCGTCGGTCCTGTCCCGGCGCGCGCGGCCCCGCTCCCTAGGGCGCGCGCGCGCCGGGTCTTTGCGATTTAAAGGGCCACTGCGCCGCTGATTGGCGCAGTGGTTCCAATCAGTATCTTCACCTGTGCACTTCCCTATTTATACCTCACTTCCCCTGCACTTCCTTGCCGGATCTTGTTGCCATTGTGCCAGTGAAAGCGTTTCCTTGTGTGTTCCTAGCCTGTGTTCCAGACCTCCTGCCGTTGCCCCTGACTACGATCCTTGCTGCCTGCCCCGACCTTCTGCTACGTCCGACCTTGCTTCTGTCTACTCCCTTGTACCGCGCCTATCTTCAGCAGTCAGAGAGGTTGAGCCGTTGCTAGTGGATACGACCTGGTCACTACCGCCGCAGCAAGACCATCCCGCTTTGCGGCGGGCTCTGGTGAAAACCAGTAGTGACTTAGAACCGATCCACTAGCACGGTCCACGCCAATCCCTCTCTGGCACAGAGGATCCACTACCTGCCAGCCGGCATCGTGACAGTCAGTCAGTGTAAACTGTTGGTGGGAAAATCAGCTACTCGGTGGTGTGGCAGTTTTTCGTCAAGCATCCGGAGGAGGTTAACATGCAAGATGTGTCGGTGGAAGGCGGAGCGTGGCCAGGGTCCCAATGTTGGCACCACGGCCCTGCATCAACATATGTTGCGCCACCATAAAGCGACCTGGGAGAATCGTGGCTCCGATGTGGTGGTCCAGCCTGCTGCATCACCCAGTGGAACGCCGCTCCCTGTTTCAGCAAGCCAAAGCTCCACCACCTCAGCTGAAGGGAGCTGTGTGTCATACCCTCCTTCTTTCGCTCCAGGTGCTCCTGCTCCTCTGACTTTTAGTCACTCATTCTGCCAGCAATCCATCGGCGAAGCCATGTCCAAGAGACAACAGTATGCACCCACTCATCCAACGACGCAGAAGCTGAATGTGCTCCTGTCTAAGTTGCTGGTGCTGCAGTTCCTACCTTTTCAAGTGGTGGACTCTGCACCTTTCAGAGAACTGATGGCTTGTGCCGAGCCGAGGTGGAAAGTCCCATTCCGTCATTTCTTTGTGAAGACGGCAGTACCAGCCCTGCACAATTTTGTGGAAGAGAAGGTGGTCCAGTCCTTGAGCCTATGGGTGTGTACTAAAGTGCACGGCAGCGCCGAAGTGTGGATCTGTAATAACGGTCAGGGACAATACATGTCCTTTACGGCCCACTGGGTGAATGTGGTTCGTCAACACCAACTGGGACAGGTCACGCCACTTCCTCCTCCCCACTCTCAGGTTCTTGGTCCTGTGACTGTTTGCGACTCTGCCTCCTCATCCTCTACCGTGTCCTCAGTCTCCACTGCACGGACAAGTCTCAGTGCCCCTCCAGCATACCATGTGTCCAGGGCACAGCGGTGTCACGCTGTTCTTCACATGGTTTGCCTTGGCGAACGGAATATCACAGGGGAGGAACTGCTAAAAGTCATTCATAAAGAAATCGGATCATGGCTTACTCCACGAAAACTGGAAAAGGGAACCATGGTGACCGACAATGGGAAGAACATCTTGTCTGCACTGCGACAAGGAAGACTGAGCCAAGCGCCCTGCACAGCACATATGTTTAATGTGGTTATCATGCGGTTCCTGAAGTGTTCCCCCCATTTGCAAGACATCCTAACAATGGGAAGAAAACTTTGCATGCACTTCAGCCACTCATACAAGGCAAAGCACACCCTCCTTGAGCTGCAGCGTCATAACGGTATCCCACAACATAGTCTGATTTGCTATGTTGCCACACGTTGGAATTCCACCCTCCATATGTTGGACCGACTGCATGAACAGAGAAAAGCCATCTCCGATTTCTTGATGATCCAAGCGGATAGGGGGACTCCCCTGCGTAACTTCAGTATAAACCATTGGCTGCTCATACAAGACATCGGCCTTTTGCTCAGGCCCTTTGAGGAAGCCACATTATTAGTCAGTCGCCAGGATTACAGGATGAACAACGTCATTCCACTGCTTCATTTCCTGCAACACATGTTGGAAACGATGGCTGGTCAGGGCACTGGAGACATGGCGCCTACATCTTAGGGCTACATGAGCCCTGTGAGGGCTGAACTGGAGGAGGAGGAATTGGAGGGGGAGGGGCACAGTGGAGCACAGTTTAGGTTTTCGCAAAATGGGCAGTTTTTCTAGTCATCTGACAGGAGAGGAGCAGGAGTAGCCAGAGGAGTTAGAGGGTTATGAGACAGAGGACCCAGACACACTGTTGCAGTATGCAGTGGAGATGGAGGCCGGGAGTCCCTCCGAGTCAATTGCACAAATGGCACAATGCATGCTCAGTTGCTAGCCTAGTGACCACTGAATTGTCACCATTCGAGAGTGGGATGACTACTGGCTCTCCACCTTATTGGACTCTCTCTTCTGGCACAAAATGGGGGCCATTTTACAACCAATGAGAGGGAGGACAAACTGACCTACTACAGAGACGTCCTACATAGTCAGTTGGCCGATGACTTTCGGCGCCATCATCCACGCTCTCGCAGCTCTGACTCGAGGGACCCTCTGCGCTCACCTTCCACTGCCATGGCTGCTGGGGAGGGGTGGGGTAGCAGGAGCAGTACCAGCTCCATCAGCTGCAGTCTGAGTCTACAGTTGCTGATGAGTACCTTTCTTCACCCGTATAGTAAATCAACTCATCAGCAGCAGGTAGACATAGAGCAGGATCTGAACCAGCAGGTGGTGGCATACCTTGACATGCCCATGCCAACACACCTTGGAGATCCGCTGGTCTTCTGGGCAGTAAAACTTTATTTGTGGCCACAACTAGCAGAGTTTGCCCTAGAAAAGCTGTCCTGCCCGTCCAGTAGTGTGCCATCAGAGTGGATGTTTAGTGCGGTGGGGACCATAGTCACCCCAAGGAGAACTCGTCTCTCCATGAAAAATGTGGAAAGACTGACCTTTGTCAAGATGAATCAGGCCTGGATCAGCCAGGATTTCCACCTACCAATGCCTGATGCATCAGAGTAAACTGACCATGGTGCCACAGCAACACTTCACAAATATGGATAGGTCCAAACAGATTTAAGGTGCTTCTCCCCAGTTACAAACATTCTTCCGCATCAGACCTTTTTTCACCCACCTTCTTCACCGGGTACTGGTATTGCCACCCACCGCACCACTCTGTCACCGGATAACTTTCAGGACTCCTGATGCTGCTGCTGCCACCTCCAGGCTGTCTCATTCTGCCACCATATGTTCCCTTCATGCTGCCGCCACCTCCAGGCTGTGCCATTCAGCCACTATATGGTCTCCACATGCTGCCGCCACCTCCACGCTGTGTCATTCAACCACTATATGGTCCCCTTTTTCTGCCGCAAACTCCAGGCTGTGTCATTCAGCCACTATATGTTCTCCTCATACTGCCGCCACCTCCATGCTGTGTCATTCAGCCACTATATGTTCTCCTTATGCTGCCGCCACCTCCATGCTGTGTCATTCAGCCACTATATGTTCTTCTCATACTGCCGCCAACTCCAGGCTGTGCCATTCAGCTTCTATATTATCTCCTCATGCTGCCGCCAACTCCAGGCTGTGTCATTCAGCCACTATATGTTCTCCTCATGCTGCTACCAACTCCAGGCTGTGTCATTCAGCCACTGTATGGTTTCCTCATGCTTCCGCCACCTCTAGGCTGTGCCATTCAGCCACTGTATGGTTTCCTCATGCTTCCTCCACCTCCAGGCTGTGTCATTCATCCACTATAGGGTCTCCTCTCGCTTCCGCAAATTCCAGGCTGTGTCATTCAGCCACTATAGGGTCTCCTCTTGCTGCCTCAAACTCCAGGCTGTTTCATTCAGCCACTATATGTTCTCCTCATGCTGCTACCAACTCCAGGCTGTGTCATTCAGCCACTGTATGGTTTCATCATGCTTCCGCCACCTCCAGGCTGTGCCATTCAGCCACTGTATGGTTTCTTCATGCTTCCTCCACCTCCAGGCTGTGTCATTCAGCCACTATATGATCTCCTCATGCTACCGCCACCTCCAGGCTGTGTCATTCAGCCACTATATGGTCTCCTCTTGCTGCCGAAAACTCCAGGCTGTTTCATTCAGCCACTAGATGTTCTCCTCATGTTGCCGCCAACTCCAGGCTGTGCCATTCAGCCACTATATGTTCTCCTCATGCTACCGCCACCTCCAGGCTGTGTCATTCAGCCACTATATGTTCTCCTCATGCTACCGCCAACTCCAGGCTGTTCCATTCAGCTACTATATGTTCTAATGATGCTGCCGCCAACTCCATGCTGTGCCATCAAAGTATTTTGTTTTAACAGACAGAAAATAATGTGTTGCTTACAGAAGTTAAAGGTAGGTAATGTCCCCAGGAGGTAGTGGCCCCTAGTAGATCATGCCCCCAGGTAGTTAATGTCCCCCAGGGAGTTAGTTATGCCCCCTGTGGGTAAGTCCCCCAGATAGCTTCCCCTATATGAAAACACGCTATGCAGGTAGTAGGAAGCCCTCCTATTAGTTTGGTAGATTGTCCCCATATTAGCTAGGCAGGGACATAGTAGATAGTCCCTCACATTATGTGTAGGCAGCAGAGTTCCCCCACAGTAGGTGTAGGCAGCAGAGTTCTCCCACAGTGGGTTTAGGCAGCAGAGTTCCCCCACAGTGGGTGTAGGCAGCAGAGTTCCCCCAGAGTAGGTGTAGTCAGCAGAGTTCCCCCACCTTAAGTGTAGGTAGCAGATTTCTCCCACAGTAGGTGTAGGCCGCAGAGTTCCGCAACAGTAGGTGTAGGCCGCAGAGTTCCCTCACAGTAGGTGTAGGCAGCGGGTCCCCCCCACAGTAGGTGTAGGCAGCAGGGTCCCCCCCACAGTAGGTGTAGGCAGCAGGTTCCCCCACAGTAGGTGTACCACACATACAAGAGAAGGCAGCGCTGTCTGCTGGGGATCAGGGACAAGTGTCCTGGATCCTCAGTAGCGGTGGCAGCAGTGGGCCCTTTAGCCGGCCGTGTCCTGAAAGGGGAGCATGTGGAGCATGAAGCAGCTCATAAGTATTGAAAGGATTAAGATTTTTTTAAAGAAGTAATTTACAAATCTGTTTAACGTTCTGGCAAATTGCTTTCCACCGGAGTATCCCTTCAAATCGATTGTTTGTAAATCAACATAGAAATAGACAGTAGATTTGAGTACTCCAAATAAAGGTTGTTTTTTGCTGAACCCTCTGGAGCCTATTGTTGTGTCTGAGCCGGTGTCCACCAGTAGATCCTCCTCTGTTACAGTGGGGGAATACACAGTCGAAGCCGGCATAGTCCTTACAGATGTTGATTTCATTTGGGGAATAAGTGATCTTATTGATATGACTGATGACTAATATTCTGGGGAATCTTCTGTTTATACTGTTTACATTGACGTGGTCTGAAAAGGCAGGAGGTGCTCAACCCCAAGTGAAATTATGCACCTATGCTGGGGTGGTGGTCCGTTGCTATGGACGATCCCCAGCATAATATGCATACAATGGAGGATGCCTGCAGATGGTCACAAGTACCACAATGACATCCTATACCAGATAAATGTGTGGATGTGTAACACTCATAATTTAAACATTAAATAACTACATTGACGTGGTCTGAAATGGCAGGAGGTGCTCAACCCCAAGTGCAGTTGTGCACCTACGCTGGGGTGGAGGTCCTGCATTTGTGGACCACAATATAGGTTCACTACTGTGGTAGATGTAAACATCTACCCCAGCAGTGAACCTATATTGTGGTCACAAGTACAGCGTAGGTTGAGCACCTCCTGCCATTTCAGACCACGTCAATGTAGTTATTTAATGTTTATACTGTTTCCCTCTGTTTCGTGGAGTATAAAATCCCATCTTGTGTATTAAAGAAATAGGATCCATTTTTAATCCTTGACAATCTAGAAATGAAGGTTGTCTTTAAAGTGGTATTCTGGTATCAGAAAATAGAAATTTAATTAAGACTCAAAACATTCTGTGTAACTTACGTATTGTTCCCGAAAATTGTCCTGCCTGCAATATATTTTTGCTTAATTCACCCCTGGCAGAAAGTTGTGTAGTCCTCTCGTTGTCAGTGTGGTGTTGTCTCATGCTCCTCCCTCTCTCCTGACAAGAAGTTGTGTAATCCTCTTATTGTCAGTGTGGTGTTGTCTCAGCAGCTCTTTGTCTCCTCCCTCTCTCCAGACAAAAAATCATGTAGTCCTCTCATTATCAGTGTGGTGTTTCCTCAGCTGCTCCCTGGCTCCCGACTCTCTCCTGAGACAACTCATCATTCTTTGCTTCCTCCTTAGGCATTGTTGGATCTTATGCCCCCTGAGTCATGTCATCACCTCTGAGCAGCACCTTCAGCCTACATCACCAGCTCGCTGTCATATACACAAAGGAATATGTATCTTTTTTGGGACATTTAGGAAAGAATGAGGTGTGGTTACGGCATGCTGCCTTGTAGTGAGCAACACCACAGGCAGAGGAACAGACAGGAAGTAAATTCAGCAGGTGCATCAGGTTTACTGACTTCAGAGGCATTTGATAAATTATAATCTGAAAGACTAGCAACATTGTTCATGTTCTCCAGAATTGTTGCTTTAAGTCTACTCGTGGTGCTCTCCCCGCTCATCTCTCATTATGACTTTCCAGAAAAATTTTTTGGGAGGGGGAATTTTTTTTAAACAGGATGTTTTTCACTTTCAAATCAGAATAGAGAATGGGTAAAAATCGCTGAACAATCTCTTTTATTTGTGTGAATTGTGGGCAATATTGCAAAACCAGGGTTGGAACACATTTAAAGGGGTACTCCATTGTCCAGAATTGGAAACATTTAGTTCCAAAAGCTGTGTGCGCGCTGCAGGGGTCAACCACGCCCCTTGTGATGTCACACCACGCCCCCTCATTGCAAGTCTATGGGAGAGGCGTGGGGGCCGCCACCCCCCTCCCATAGACATGCAATGAGGGGGCATGTCCTGACTTCATGAGGGTGGCATGGCCGACCCTCGCAGTGCGCATGCAGTGTTAGGAACTAAATGTTCCCAACGCTGGCCAGTGGAGTACCCCTTTAAGTGTTATTTTTTAGATGTCTTTCACTGACTTTCCTGTTGCTTATTAATAACTCCATTCCTATCACGTGCAATCTTCTTTGCCCTCTCTAGTGTCAAACCTGCATAACCTTCCTCCTTGAGCCTGTCACAAGATGCCAGCCTCTCACTATTAAAGTCCAAAGTCTCACTACAATTGTGCCCAACCCTTGTTAGCTCCCCTACTAGGATGGCTTTTACGGTAGGGCATGGGTATTGGCTACAGGCATGAAGAATTGCATTGCCCCATGTGTGTTTCCTGTAGTTGGACACAACAAAGGGTGTACCGTACCGTACCCAACTAATTCAGTTCAAGAAATGAAACTTCTGATTCCTCAACCTGATGTGTATAAGTGAAGATAAGTGTCAGCACGCCGCGATGGCGGTGGTGCACGTGATGGCATCAAAACCAGGGCTATAGTGTAAAGGAGATCCCAGCACTCACCAGATCAGATGCATGGATAGAAGGATTGTTCACATCAGGTCACAATGCAGGACGCGTTTTGTGCCAAAAGGCATCCTGTATTGTTACCTGATTTGAATAAACACCACTATCCTTGCATCTGATCTGGAAAGTGCTGGGATTTTCTTTACGCTTATAACCTGATGTGTAAACCTCAGGTTGAACTGATTGTTGTTGATATATTCTGCATACAGTGATACAGGAAACATCTCGCCCCCTCGAAATGGAAAAAAGTGTACATCTGCAAACAGGACTGGTCATGATGCAATACTTTATGGGGATACATAGTCTTTGTGTGATTCATGTAATTGTTTCTGAGGACCCGTGTTAGACGTGAGTAGGAGGAGAGTGTCAGGTTGAAATATATACTGTGCGGCAGTGTAAATGATATTTTCCTGCTGCATTATAACTTTCACACATGCAGTGTTTGTTGCTGTTTGTCATGTTTTTATTCTAGTTGCATGTTTTATAAATTTATAATGTTATGTGACATTTTAGAATCTGTTATGATCATATCTGAAGTCAAACAAAATCTGTGTGCTGGTTTGTCACGTTGCACCTGAGGCCAGAGGGTTCGCTCACCACAGGTGTAGTAAACTTTCAGATTGTGAGCACCCCTACAAACCTGGTCTCAAGGGTCAAGTGACACCCATGAGTAAGGATGTGATCTCTATTTCCGAAACGCAGCCATAAAAGGTTTACCCCCTAAGGGGTAAGTGTCTGATTGTGGGGGGTGCAGCGTTCATGCATCCCCACCTCTCCCATAGAGCTGAATGGAGGGGGGCATGTCTGTCGACCTCTTAGTGAGGTCAACCAAACACACACCGACACAAACATTAGCCGCGCAGAGCCGTGACAATTCCGGGGTCCCATATGGGAGATTGCGGGGGCTCCCAGCAGTTGGACTCCCCCCGTTCAGACGCTTATCCCCTATTCCGCGGATAGGGGATAAGTGTTCTATGGCTGAAATACTTCTTTAAGGACTTTAAGAACTAAGGATTTTTCATTTTTGTTTTGTTTTTTTCCACCTTACCTTCTAAAAATCATAAAGCTTAAAATTTTCCACCTACAGACCCAAATGAGGGCTTGATTTTTGCATCACCAATGTTACTTTGTAATTATATTAGTAATTTCACCAGAAAATATATAACCCCCCCAAAAAATTTTGTGGGACAAAATAGAAGAAAAAAAATGGCCATTTTGTAACTTTTTGGGGGCTGCCAATTGCTATCTTCCTTATTTTGTAGGTCCATACAATTAAAATTATACCCAACTTATATAAAATTTTGTTTTATTTCTTTTAAAAAATTTAAACTTTTTGTACAAAAATGAGTACATTTAAAATAGTTCTCTTCTGACCCTTACAACTTTTTTTTTTTTTCTGTATATGTGAAAATGTGTGAGGGTAATTTTTGCGCCCTGATCTTTACTTTTAATCGGTACCATTTTTGTTTTGATGGAACTTTTTGATCGCTGTTTCTGCATTTTGTTAGGCTATACAAAGTGACCAAAAATATAAAATTTTTAACTTTGGTATTTTTTTTACATATAAATATGTATTTTTCTTTACATATTGACCGTGCTGTTTATATTGTTATAGTGATATGTTTTTATAGTTCAAACATTTACGCATGCGGCGATACCACATGTTTGTTTTTGTTCACATATTGCGGCATCTAAGGGGTTAATGCCGGGGATTACGCAATCGGTGATGTCCAGCATTAGACACGGGTCCCGGTGATCAGTTGCCAGGACCCGTGTCTAATGCCGGACATCACCGCACTATGACGCGTACTCAGCTCCTGAGTGTGCATCATAGAAGGGGAGCGAGTCCTTAAGGGGTTAAAGTTGTCCTTTTCTGACCCTTAGAATTTTGTAATTTTTTTATATATACTTTTTCTGATGTATGATGTGACCTAAAATCAGCAATTCAGTTTTTTGGTGTTTTTTTTAATGTTTATACCATTGCCTGAATGGGATCGTCAATGTATAAATCTTTCTCAGCAAAGGCTACTCACCAATACTGTGATTACTGCACCTGTTAGATCGAAACGCTCAAAGGGGTACTCCGATGAAAAACTATTTTCTTTTAATCAACTGGTGCCAAAACAGATTTGTAAATTACTTCTATTTAAAAATGTTAATCCTTCCAGTACTTATCAGCTTCTGTATGCTCCACAGGAAGTTCTTTTCTTTTTAAAATGTATTTTCTGTCTGACCACAGTGCTCTCTGCTGACACATCTGTCTGTCTTAGGAACTGTCCAGAGCAGGAGCAAATCCCCATAGCAAACCTGTCCTGCTCTGGATAGTACATGAGACAGACAGAGGTGTCAGCAGAGAGCACTGTGGTCAGACAGAAAATTAATTGAAAAAGAGAAGAACTTCCTGTGGAGAATACAGCAGCTGTTAAGTACTGGAAGGATTAACATTTTTAAATAGAAGTAATTTACAAATCTGTTTAACGTTCTGGTACCAGTTGAATAAAATAAATAAAATAAATAAATAGTTTTTCACTGGAGTACCCCTTTAAGCCAGACTTGGCTCTCCTCACTGTCCTATTGGGTTGTGCTCACTGTTACAGCCAAATAGTCCATATATATACATATATATATATATATATATATATATATATATATATACATATATATATATATATATATATATATATATATATATATATAATTCCACATCCATAGAATAGAAAAGAGGGCTTTGTTTTCTATTCTATGGATGTGGAATTATAAATGTATAAATGTTTTATTTTTTTAGTTTAGACATTTCTGCATGCGGCAACACAAAATATGCGTTTTCTATTTGACTTTCGTCTTTATAAGGGGTGGGGCTTTTTTATTTAACCCCTTTCCCCACGATTTTTTTATTATTATTTTATTTACACTTTTAAAGTCCCTATTAATAAGCAATCATTAGATTGCTAGTGGTGAATATTGCTATGCTATGGCAAATTACTGATAATCTACCAACAGATTGGACCCAGGACCCCCACAGAGCAGGTGAGGAGAGCTCTGCATATATTTTGCGAAGGTGCTGATCAGGCAGCGGGAAAGTCATTGGGGGCTCCTAAATGCTATTGATCACAGCACTTAAAGGGGTACTCCATTGGGGAAAAAATATGTTTTTTTAATCAACTGGTGCCAGAAAGTTAAACAGATTTGTAAATTACTTCTATTAAAAAATCTTAATCCTTCCAGTACTTATTAGTAGCTGTATGCTACAGGGGGAATTCTTTTATTTTTGAATTTCTTTTTTGTCTTGTCCACAGTGCTCTCTGCTGACACCTGATGCCCATATCAGGAACTGTCCAGAGCAGGAGAAAATCCCCATAACAAACCTATGCTGCTCTGGACAGTTCCTGATACGGACAGAGGCGTCAGCAGAGAGCACTGTGGTCAGGCAGAAAAGAAATTCAAAAAGAATAGAATTTCCTCTGTAGCATACAGCTGCTAATAAGTACTGGAAGGGTAAAGATTTTGTTATAGAAGTCATTTACAAATCTGTTTAACTTTCTGGCATCAGTTCATTTAAAAAAAAAAAGTTTCCCACTGGAGTACCCCTTTAATGGATATTACCGATAGCAGTCATCACTCACAGTCTATGAGGCCAGTAGGTGGAATGCCATTCAGGACATTAATGTAAGGTAGCAAATCAACCTTCTGATGAAAGGAATCACAAAAAATGAAACAAAAAGAACCAAAAATGAAGAGAGTGGCATTGCGTGTACAGACCTATACTAAGGTATTTTCAGTTTCCCTAGAGACCTCCTTACATCCGCTTCACAATGGTAAGTGGTGTGCCGAAAATCAGTCATAAGGTTCAGAGCCTCGAGAGGAGTACAAGCCGATTCTATGAATAGCCTCCATTAATGAAAGAAAGCCTCCGTTTCCTTTTACGGTTTCCAAAGTGCCCCCGGATTATCAATAAAAAGTCTATCATCTCTGGCATATCCGAAAGTGACCACGTCTTCGTAGTTGTAAAAATATCCGAAAGTGAGGTCTGAATGACGTAAAACATATTTCAACACCGCCAGAAGTGTCACATGAATCCCCTAGACTGCTACTAAGGTGGAAGCAGCAATAAAATACAATGCAAATAAATAAAAAAAATTACCACCTTCTCACCCCATCCAAATGCTGTCTGGGTTTTAAATAAAAAAAATTCTCCAAGGGTTGGTAGGTCCTGGTTATGTTGACGCGTGAACGTGCAGATTAAAGGGGTACTCCTGTGGAGGTCTTTTTATTTTATTATTTAACTGTTTACTTATTGTTTTATCAATACAATTTTCAATTCAGTAAAATAGAAAAAAAAATAACAAAGAAAGAAAAATCTCGCAGCAGCAAGAATGGAGCATAGAGTTCATGGTCAGAGCGTATATGCAATAACGGAACAAGAACCTTCCATCTAAGTGCTTTAAGCTATCGCCATGTCTCTATAGGAATTGAGTTGCAGGTTTATAGATTGTCCACAATACATTTAAATCCGTCAGTGTGTATTAGGTAGAAACATAGCAATCTATATTATTTCTGTTAGATTCCAGAAACGGAATAAAGGAAATGAAAAGAAGGAAAAGAAAGAAAAAATAAATAAAAGATAAAAATTATAAAAATAAAGTACCTGCTTGATCAAGATGTGAAATATAGAATAAATCCATGTCTATGCGACCTCTTCCGACTTTCCTCCCGTCAGTGTTGGTTATCGTCTTCTATATATTCATTCCAATCCTTCCAAGTTTTGTAGAAATGAGAAAGCCTGTTTTCTGTCATTGCGGAGAGATATTCCATCTGCCTAACTTCCAGAATCCTATTGGTTAGGGCTTGTACGGATGGAGGGGTAGGCTTTTTCCAATCTTTGGCTATTAAACACTTTGCAGCCGTGAGTATGGAATGGAATAATCTGAGTTTATTTTTTTTAATACCAGGGGGAGGTACATTTAAGAGATCATTGATTCAACTGGTGCCAGAAAGTTAAGCAGATTTCTAAATTAAGGTAGAAGACAGACATGGTGCACATCTACAATCTTGTATAATGATCTGATTGCTTCTCAGCATAATATCAAAAACTAACAGGTTGTTATTATACATTTTTGAACAAAAGGTACAAAGCCCACTCGCCACGTCAAGGCCACCTATCCAGAGTGGGTCCCTAACGTCCCTAGCATAAAATGGCGTAGCACTGGGCGGCGACCACCACCGTCGCGACACCAGTGCCCACGGGGGGGGGGGGAAACGACCCACTGGCAGAGCGGCCCCAATGCCACTCAAACCAGTCTATGGGTCACCCCCCCCCCCCCACAGACACGGCGCCACGGCAGCAACGGACGCCGCACAGCACCACACCAGTGTGAACAAGGTGTAATGGCTCACTTACCATGTGCTCCCAATCAGGCTGGGAGGCTGATAGGAAAGAAATGGCCCTTGTGTAGCTAACTACTACTTATATAGGGTTGGGCTGAGGGGGTGGGGAAGAGTGCAGACACATGTTCAAACCAAAAAAAAAAGGAGGGGATAGAAAACACAGTGTGAATTCTTGTAGAAGAAACAGACATGGTCGCACATCCTCAATCCTGTATAATGATCTAATTGCTTCTCAGCATAATATCAAAAACTAACAGGTTGTTAGTATACATTTTTGATCAAAAAGTACCAAGCCCACTCGCCACGTCAAGGCCACCTATTTAGAGTGGGTCCCTAACGTCCCTAGCATAAAATGGCGCAGCACCGGGCGGCGACCACCACCGCTGCGACAACTGGTGCCAGAAAGTTAAGCAGATTTCTAAATTACTTCTATTTAAAAATCTTAATCCTTCCAGTACTTATCAGCTTCTGTATGTTGCACAGGAAGTTATTTTCTTTTTGAATTTCTTTTCTGTCTGACCACAGTGCTCTCTGCTGACACCTCTGTCCATTTTAGGAACTGTCCAGTGTAGGAGCAAATCCCCATAGCAAACCTATCCAGCTCTGGACAGTTTCTGACATGGACAGAGGTGTCAGCACAGAGCACTGTGGTCAGACAGAAAGGAAATTCAAAAAGGAAAGAACTTCATGTGCAACCTATAGCAGCTGATAAGTACTAGAAGGATTAAGAATTTTAAACAGAAGTAATTTACAAATCTGTTTAACTTTCTGGCACCAGTTGATTTAAAAAATAATGTTTTCTAGAGGAGTACCCCTTTAACCCCTTAACGACGAGCGCCGTAAATGTACGTCCTGGTGATGTGGTACTTAACGCACCAGGACGTACATTTACGTCCTAAGCATAACCGCGGGCATCGGAGAGATGCCCGGATCATGCGCGACAGGTCCCGGCTGTTGATTGCAGCCAGGGACCCGCCAAAAGTCCAAAATAGCTGTTTTTTATAACATTTTATTCAAAAAAAAAAATAATTAAAAATTTATTACAAAATAAATAAAATATTAAAAGTTTTATATAAGCAAATATGGTATCAATAAAAAGTAAAGATCACGGCGCAAAAAATGAGCCCTCATACCGCCGCTTATACGGAAAAATGAAAAAGTTATAGGTCTTCAAAATAGGGGGATCTTAAACGTACTAATTTGGTTAAAAAGTTTGTGATTTTTTTTTAAGCGCAACAGTCATAGAAAAGTATGTTATCATGGGTATCATTTTAATCGTATTGACCCAAAGAATAAAGAAAACACGTCATTTTTACCATAAATTGTACGGCGTGAAAACGAAACCTTCCAAAATTAGCAAAATTGCAGTTTTCTTTTTAATTTCCCCACACAAATAGTATTTTTTTGGTTGCGCCCTACATTTTATGGTAAAGTGAGTGATGGCATTACAACGGACAACTGGTCGCGCAAAAAGCAAGCCCTCATACTAGTCTGTGGATGAAAATATAAAAGAGATATGATTTTTTAAAGTCGAGGAGGAAAAAATGAAAACGTAAAAATAAAACTTTCTGCGTCCTTAAGGTCCAAATGGGCTGCGTCCTTAAGGGGTTAAGAGCTCCTCTTCTACTCCAGACACCACATATATATCTAGATGTTATTCAGTATTTGCACCATATAGATAGCCAGAAAGTCCAGGAAAACAGGACTCGTACCAGATCTCAATGATCCTTTCTGGTCCATAGCACCAATACCTGAGGACGGTCCCTGTTCCATCATGAAGCCCACTGGGGTGCACCATACAGCTAGATGATAGAAGACCTTCCATCACTCATTTCCCCTTCTTTAAAGGGGTACTCCAGTGGAAAACTTTTTTTGTTAAACTGGTGCCAGAAAGTTAAACAGATTTGTAAATTACTTCTATTAAAAAAAATCTCTATCCTTCCAGTACTTATTAGCAGCTGTATGCTACAGAGGAAATTCTTTACTTTTTGAATTTCTTTTTTGTCTTGTCCACAGTGCTCTCTGCTGACACCTCTGTCCGTATCAGGAACTGTCCAGAGCAGCATTGGGATTTTCTCCTGCTCTGGACAGTTCCTGATACAGGCATCAGGTGTCAGCAGAAAGCACTGTGGACAACACAAAAAAGAAATTAAAAAAGAAAAGAATTTCCTCTGTAGCATACAGCTGCTAAAACGTACTGGAAGGATAAAGATTTTTTTTTTACAGAAGTAATTTACAAATCTGTTTAACTTTCTGCCACCAGTTTATTTAACAAAAAAAGTTTTCCACCGGAGTACCCCTTTAAAGAAGGGAAAATGAGTGGTGGAAGGTCTTCTATCATCTAGCTGTATGGTGCAGCCCAGTGGGCTTCATGATTTTTTAATAGAAATAATTTACAAATCTGTTTAACTTTCTGGCACCAGTTGATTTAAAAAAAAAAAGTTTTCCACTGGAGTACCCCTTAAAGAATCATCACCAGCTCCTTCATTTGCTCTTAATGGGGTACTCCGCGAAAAACATAGGGGGATGGGGGATAAGATGTCTGATCATGGGGGTCCATTTGGATAGGGGATAAGATGTTTTTTGTGGAGTACCCCTTTAAGAACAGAAAAAGGCTGAGGAGCTACGGCGTGGCACCCTAGTCATCTGTGCACAGAGTGAACTCCGCTCTGTGTCGGATGACTGGTGTCTACAGCCTCCACGCTCCCTTCATTCATGTCCATGGGAGGAGGCGTGACGGCTATGAAGTAACCGTCACGCCTTCTCCCATAGACATGAATGATGGGGGCATGGCGTGGCGTCACGAACATGGAAGCTTCAAGCTTCCATGTTCTGAATGCCGCTGCTCCTGGCCTGGAGATCACGGGGGTCCCCATCTTATACGCTATCCTTTGGATATGGGGTGAGATGTTTTTTGGCAGAGTACCCCTTTAAGTCCTGGGTGAGGGAGGACATTCCACACTAAAGCTTTTGCAATAACCTCTTAGCTTTTTCTCCCATCATCATCTGGACATCTTTCCTAGCTCCATGACTAGATCACATATGGCAACGCTACACTCTACGTTCCATGCCATGCAGCTGACATTTGGAAGGTTTTACATTCTAGAGTAAGAAGCTGCACATATAACTCACCTCTCCCCAACATGTACAGCAGATTAGAGTGTCTCGTAGACTGGGGTCACATATATCAGGCCTCCGGCGTGCACCGGAGGGAAACTGATGCCAGAACTGATCCCATTCATTTGAATGGGGCAGTTCACAATCATCCAGTGTCTCAATTCTGACGCCGGATGGTTGGACACGCCGGAGGGCACTGGACAGGGGAACACAGCTTGCTGCTGTAATCTCTGTGAGATCAGGCTATATAGTAGTTATACACCTCCACTCCAGCTCTATCTGTATACTGCTGCTGTTATCTCTGTGAGATTAGGATATATAGTAGTTATACACCTCCCCTCCAGCACTGTCTATATACTGCTGCTTTCTCTATGTGATCAGAATATGTAGTAGATATACCCCTCTCCTCCCATCTCTATCTGTATTCTGCTGCTTTCTCTATGGGATCAGGATATATAGTAGCTATACACATCTCCACCTAGCTCTATCTATATACTGCTGCTATCTCTATGGGATCAGGATATATAGTAGCTATACACCTCCCCTCCAGCTCTATCTATATACTGATGCTATCTCTATGGGATCAAGATATATAGTAGCTGTACACATACCCACCTAGCTCTATCTATATACTACTGCTATCTCTATGGCATCAGGATATATAGTAGCTATACACATCCCCACCTAGCTATACCTGTATATTGCTGCTATCTCTATTGAATCAGGATATATACTGTAGTGGTTATACCCTTCCCTCCCAGCTCTATCTGTATACTGCTGCTTTCTCTATGGGATCAGGATATATAGTAGCTATACACATCCCCACCTAGCTATATCTGTATACTGCTGCTATCTCTATTGAATCAGGATATATACTGTAGTAGTCATACCCCTCCTCTCCCAGCTTTATCTGTATACTGCTGCTTTTATCTCTATGGGATCAGACTATATAGTAGGTATACCACTCTCCTCCCATCTCTATTTGTATACTGCTGCTGCTGGGTGGGTCTGACAGTTCATACTTTCAGATAATATCTGGCTGAAAAGTTTTGCACAAAATAAATAAATCTGTGTGGAAAATGTGATGTTTTGATAGCATTTTTGCTGCAAAAAAGGGGAAGCACAGCGGCAGGCTAAGTAATAGACATTACTCATCATCATTGCCCTACTTAAAATTGTACACTACAGGAGCCGGGGAATAGAAGTCTGCTTTGTGACATGTAGATATGATCAGTTTTTCTTACTTTGGCTGCTGTTTTTTTTTTTTTTCACTTCTGGTCTCAGCTCGATTCTATTAACTTCTTGGAAAATAAGCAGTTTTATATAAATTCTAGCAACATGATGGTAGATCATCGCTTTCTGAGAAACCAATTCAAACTGTAATTTCTGTGTAAAAATATTTTTTGACACTTTTTCTGGAATTCCTCATTACATTTACCGCTTCCGGCTCTTGACATTGCTGGGCCATAATGCTGCGGCCACCAAGCGCTCGAAACGCGTCCATTTTCAGTGCACCACTGGTGCTTGTTTGCAAGATTTTAATGTTTTTGGATTTCAAATAAACTTGGATGTTTTACGGAATTGCTGGATCCAGGACATCTTCTTTTTCTACGACACGTACCAGGCCAGGCTGAGGATCCGTGCAGAACCAATGGGAGGTGAGCTGAAGATTTCTTTCTCACTTTCAATGTAAATTTACGCATGACATACTCTGTTATTTTACTTATACCTTATCCCTTTGGATAGGGCATAAGATGTCTTAGGGCCGGAGTACCCCTTTCAGGTCTCCTGATTAAAGCTAAAAAATTGCCAAGAGCTAAAGCTCTGATGCGTTTCAATGAACGTCTTCACAGCTACCAATGGCAACTTTCACTATGTGTCTATGGCATCCAGTAACTTACAGGTCCCTATGGTGAAAATATATTTTTGTGCACTGCTGCTTACCGATGCCAAGTAACGTGTGGGAGGTGATAATAAGCCTGAGAGAATTTCCCGACATCGTGCCCCCACAATGCCTGGTGGTCTGCAGATCCAGAGTGATGACACAAAGTGTGTGTGTGGAGGTGGGGCTGGGTATGACAACTTTTACTACTAACCCAGCCATGTGCAACAGAGTATGCTATATCTATGGCACACCCATTATACCATGTATAAGTCATCTGAAATACAGGTTTTCGGAACATATGAGGCCAAGTGAGGATATAGTATCCTAAATATCTCTTGTGGGAATGTTTTTACAATGGTTTCTTCTCCATCCCTCAAGTGTAACCTGGGGCCCAAATACACAGGGTGATTATCAGTCAAACAGCAGATGAACAAGTGAACACTCATTTGTTGGCCGATCGCTTCTTTACTTTATGTAAAAAAAAAATAATTGTTTGTTGCCGACACGTCATCATTTTGTGTAATAGCAGAAAAGAGTAATCCGGCACCAACGGCAGGTAAAAGAATCCACTTTATTGAAGCATAAATGTAAAATACAAGCTGGGCACAGCATCCTACGCATTTTGGACAAGCATGTCCTTAGTCATGGCAATGCCATGACTAAGGACATGCTTGTCCGAAACACATAGGCTGCTGTGCTCAGCTTGCATTTTATATTTATGCTTCAATAAAGTGGATTCTTTTACCTGCCGTTGGTGCCGGATTACTCTTTTCTGCTTGTACTGAAAGAGCGGAGGCGCTACCCCACAGCCTGAGCACAACGGAGGTAGTGAGGTTTGGAGCGATCACTTGCTATATGGAAAGTATTTCGTGTAATAGGGAATGTGCAGGCCACAAATGATGGAAGCGGAGGGTCACTCAGAAGATCCAGTGATAGTTTGTCGAGCCTTGTATTAGGCTCCGTTAATGAGTGCCGATCTGCGATGTCCAACCATCTATTACGGCCTATAGTTCATGTCCTTTGTGGGCAATTCAGCAGAATACAAGGAGTAATAACCTACAAAAAAATTCGACACCATAGGACAACTATATAACATTTATGGAAGTTTCATTGATAATGATGTGGTGACTGGGTGGTGCAGGTGATGGTGTAGGGTATGTTGGTGTTAACCGTTAAATGTCGTGACGCCAGGGTGTAGTTTTCCTCAACGTAATGGTCCTACCGCCAACCGTCCCACAAACGGCAGGGAGAAATAACGGAATGTCCACAGCAGATTTTC
Organism: Hyla sarda; assembly: GCF_029499605.1. Taxonomy (NCBI): domain Eukaryota; kingdom Metazoa; phylum Chordata; class Amphibia; order Anura; family Hylidae; genus Hyla; species Hyla sarda. The sequence goes on along the minus strand of NC_079194.1, from coordinate 20,066,213 downwards.
TGAAGTAAACTTGAAGTAACTTTACTGTAAATTTTATGCAACGACATGTAACACAACAGTCTTTTACGAGTGAACCGGGATACAGGTTCCTCACAGGCTTGCTGGGACTCCGGATCAATGAGCTTTGATTGCTAGCCACTGTGCTACTATGTTTAGGAGATTTCAGTTTCTAGTAGTCACACAGGATTCAGTAATTTGAGCTTGGAGAAACTTACGTTTAATGGCTGCGGATTCTTAGGGTTTGGGCCTAGCTTGAATTGATGCTGACGATATGAGATTAGTGCTGCTTGATAGTCCAGAACTAAGAGAGCGAATTTAGTGGCAGCAGCACCTTATATATTAAGGGGGTGGGACAAAGCTCATTGGTCAGCAGAACCTGTCAGTTATGAACCCAGTGAACTCTGGGCATCACATGACTCAAACGTCCTTAAACCATAATACAATTAATTAAAGGCACTTGACCTCTAAGGTCCTATACAGAGGTATTCCTATATAACATATTAAATATATATTTATTTGTACATTAAATTACATTTACATGAGGCGACTAAGGGTTAGTCCTAAGGGAGAGTCCTATTGTCATGGAGGGACTCTGGCTGTGGGGACTCTAGACAAAGGGACAGAACCAGGTCCTGTTCAGGACACCACAATGACATAAAGAAATCTGACAGACAAGTTTATTAGTAAATATATATATATAAAGAGAAGGCCTGACTCACTGACTCATAAATGCCCGGCCTAAACCCTTGGACCTAGATACCTGAATTTTTTCACAGTTGTTGTTTTTAAGACATAGATGAGGAATAAGAAAGGATTTTTCGAAATTCAACCCTTAAGGGGGTGAAAAAGGGGTTGAAAGTTTGTATTGAAGTCCGTCATTTTTGAAGCTAGAAGCATGAAACCTTGTTTTTAGGATAACAATTAGAGATAAAGAAACACGTGTTTTAACGTTTTCTAAAATTCCACCCCTGAAGGGGTGAAACGGGGGTTCAAAGTTTGTATGAATTAACCCTTTGCCACAGAAGGCCAGGTATACCCGGCGCTGCGGCATGGGAGGGTTATGAAGCGAGCTCAGGAGCTGAGCTCGTATCATACCCATACTGTCCCGGCTGCTATCAGCAGCCAGGACCCGTGGCTAATGCTGGACATCGCCGTTCCGGCAGATGTCCGGCGTAAACACTTTAGGCGCGGCGATCAAAGTGGAAAGAATTCGGGTTGTTTGGATGCCCGTAGACTTTACCCAGAGCAGCCTCATTACTATAGGATCATAAAAAGTAGATCTATGTTACCCCAAATTTACATAAAAAAACATAAAATGTTAAAAAAGAATTACCAGAGAAAAGAGGACAGGGTCACTGAGGTACACTTAAGATTTTGATGGGAATTTGCATGTAAAGACTAGGTTGACACTTTTTTCCACGGTCCATTTTTTTTTTTTGCGTCAAACTACCTGAATGGGTTGGAGCACAACTCGACTCGACTTGAACGACAGGAGTTGAGCAGAGAGAAAAGATCGGATGTGCAGTAATTTTTACTCTGCTCAACTCCCATTCTTCCAATGGATTGCGTGATGGAGCTCGCTTTAGCGGAGCATAGCGGCCGCGTGTATGTAATTTACTGCACAACCATGAATTTTATTGAAGGATCTTACATCTCAGTTGAACTTGAGAGGAGAAATGTCTGACAAATTTGTGACAGAAATGTGGTGTGGATTTATTTGACTATGAGTCAATGTCCTTTAACCCCTTAAGGACCGAGCGTTTTTCAGTTTTTGCACTTTCGTTTTTTCCTCCTTACCTTTTAAAAATCATAACCCTTTCAAATTTGCACCTAAAAATCCTTATGATGGCTTATTTTTTGCACCACCAATTCTACTTTGTAATGACATCAGTCATTTTACCCAAAAATCTATGGCGAAACGGGAAAAAAAATCATTGTGCGACAAAATTGAAAAAAAATTTTTTTTTTCTAATTTTAGGGGGCTTCCGTTTCTGTGCAGTACATTGACATGACACCTTCTCTTTATTCTGTAGGTCCAAACGCTTAAGCTGATACCCTACTTATATATGTTTGATTTTGTCGTACTTCTGGAAAAAAAATCCTAACTACATGCACGAAAATGTATACGTTTAAAATTGTCATCTTCTGACCCCTATAACTTTTTTATTTTTCTGCGTATGGGGCGGTATGAGGGCTCTTCTTTTTGTGCCACAAAATGTTCCAAACGCTGAAGCCGGCGCAAGGAGCTCATGATGTCATAGCTGTCATGCCCCCTCCCATAGACTTGCATTGAGGGGCGTGACATCATGAGGGGGCGAAGCTATGACACCATGAACTCCCGACGCTGGCTCCAGCGTTTGGAACAGTTTGTTCCAAATGCTGAGCAGCGGAGTACCCCTTTAAGGACTCAACCCTTTCTTGCAATTCTGACCACTGTCATTTTAAGCATTAATAACTCTTGGATGCTTTTAAATTTTATTCTGAATCCGAGAGAGTTTTTTCGTGACATATTCTACTTTAACATAGTGGTAAATTTTCAATGTTACTTGCATCCATTGGTGAAAAATCCCCAAATTCCATGAAAATCTTGAAAATTTTGCATTTTGCGAACTTTGAAACTCTCTGCTTGCAAGGAAAATGAATATTCCAAATAAATTATATTGATTCACAAATACAATGGCCCTCATTTATCAATGTCTTTAGACAGTTTTTGTGTCTAATAAAGGGGCAAAAAAGGCGCAAGCAGGGTTTTTTGCGCCTTTTTTTGCTCCTTTTTGTTTACACATTTCTGCTGATTTTGAGTTGCAATCCACTGATTTTGGCAATAAACATGATATGGAAGGGATTTATCATTGCGCCTTTTTGTAAAAAGGAGCAAAAAAAGGCGAAAAAAGAAAAGTCTCTAAAACTACACCAGCCCAGACATGGTGTAGCTTTTTGGTGTATGTGTAGACAGAAATTTCAGAAAATGTGACCTGCATAAAATTTATCAAAGCTCTTTTAGCTTTTAATAAATTTGGTGCTCCTACACATTATCAACACACAAAAAAAAAAGGTGTAAAAAAATGCTTCACTTGCACTGCAATGATAAATGTGGGCCAATATGTCTACTTTATGTTGGCATCATAAGGTTGACATGTTTTTACTTTTTGAAGACATTAATGGGTTTCAAAGTATAGCAGAAATTTTCAAAATTTTCACGAAAATTTCAAAATCTGAATTTTTTAGGGACCAGTTAAGTTTAAGTGGATTTGAGGGGCCTTCCTGTGACAAATACCCCATAAATGACCCCATTATAGAAATTGAACCCTTCAAATTATTCAAAATGACATTCAGAAAGTTTGTTAACCCTTAGGTGTTTCACAAGAATAGCAGCAAAGTGGAGGAGAAAAATCAAAATCTGTATGTTTTACAGTAACATGTTCGTTTAGCCCCATTTTTTTTCATTTTCATTTTTATAATGGTATAAAGAGAAAATCCCCCCAAAATTTGTAGCTCAATTTCTCTCCAGTGTGAAAATACCTCCTATGTTGACATAAGGTGCTCTGCGGGCTCACAACATGGCTCAAGAGGAAAAGAGCAACTGTGGGATTTTGGAGAGCAAATTTTGCTGTCATGGTTTTTGGGGGCCATGTTTGCATTTTTCTTTTCAACACGGGGTAATAGGAGAAAATTCCCCCCAAAATGTAAAACACATTCTGAGTATGTGGCCGTTAAGTGCTCTGCTGGCGCACTACAATGCTCAGAAAAGAAGGAGCAAATTTTTTTTTTTTTAAAGAGAATTTTGCTGAAATGGTTTTGCGGGGGGCATGTTGCATTTAGCAAGTCCCCAGGGTGCGAGAACAGCAAAAAAAAAAAAAAACATATGGCACACTATTTAGGAAACTACACCCCTCAAGGAATGTAACAAGGGGTACAGTGAGCCTTAACACCTCACAGGTGTTTGACAGGTTTGCGTTGAACTTGGACGAGAAAATGAACATTTTTCTTTTTAACACAAAAATTATGGTGTTACTCCAATTTTTTCATTTTCACATGGAGTAATAGGAGAAAATGGAGCACAAAATTTGAAGTCCAATTTCTCCTGATTAAGAAAATGCCCCATATGTGAACGTTAAGTGCTCTGCTGGCGCACTACAGGTCTCAGAACCGAATTTTACTGGAATTGAAGTTGGGGCCATGCGCATTTACAAACCTCCCATGGAGCCAGAACAGCAGAAACCCCCACGAGACCCCATTTTAGAAACTACACCCTCAAGGAATGTAACAAGGGTTATAGTGAGTACTTACACCTCACATGTTTTTTGAGCAGTGGGCCGTAAATTGAAAAATTAGATTTTTTTACACTAAAATGCTGGGGTTACCCAATTTTTAACATTTTCACAAGGGATAATGGGAGAAATTGTGATGCAAATTTTGGAGGGCTTTTTCCCCTGACTATGGAAACACATCCACATATGGGGTAACGTGCTGGGCGGGCGCACAACAAGGCTCAGAAGTCATAGAGGTCTGTTTGCATTTGAGGCCTATGACATATCAGTAGCTGACGGTTACATACATTCAGAGGAAAATACAAAAATGAAACACCCACATGTGACACCATTACAGAAAGTACCCACCCTGAGGAATGGGTATAGGGGTAAAGAGGACATTTTGAACACACGGGTGTTTCCTAAATTTATTTTCCAGGAATGGATGAAGGGTAGCTTTGGAAAATTGCAATTTTCAACCTATGCTCTGCTTCATCTTTCTGGGAACAACTAACATGTGACTCCGAATTGTCGCCTGGAAATTTGACAGAGCTCAGCGAGAACTCTTCACATTTGAGGACGATGTTTCTTACGGACCTAACAGTTACATACATTCAGAGGAAAATACAAGAAAGGAACAACCACATGTCAGATTATTACAAACAGTACACCCCCTAGGGAAGGTGTATAGGGTGAAGTTGAGATTTGGAACAGACGGGTTTTCCCTAAATTTATTTTCCATGAACGGATGAAGTGTACTATGGGGGGGAATGGAAATTGCAATTTTTATACTGATATGCCAATTCCCAGAATGATGACCCAGAGTATAGCTGAAAGCAAAAATTACGCCCGCCCCAAACCCTATGCTCTGAATCTTAATTCTTGGAATGTGATGTGTGTGGCTGTCCCTAACCTGTTACCTCAAATGCGCACCACGCTCAGGGGAGGAGAGAGTGCAGCATATTTTAGGCAACTGCAAACCCCCAATGCTGTTGACTCTGTGTCCCATGACCCATTTTATGGGGGGGGGGGGGGGGGAGATATTATCAGGGGTATTGGGAAATAGTTGCTTTTTTTTTTTTTTTGGGGGGGGGGGGGTTGGTTTTAAAATTTGGAACACAAAGTACTCTAGACTGGTACATTGGAGTCAAATTCTGGGGAATTAAAATTAGGGAAAAGGATTAAAAATGTTGTGCTCCATGGAAGTGTGATGCTCCCTGAAGCAGTTTTTAATGCAGAGGCCAGAATGATCGGGGCAAGTGTCGCATTAAGTGGTGGTGTCCTTACGAATCCCCCTCCTGTGACACACTCTGCATTTTTTCTGGGATTGTCCCTTCTTTTCAGTGTGGGGGACCTCACCTGGAAAGTGTTGGCCGGGGACGATCCGGGGAACCGAAGTTCCAGAGGTGCTCCGATCCGCTCTTTGTCACCAAAGATTAGGGCCTTTAGAACTTCGGTGAGCATCGGGGACCAGAATCGCCACAAATCGCCGGTCTGAAGGAAGTGAAGGTAGGACAAGCAGGGCTCTGTGCAGGCTCCTGGCTTGTCAATCATCCTCATGTGTGAGCCCATAGCATGTCACAAAGCCTCACTGCACAGAGCCCTGTTTGTACACCATCATTTCCTGTATTTGGACTTCTGATAGAGACACACAGGCATATAAACAACTAATGTTCATTCAGATGGGACATAATTATTTCACAGTTTCTTATCTCACCCCCTTTCTCTCCATTCATCCCCCCCCCCCCTATATCTTGGGTGAATTGTAGAAGTGTCGTCTAATGGCCGGAGGAAGCACGATCATTGTGCGAAACGGAGCTTGGTCGCCATCCTGTGTCCCCCCACTACCCTCTTCCCACATGATATCCTTGTGAGTATGAAATAAAAGAAGATTTACTCAGCTGGCCGTGGTGAGTTGCCGATTATTTCTCTGCTTCTTTGTCGCAATTCCATGCACTATTACTAGTCAGAGCACCACCTCCAGCAATCCTTAGTCCTAGTCTGCCGTGTCATCACCGTTCTGCACCTGAAGGGAAAGTAGTGCCGTGCTGTCTATCTATGAACTGTGTCTATCTACACTTTAAGGAGTAGTTACATTTATACAGTCTCACACTTACAAACGGCTCTTTGAAGGCAACCTTAAGGCTAATGTGGCCCTCGGCAAAAATGAGCTTGACAACCTTGCTACACTTTCCAGAATGCTTAGGAAAAATAAATGAACTGCACGTGAACTTCACTGCGCCCTAGAAGTGCCCCAGCACATAAAATTACCAGCAGTTCACACCCTCACAGGGTATAGGACATGGTACAAAACATAATCGCAGATGGCTGTCCGGGCATGCTGGGAGTTGAAGTTTGGCAACATATGGGGGGCCACAGTTTGAGACCACTGGCCTAGTCTATGGATACACTGTCTATGACAGTATGTTTCACGCCCTTTCTTTCTGTGACTGTAACAATTTTGGTGTATTTTTAGACTATCTAGTCCAGTGGTCTCAAACTGTGGCCCTCCAGATGTTGCAAAACTTCAACTCCCAGCATGCCCGGACAGCTGTTGGCTGTCCGGGCATGCTGGGAGTTGAAGTTTTGCAACATCTAGGGGGCCACAGTTTGAGACCACTGGCCTAGTCTATGGTTACACTGTCTATGACAGCATGTTTCACGCCCTTTCTTTCTGTGAGTAAGGAATTACCCATACGCCACAGAAAGTCCCATACACTTTCATTGTGAACATTCTAGATCAGGGGAGGAGCTTGCTCTAGTCCTGTTTCTCCCTCTCGGCAGAGGATATTAGTTTAGAGAGCGTTTAGTTCTTGGACCGATCTTTCCTTTATAATTGATGTGCGGTATCCTATTCTTTATTGGATATACAGTGGTCCCTCAACATACGATTCCAAATGAACCATCGTTACTTGAATCCATCGTATGTTGAGGGATCCGTGCAATAATATTATAGAAAGTTATACTCACGTGTCCCCGCCGCTCCGGACCATCACCGCTGCCCTGGATTGTAGCTCCCCATCACCATCATCATGTCCCGGGGTGTCCCCACCACTCACGAACATCACTGCTGCCCTGGATCATCGCTCCCCATCACTGTCATCACGTCCCCGGGGTGTCCTCGCCGCTCCGGACCGTCACCGCTGCCCTGGATCGTCACTCTCCATCGCCGTCATCATGTCACTGCGCATGCCGCTCCTATTGGATGAAGGGATGGCGTGCACGGCGACGTGATGATGATGAAGGAGAGCGATGGCCATGCAGTGGAGCATGAAGAGGACTGTCCGGAACGTCAGGGACAGGTGAGTGACACTCACCGGAGCACACGAGGCACATTTAACGGCTATCCGGCGGCAGTTGAAGCAGTCTGCGCTGCCGGATAGCCGTTTATGTGATGGCCCCGACATATTAAAGCATCGTATGTTGATGCTGCCTTCAACATACAATGGTCTCATCATATGTTGAAATGATCGTATGCCGGGGCCATCGTAGGTCGGGGGATCCCTGTATTATATAATGGATAAATCAACCATTTCACAAAACCCATCCTAAAAAGAATAGTTTATTTCTACCATATTTCATCAATTATACATTATATTAAAGATGACTAATGAATCCTGTAATATAATATATAATACCTTGTAACATTTAGGTCCCTTGGCATTCATTAGACCTATAGGGACGGTCCCTCTATGGGTACTGTATGATGACGCTGGGTATTCACCCACATACAGATGAGTAGTTCAGTTTCGTTACAACTAAATAGATTGTGGTTAAAGTTTTTCTGACTTTATTATTTTCTTTTGCATTCTCATTCTAAAGCTTTAGAACTTTTGAAGAATCATGATATCTTGTAATGTTATGCCTGAGAATTAGGTCATGAATGTTGATAATATTTTATTAGGACACTTTCGTTTTTCTTGTATTTTATCATTTGCCATTTTTGCAATGTTATGCCTGATAATTTTGCCATCTGTTTCAGTCTGATATAAAAAAAATATATTTTTTCTTCTTCATTGAGACCAGACTAATTTTTCCCACAAACATTTGCATTATATATATATATATATATATATATATATATATATATATATCCACAGGATTGGGGAAAAGTAGCTGATGGCGAGGGGTCTGACCACTGGGGCTCCCCGCGATCACTGGGACGAGACCTGACGCTACCGGTAGACGGCACACGCTCCATTGTTCCTGTGGAAGTGCCGAAATGACCCATGTACAGCTCTCGGGCATCATCGGCGCTTCTATAGAAATTAATAGAGCGCGTGATGTCTACCGGTAGGCGACATACCGATGATCGCGTGGGCCCCAGTGGCTGGACCCCCCCCCCCCCTGTGATCCGCTACTTATCCCCTATCCTTTTGTGAGGGGATAAGTTATTTATTGCTGGAGGGCCATTTTAAAGGGGTACTCCGGCCCCAAGACATCTTATCCCTTATCCAAAGGATCATGGGGGTCCCACCGCTGGGGACCCCCACAATTTAGCATGCAGCACCCACCTGTAAGCACTGCAGGAAGCGCTGGAGGCTCTCAGTGTTATGCCTCCCGACCACGGGGATGGAGTATCTTGACATCACGACTGCGCCCCTGTGTGACGTCACCCCCCCCCCCCCCAATGCAAGTCTATGGGAGTGGGCAGGGATAGCCATGTTATTGACCACCAACAATATATTGTTATAGTCATAAAGCTTTACAATTTTGTATAATTAACCCCTTAATTCCTACCTGATCATTTTTCCTCGCCCTTCCTTGTTCCTATGTATAGTCCCTGTTGGTGGCCATGACTCTGGCAAGCATCCATGTTGAGCTTCTAGGCAACCCGCATTAATGCTGTGATCGGCATCCTCTCTCTTCTCTCTCTGCTCGATGCAGCAAGACCATCTGGTTTTCATTGCAACCAGTGCTACTCTTTGACTTCACCCAATCGGCCATCGGCCATATCTTCTTGACTGAAGATTATGGTAAATCCTTGTGGCTTTTGTTCCTGATCTTGTTCCTTATTGTGCAAGATGGGGATAACTTTAAAGGAGTATTCCGCTGCTCAGCGTTTGGAACAAACTACTCCGCTGCTCAGCATTCTGAACAAACTTTAAATTAAATTAAATTTTAACTGTTTGTAGTACATTCTTTTGCTGTATCTAAACGGATAGAGAAACTAAACTAACTCATTGACACCAGTTTCTATTATTTAGTCTGTCACCCACTAACCTCAATGATAAAACCCTAATGAGGTAAACTGTAAAACAACAGAATAAAAATGCAAACCAAAAGTATAAATCATTTTGACCTTTGGCAAACACATTATAACCAAAAATAATAACACAAGAAAAGTATATGTGCACTCACCGTCTGGTTGAAGTCTTTCTTCTCCTAACGCCGGGTCTGGATTACGGGATCACATCAGACAGGTTCTGTGTGCGCTCAGAAGACAGCGAGGCGATGCCGACATTTTGCGCACAAACGGCGCTTCGTACAGCCTCTCTAATCACGTCATCGCGCCCGATATATCTGTTGCTAGGTTGCCAAAGCAACGGGAAAACATTCAAGTATGGTAAGAGGGGAGAACTACTTCCGAACTCACGAGCACCGCAACAAAGTGAATAGCAGCTATCACCGAAGCGAAACACAAACAGAAACCATATAAATGTGCAGTGTGAATCAAATAAAGCCTTGTGAAGGAAAAAAGAGAACCGAGTGTCTACACAGGGGAGACCAAACAAAAGGAAAGAGAGAACACATACTGAAAAAGGAAAATAAACAGATCTATAAATCGGCAGATTGCCTAGTGTAGGTAGAATCATATAATAACTATTGTAAATTTAAAATACATAAAATGAAATGGGATCATCTATTTAAGAAATGGAGCAAGGTCTAAACGGTCATTTAGACCTGCTGGGCCTTGAGCTCCACATCGCATTATCCATCTAGCTTCACATTTTAGGAGGAGGTTGCTCCTATCCTCTCCTGATTCTGGGATTAAAATTCTTTGGAGACTGCAAAATCTCAGGACTTCTATGTCATTGTTATGACATAGGCGCAGGTGTTCAGCTACCCTCAGGGCTCCTAGCCCTTTCCGGAGGGAGTAGAGATGTTCTCTAAATCTGACCCACATTTGAAGTTCTGTCTTGCCTATGTAAAAAACGTTGACAAGGACATACTAGATAATAAACCACAAATGTGCTTCTGCACGTAATTGTATGTGGTACGTTGTGAGAGATACCGCCTATTGTGAGGGCTTTTTTGCACGTATTGTATCTACAGTAGCGACAGGTCCTACATTTGAAATTACCCTTCAACATCTTTTCAGTTAGCCATGTTGAAGGAGTAGTTGGATGGGGAGGTTTACTCATCCTTTTAAGCTGGTCGGAAATAGTTTTATTTTTTCTATAAGATATCAGAGGAGGGCGTTTGGCAACTGCTCTGAGATCTTGGTCGGTTTCTAGGAAATGCCAATATTTCCTAATTGCACTATTGATCTTACTATTCATAGCAGAATTTTTGAACGAGAGGGTGAACCTTTTTCCGCTATTATCCTTTATATGTGCTTTTATTCTTTTATTCTTGTTTCTCAGCAAATCTTCTCTGCTCATGCTATTCACTTTGTCCCGTGCTATATCCAAAATCTGTTGGGGATATCCATGTTCTCTGAGCCTCTTTTCTAGGTCGTCGGCCTATTTTGAAAAGGTTGTTGTATCACTGTTTAGGCGCTTTAAACGCATGAATTTGCTTTGTGGTATTCCTCTTTCATATGAAAAGGGTGTGAGCATGAAAAATGCAATAAGCTGTTCCTTGATATATTTTTTCTGTAACCTTTGGTCATTAAGCTTTCTGGGGATATAATGATGTCTATATCGAGAAATTCAAGATGAATGTCGCTGAGAACGCTCGTGAATTTCATATTCATGCCGTTCACTTCATTGAGGTACGAGACAAATTCTTGGAACGTGTCGTCTGGTCCGTCCCATATTATCAGAACATCATCTACGAAACGTTTGAATGCCTTGATATTTTTAGCAAATGGGTTTCTAGTGGAAAACACGTACTTGTACTCAAAAAATGCAAGAAACAGATTAGCAAAAGTACAGGATATTGGGGTCCCCATAGCGGTCCCTGTCTTCTGTTGAACCACTGTTTGTTGTATTGAAAGGTGTTCTGTGTAAGTATAAAAGTAATTGATTCAGCTACAAAATCTATAAAGGTAGGTGACTTGCTTGTCTGTTGGAGGAAGAATCGGACTGCCTGCACACCCGCATCAATTGGGATGCGGGTGTACAGGCTCTCCACATCTATACTAGCGAGCTTGTAACCCGGAGTCCATACCACATCTTCAAGAAACAGCAAAACAACTGTCGAATCCTTCAGGTAGGACGGGGTGTCAGGTAGAAGGGGTCGTAGAAGCCAGTCCATATAGCTCGACAGGTGCTCGGTCACGGACCCTATCCCCACAACGATCAGACGACCTGGGGGATGGGTCCATGACTTATGCACCTTAGGGAGCAAATACCATTTGGGTTTACTGGGGCACTGAGGTAGTAGCCTTTCTGCTGTTTTAAGATCTAAAACTCCCTTCTCCACAAACTGTCTTAATAGGGTTCTTAGGGAGTTCTGGATTTTACATGTGGGATCAGACATAAGGCGCTCATAGGTGCTGTCGTCAGATAGCTGTCTGAGGGCTTCTTGTTCATATTGTTCGCTCCTCATTATGACTATAGCTCCTCCTTTATCTGCCTTTGTTACCTTCAGTTGAGGCTGTGTAGCTATCCATTTGAGGGCTTTACTCTCTTCCTCTGTTAAATTAGAGACAGTTTTGGGGTATTTGAATGTTTTCCCGTTGCTTTGGCAACCTAGTAGCAGATATACCGGGCGTGATGACGTGATTAGAGAGGCCGGACAAAGCGTTGTTTGTGCGCGAAATGTCAGCATCGCCTCGCTGTCTTCTGAGCGCACACAGGACGCGTCTGATGTGATCCCGTAATCCAGACCCAGTGTTAGGAGCAGAAAGACTTACACAGGACGGTGAGTTCACATACATTTTTCTTGTGTTATTACGATTGATGCTTCAGTTTAGTGTGTGCACCCGGGAGGTTGTTGGATCGCATCCCTGGAAACCTCATATGTACTGCGACAGTGCCACACTGCATAGAGTGGCAAGTAGCCCATCCACAGTATTGTATGTATAGGAGTGCTCTCCTACTCTTTCTCCATATTGTGTACATTATAACCAAAAATACAAACGTGTAAAGCTTTATGACCACAACATTACATTGTCAATAACATGGTTATTCAAAAGGGATGTTGCAAAATGATGCAGAGAGAACATAACACAGGTTTATCACTATGAAAAGACGCATCTATCCAGGTTTTATCTATGCACTACCATTACGATTTTAATTGGTGACATCGTCTAGGCTGTAGTCCAGTTCTGTCCTGGCACTGCCGCCATCTCCTTGAATATGGACTGCTTTAATGCTGCGTTGTCTCAAGTGTTCATGAGACATGAGAGTATTGTGACATCACGGCTCCATCCACATGTGACGGACCCCCGTGATCTCTCACGCAGCACCCCGTTACCATCAGCCCCCGGAGCATGTTCGCTCCGGATCTGATGTCTGCCGATCACGGGGCCGGGGTATTGTGACGTCACGGATCCACCCCTGTGTGATGTCACGCCCTGCCCCCTCAATGCAAGCCTATGGGAGGGGGCGTGACAGGGGGCCCTGCATTGCTTTAGATGATGTCACGCCTGCTGGGGAACGCCCCTTCCCAGTCTGTGAATCTGACTGAGCAGAAAATACAGAGCAATATCAAGGTAGAAAACGAAAAAATTATAAAAATAAAAGCAGGGGGTGGTTTATCATGATGGGGGCAGTGGAATGGGTGGATTATAAAATTTATCAAGATCATGAGAGGTACTCTTAAGGGCACAGACTTTTTGTGAGCCCAGAATTTTAACATTGCTATGGACATCTAAGACAGTTTTTCTTTGATCTTTAGTCCCCGTCTGTTTACCACTTATATTACTTTACCTGCAGACCTTTACTTTTGCACCGTCATTTTTAAGCCCATTTTCACCTTAAGGACCAGACCAATTTTTTTGGGGGGGGGATTTTCGTTTTTTCCTCCTCGCCTTCTAAAATACAAAACTCTTTTAAATTTCCATCTACAGACTCATATAAGGGCTTGTTTTTTTGTGTGAGCAATTGGGCTTTGTAATGAATCCTGTCATTTTACCATAAAATGTACGGTGAACCCAAAAAAATATTTTTTAGGGAGGACATTTAAATGAAAACAAAAATTTTGCAAATTTTGGAGGGTTTTGTTTTCACACTGTACAATTTACGGTAAAAATGACATGTGTTCTTTATTCTGTGGGTCAATATTATTAAAATGATACCCATGACTAGATACTTTTATAGTTTTGTACCGCTTAAAAAAAATCTAAAACTTTTTGTACAAAATCAGTAATCTAAAATTGCCCTATTTTGACCACCTATAACTTTTTCATTTTTTTGTATGTAGGGCAGTATGAGGGCTAATTTTTTGCGCTGTCATCTGTAATTTTTATTGATACTATATTTGCATATTTAAAACTTTTATATAATTTTTTATAAAAAAAAAATGTTTAATAAAATGTGACAAAAAAGCAGCATTTTTGGACTTTAAAAAAAAAATTACGTTTACGCCGTTCACCGTATGGGATCATTAACATTATATTTTGATAGTTTGGACATTTATGCACATGGTGATACCAAATATGTTTCTAAAAAAAATTACACTTTTTGGGGGTAAAATGGGAAAAACTGACAATTTGCACTTTTATTGGGGGAGGGGATTTTTCTTTTTTTAACTTTAAATAAAAAAAAATATATATATATTTTTTTTACACTTTTTATGTCCCCATAGGGGACTATCTATAGCAATCATTAGATTGCTAATACTGTTCAGTGCTATGCATAGGACACAGCACTGATCAGTATTATCGGCTATCTCCTGCTCTGGTCTGCTCGATCTCAGACCAGGGCAGGAGACGTCGGGAGACGTATGGAGGCAGATGAGGGGACCTCTGTCTGCCAATACAGATAATCGGATCGCCGCGGCAGCGCTGTGGGCGATCCGATCATCTATTTTATGATGCTCATTGCCGCAGATGCCGTGATCTGTAGAGATCACGGCATCTGAGGGGTTAATGGCGGACATCCACGCGATCACGGATGTCGGCCATTACCGATGGGTCCCCTGTCGTGTATGACGCGAGCACCGATCCAATGCTCGCGGTCATACATAGGACGTAAATGTATGTCCTTGTGCGCGAAGTACCACTAAACCAGGACGTACATTTATGTCCGTGGTCGTTAAGTGGTTAAATCACCCTGTACCGCATCTCAATAAATCAAGGAGAAACTTATATAAAAATCTGCTCATCAGACCGTCCACATAAAAGTTATGACTCTTTGTTGAATATACATACTGTCAGGTTGAGTCCCTCAGTGACCTGGGGGCTCTCCTGCAGTGTCTCCCCTGCTGTTGCTAGAGTGTAATTTGTTGTACTGTATGTATGGTCAGTATACCTATTTATAGTTAGTACAAAGAACCTTATATGTTATATGTTGTGTTGTCACATGATGTTACCCAGAGAGTACCAGCTTAACCTATGACCCGCAGCTTGACCAATGGGCTTTGGTTCAGCCACCCACTATATAAAAGGGGGCCATTACAATTCTCTCGCTTATCTCTTGTATCATCAGTCTTTACTGAGACCAGCAAGCACCAGAGACCTCAGTGCTAGTGACCAGCATCTGGAAGGCCACAAAGCTACTGTTACGCCGAGCGCTCCGGGTCCCTGCTCCTCCCCGGAGTGCTCGCTACACTCTCGCTACTGCAGCGCTCCGGTCAGATCCTCTGACCCGGTGCGCTGCGATACCGCCTCCAGCCGGGATGCGATTCGCGATGCGGGTGGCGCCCGCTCGCGATGCGCACCCCGGCTCCCGTACCTGACTCGCTCTCCGTCGGTCCTGTCTCGGCGCGCGCGGCCCCGCTCCCTAGGGCGCGCGCGCGCCGGGTCTCTGCGATTTAAAGGGCCACTGCGCCGCTGATTGGCACAGTGGTTCTAATTAGTGTGTTCACCTGTGCACTCCCTATTTATACCTCACTTCCCCTGCACTCCCTCGCCGGATCTTGTTGCCATTGTGCCAGTGAAAGCGTTTCCTTGTATGTTCCTAGCCTGTGTTCCAGACCTCCTGCCGTTGCCCCTGACTACGATCCTTGCTGCCTGCCCCGACCTTCTGCTACGTCCGACCTTGCTTCTGTCTACTCCCTTGTACCGCGCCTATCTTCAGCAGTCAGAGAGGTTGAGCCGTTGCTAGTGGATACGACCTGGTCACTACCGCCGCAGCAAGACCATCCCGCTTTGCGGCGGGCTCTGGTGAAAACCAGTAGTGACTTAGAACCGGTCCACTAGCACGGTCCACGCCAATCCCTCTCTGGCACAGAGGATCCACCTCCTGCCAGCCGGCATCGTGACAGCTACAGTCATTCCAGTAAGTCAAAAGTCTGTCTGCTGTCACTACCCATAGTCAAGTAGAGTCTAAAGTCAAACCTCATGATAATTATCCAAAGTCATTTAAAAGTCTAATTTGTTCCAAGCAAGCTGCGAGGTCCTTCTGGGTTCCTGGCCACCTCTCTGGGAATCTGGCCTAGCTGTGAAGATAATACCATCTGTCTTAACTCAGTAAAGCCTCTGTTGAACCATAACTGGTTGTGGACTCTCCTTTCACTATTAGCCATTGGAATAGCGGAGATACTGTTCGTGTGATTCCGGTACCCAAAAACCACTCTGGCGTCACGAACACTAGGGATTAACAACATCTTGCACTGGGGAGTGGGTTAATCCAATCTGACCCCACCACCTACACCGCTACACCCCTGGTCCCCACATACACCGTGGGTTACCACACGTTTTATTTTCCCTATGAAAAACAGATTGTTTAGATGCTGCATTGATCTCTTTATTTTCTCGCCATGAGCTTTTACTCAGATGTAGTACTTGACCTTTTTTCTGACCAGAGGATTTTTGTCCCCTCACATGAGAAATATATGTACAGACTTTCCGCAAAGTAAAACTGAAAGACATCAACTGAATCATCTCATTTGCCCTAGTTTAGATAGGTAAATACTGTGTGTGATATCTTGTGATGTAAGGAAAACCCCCAAAAATATGACTGATGTGGTCACCGTCACTGCGATATACATTGACTTCAACAATAAAATGCTGTGTGTCTATTCAGGTTATAAGAGCTGAGTCACAGAGTGTTCAGTGACTGGCCAGACTAACGTAGGCTGCACTTCCCCTTTATGCTGCACGATGACTGGTTTCTTGTTTAACACAGACACCACAATGCAAAAGAAGAAAAAAAACGAAGACTTCAGTATGTACAATGGCCTTGGATAAAAATGAAAAACAAAGAACTGCTACAGATCCACAAGATAGATGGCTCCACGGGGGTGTAACTAGAAATGGTAGCAGGTAAAGGACCAACAAACCACCATGACAGGCCAGGGTAGGGCTAGGGCTGCAAATTTAAAGGGGTACTCCGCACCTAGACATCTTAACCCCTATTCAAAAGCTGGGGTGTGGCACCCCAGACATTCGGTGCACTGAGCGACTGTGCCGGATGACTAGCGATGCGGGGCGGAGGCTTGTGAGGTCACGCCCCACACCATATGCCCCCTCAAAGCAAGTCTATGGTGAGGGGGGCGTGACGGCTCCACATACTTGCATTTAGGGGGCGTGGTCATGATGTCACGAGCCTCCGGAGCTGATCTTGATGCTCTAAACAAAAGTGGGGTGCAGCACGGAGACCGTGAGGGTCCCCAGCGGCGGGAAACCCGTGATCAGACATCTTATCCCCTATACTTTGGATAGGGGATAAGATGTCTAGGGGCAGAGTATCGCTTTAATCTTTTCCCTGGTGAAGGAAGCCTAGCTATGACTTTGCAAATGTTTAATTCTTTAGAACACATGGGTCAAACTAAAGGACCTGTGGGCCTAATCAGGCCCTTCATGTAATTTTATGTGGCCCACAAGGTCTGGACGCATTTCAGAGGTTGTAGCAGCTCCCTGTGTTGGAGGCTTCCTGTGTTGGAGGCTCATCTGCATCCACTGCGTATGAAATGCCCAATGCACGGGAAGCAGGCGCCATCTTGGATTTTGAACTCCAGGGTGCACCTCCATACCGATCTGTGCAGCAGCTCACAGGCAGTGGCACAATTCTGACATTGCAGTGCTGGTTTTGCAAGTTTGTCTCTCTCCTGCCACAAATATCATGTCATCCCGATATCTGAAACTAAAACTTTCTAAAACTGAAGTTCTTGTATTTTCCTCATTGAATAAACTACTCAAACATGACATTTTCATCTCGGTGCGCGGTACTAAAAAAAAAAGCCGGGCAGCACGGTCTGATCTGTCTTTCACTCCCCTATATTTAATCACTTTCTTGCCATCTGCACCTCATAAACATCTTTACATTATTGTTTCTTCCTATTGAAACTGCTAAAAAAAACTCTCATTGCTTCGTTGCTTCGATTCATTCTCGCCTTGACTATTGTAACTCTTTACCAATAGGTCTTCACTTCCCTAAACTCTTCTCTCTCCAGTCCATCCTTAATGTCACAGCCAGACTCATCTTCCTCTCCAGCCTTTGCACCAATGTCTCCCCCTGTGTCAGTCACTACACTGATGTCTCCCCTGTCAGTCACTACACTGATGTCTCCCCTGTCAGTCACTACACTGATGTCTCTTCTGTGTCAGTCACTACACTGATGTCTCCCCCATATGTCAATCACTACACTGATGTCCCCCCTGTGTCAGTCACTACACTGATGTCTCTCCTGTGTCAGTCACTACACTGATGTCTCCTCCTGTGTCAGTCACTATATTGATGTCTCTCACGTGTCAGTCACTACACTGATGCCTCTCCTGTGTCAGTCACTATACTGATGTCTCTCCTGTGTCAGTCACTACACTGATGTCTCCTCTGTTTTAGTCACTACACTGATGTTTCCCCCTGTGTCAGTAACTACACTGATGTCTCTCCTGTGTCAGTCACTACACTGATATCACCTCCTATATCAGTCACTAAACTTATGCCTCCTCCTTTGTCAGTCCCTACACTGATGCTTCCCCCTGTGTCAGCCACTATACTGATGCCTCCTCCTGTGTCAGTCACTACACTGATGCCTCCCCTGGGTCAGTCATTACACTGATGTCTCCCCTGTGTCAGTCACTAAACTGATGCCTCCCCCTGGGTCAGTCACTACACTGATGTCTCCCCCTGTGTCAGTCACTACACTGATGTCTCCTCCTGTGTCAGTCACTACACTGATGTCTCCTCCTGTCTCAGTCACTACACTGATGTCTCCTCCTGTGTTAGTCACTATATTGATGTCTCTCCTGTGTCAGTCACTATACTGATGTCTATCCTGTGTCAGTCACTACACTGATGTCTCCTCTGTGTTAGTCACTACACTGATGTCTCCTCCTTTGTCAGTCACTAAACTTATGCCTCCTCCTGAGTCAGTCCCTACACTGATGCTTCCCCCTGTGTCAGTCCCTACACTGATGCTTCCCCCTGTGTCAGCCACTATACTGATGTCTCCCCCTGTGTCAGTCACTTCACTGATGTCTCCCCCTGTGTCAGTCACTACACTGATGCCTCTACCTGTGTCAGTCACTACACTGATGTCTCCCCTGTGTCAGTCACTACACTGATGTCTCCTCCTGTGTCAGTCACAACACTGATGTCTCCCCCTGTCTCAGTCACTACACTGATGTCTCCCCCTGTCTCAGTCACTACACTGATGCCTCCCCCTGTGTCAGTCACAACACTGATGTCTCCCACTGTCTCAGTCACTACACTGATGTCTCCTCCTGTGTCAGTCACTACAGTGATGCCTCCCCCTGTGTCATTCACTACACCGATGTCTCCCCTGTCTCAGTCACTACACTGATGTCTCCCCTGTGTCAGTCACTACACTGATGTCTCCCCTGTCTCAGTCACTACACTGATGTCTCCTCCTGTGTCAGTCACTACACTGATGCCTCCCCCTGGGTCAGTGACTACACTGATGTCTCCCCTGTGTCAGTCACTACACTGATGTATCCCCCTGCGTCAGTCAATACACTGATGTTTCCCCCCTGTGTCAGTCACTACACTGATGTCTTCCCCCTGTGTCAGTCACTACACTGATGTCTCCTCCTGTGTCAGTCACTACACTGATGTCTCCCCCTGTGTCAGTCACTACACTGATGTCTCCCCCCTGTGTCTGTCACTACACTGGTTACCCATTTAGTCCAGAATACAGTACAAAATCCTCACTCTCACTCAAAAAGCTCTGAATAATAATTTCAAAGAAATGCCCACTATTTTCCTCTAAAGCCCGTACCCTGTTGTGTTAAAGGGGTACTCCCGTGGAAAACTTTATTTTTTTCTTTTTTTTAAATAAACTGATGCCAGAAAGTTAAACAGATTTGTAAATTACTTCTATTAAAAAATCTTAATCCTTCCAGTACTTTTTAGGGGTTGTATACTACAGAGGAAATGCTTTTCTTTTTGAATTTCTCTTCTGTCACGACCACAGTGCTCTCTGCTGACACCTCTGTCCATTTTAGGAACTGTCCAGAGCAGCATATGTTTGCTATGGGGATTTTCTCCTGCTCTGGGCAGTTCCTTAAATGGACAGAGGTGTCAGCAGAGGGCACTGTGGTCGTGACAGAAGAGACATCCAAAAAGAAAAGCATTTGCTCTGTAGTATACAGCCCCTAAAAAGTACTGGAAGGATTAAGATTTTTTAATAGAAGTAGTTTATAAATCTCAGTAAAAAAGAAGAAGCGGAGCACTCACCAGACCTTGAATGCAGATGGATTTTATTGACCGGTTCGATCAAAAGCACATCAGGGGGGGAAGAGGTGGTACAGACAGGGGAGTGTGACTTAGAGACGCGGGGGTATCCTCTTGGTAGGATACCCACGCGTCTCTAAGTCACACTCCCCTGTCTGTACCACCTCTTCCCCCCCTGATGTGCTTTTGATCGAACCAGTCAATAAAATCCATCTGCATTCAAGGTCTGGTGAGTGCTCCACTTCATCTTTTTTACTGGAATTTCACATTGTCTATCAGCGTGGTAGCACCTGTATGTACCTCCAGCAGTTGCAAGGGGAGAAGCAATCAAGGGTCCTAGCCTTTCCCGTCCTTTTCATATACAGAGAGTGGTGCAGAGCTCCTTTCGATACAGATAGTTTACAAATCTGTTTAACTTTTTGGCACCAGTTTATTTAAAAAACAAAAAAAAGTTTTCCACGGGAGTACCCCTTTACGATGACGCATTAACACCGCTCATAGCTCTGGCCCCTGTATATGCCATGTCACATGACCGCAGCACGTAATAATGCATGTATGCTATGTCACAGAGAGACACGACACTCGGGGGCCGAACGGCGCATGCGCATAAACAACAAGTTAGTGTGTTGGAAAAATACCAACACCCTAGGGTGCCAAAGTTAAAGAGCTATCTGGTGGAGACATAATGCAGCTACAAATCAAAATAAAGTCAAAATAAAAGGCCCAATACTAATAAAGTATAACAATAATTATATTTGTATAAGTAAATACAATGCAATAAATGAAGTGACGATAAAGTAATAAATATTATGTTAGAAACATAAATATTAATAGACAATGCATAAAAAAATGAAAAATGAAATGCAAGCATATAGAATTAAAACGCTTCAATAAATTAATAGCATGGATAAATATAGTGAACATACGTAATAAACATAAGTGCTTGCATAAAAAATAATCAAAGTGCAAAAAGTGCAGAAATAAGATACACAAACAGCATATTAAGAAAAATATATATGTCAATAGAGATGTCGCGAATTGTTCGCCGGTGAACAGTTCCCGGCGAACTCAGTATGTCCGCGTTCGCATCGCCGGGCGAACATATGTGAAATTCGATTCGCCCCCTATACTTTAACATTGCGGTAAACTTTGACCCTGTGAGTCAGAGTCAGCAGACACACTACTGCCAATCAGCAGCAGTCCCTGCCTTCCAGACCCTCCTACCTCTTGCACGGACGCCATTTTCCCCTCATTCAGCATGCTGCAGGCTTAGGAAGTGGAGGGACAGAGAAGCTGCTCCTGCTGTATAGGGAAAGTGATAGCTAGGTTGCTGCTAGGTGGTGTATTCAGGGTCCACTTTACTCCTAAAGCACTAGTGTAACATCTGCTTTAAGGACAGCACCCAAAAAAGCCCTTTTTAGGGCTCAAATATCAGTCCGTGTGTCTTGCAACAGCTGGGGGCACCCACGTTGGGAGGGAACCGCTGGTTAAAAGGGCTACTCCAGTGTAAAACTTAAGTTCCTTCAAGCAACTAACTACAGTATTAAAAGGGCTATAAGTTCAGTCCGTGTGTCTTGCAACTGCTGAAGGTACCCTGGTTGGGGACCTCTGCCTAAAAGGGGAACTCCGCTGGCAACCTTTTTTGCTCATTGTCACACTAGTGCAAATCACATTTGGTGTGACAGTTGTTCAAATAAAAAAAAAATACCTTTTTTGGTTGTGAAATAAAACCAGTGCTGCCTAAAGGGGGGCTCTAACTATGTGTTGCCTAATATGGGGGAATCTATGTGCTGCCTAAAGGGGGGATCTAAATATGTGCTTCCTAAAGGGGGCTCTATGTGCTGCCTAAAGAGAGGCTCTAACTATATGCTGCCTAATATTGGGGGATCTATGTGCTGCCTAAAGGGGGGCTCTAACTATGTGCTGCCTAACATGGGGGAATCTATATGCTGCCTAAAGGGGGGGGGGATCTAACTATGTGATGCCTAAAGGGGGGATCTAACTATGTCCTGCCTCAAGGGGGGATCTAACTATGTGCTGCCTAAAGGGGGCTCTATGTGCTGCCTAAAGGGAGGCTCTACCTATGTGCTGCCTAAAGGGGGGCTCTAACTATGTGCTGTCTAATATGGGGGGGATCTAACTATGTCATGCCTAAAGGGGGGCTCTATGTGCTGCCTAACGGGGGCTAAAGCACGTTTATTCCAAAGAATTTAATAATAATAGGTGATTTATGCCCTTTATGGATTAAAACCAGACTCTGCATCAATTATGTAATTTTCCATGGGAGTTTTGCCATGGATCCCCCTCCAGCACGCCACAGTCCAGGTATTAGTCCCCTTGAAACAACTTTTAAATCACTATTGTGGCCAGAAAGAGTCCCTGTGGGTTTTAAAATTGCCTGCCCATCGAAGTCAATGGCGGTTCGCCCGGTTCGCGAACATTTGCGAAAATTCGCGTTCGTCGTTCGCGAACCGAAAATGTTATGTTCGCTTTCGAAATTTTCCTTATCAAAAATTTCTCCCACCTCTCTATGGTACGTGGGTCATGGAAAGTGACTTTGAGTGTGACTCATCCCTTTCTGTACGCTTTGGACCTATTTGCTGAGAATCTGTGTATATCTCTGATTCATTTATTTATTAACCGGTTGCCGTCTAAGGATGAGCTGGCTTGTCCTGAGACAGCAACTGTTGTATGGCGCGGGCTCCCAACTCGAGCCCATACCATACCAGCCGGCCCCCAGCTGATTCCTGTAGCTGGGGGCCAACGTTAATAGCCAACATTCAGCGATTGTGGCGGCCAACTATTAACCCTTTAGATGTCAAAGTTGAAAGCGGCATCTAAAGGGACATTTAAACCATCCCTAGTTGTCCAGTGGGTGGATGCCCCCCCACAGCACAATCCACTGCTGAGGTAGCTGGAGGACTTACCTCACGTTCTATGTCGTCTGCTGCACTGTGAATGATAAAGCCTGGCAGGACGAGGCTTTATCAATCAAGCGCAGAGAGCACAGATCTATGTGGTTCTATGAAACCACATTGATCTGTATGAGGAATCTAATGATTCCTTCTAAAAGTCCCCTAAGAGGACTAAAAGTGCAAAAAGAAAAAAAGTTGAATAAAAAGTTTTAAAAAACACCCATTAATCCCTTACTTCTTAAAAGTTTAAATCAACCCCGCTTTTTCCAAATTCCATATAAAAATATGTAACCATATAAACATATGTGGTACCGCCGACTGCGTAAATGTCCGAACTATAAAAATATATCTATTATACATATATATATATATATATATATATATATATATATATATATATATATATATTAATTAAACTGCATGGTCAATGGCGCATGGCGAATTCCAAATTCCAAAATAGCTTATTTTTGGTCACTTTTTATATCATTAAAAAAATGAATAAAAAGCGATCAAAAAGTCCGATCAATACAAAAATTATACAGCTAAAAACTTCAGATCATGGCGCAAAAAAACTTAGCCCTCATACCGTCCCATACACATAAAAACAATAAAGTTAGAGGGGTCAGAAGATGTCATTTTTAAACATTTACATTTGTAGTTATGATTTTTTCCAGAAGTACGACAAAAACCTATATATGTAGGGTATCAATTTAATTGTATTGACCTACAGAATAAGGATAAGGTGTCATGTTTACCGAAAAATTTACTGTGAATAAACGGAAGCCCCCAAAAGTTACAAAATTGTGTTTTTATTTCAATTTTGTCGCATAATGATTTTTTTTTTTGTTTCGCCTTAGATTTTTGGGTAAAATGACTGATGTCATTACAAAGTAGAATTGGTGGTGCAAAAAATAAGCCATCATATGGATTTTTAGGCGCAAAACTGAAAGGGTTATGGTTTTTAAAATGTAAGGAGGAAAAAACGAAAGTGCAATAACAGAAAAACGCTTGGCCCTTAGGGGGTTAAGTATGATATTATTTCACTCTATACGTGACTTTGATTTTTGGTGTGTATACTTGTATGGTTGGGAAACTCCCTTCTTAGTCTCCTGATGATCCAGCTGGTTAGTAGGGAAACCACTTAGAGACTAGAGATGACTGAACTCTTTAAAAGTTTGGTCCTGCAGATTCCCCAGAATTTGGCAGAAAGGTCTGGTTCTCACCAAACTAACCCTGTCCAACCTTGTACTTGACTAATAGCTCAAAACATGTGTATTCCACTGAATAAGAGTCCTGTAAGCCAGGTATAACACTGTTAGGTCACTGTTAGGTCTTCAGAGCTGGGTTATGGCAACATGTATGGCTATGGGTAACCAGATGGTCCCTCGTGGTAACGGATGAAGACTTCCAAGGAGGAGGTGGGTTTCAACAGCACTTACCAGGAAAAGATGCGTCAGGTGAAGTAGAAAGATTTATTGGATAAAAGAATGCAACATGTTTCACTGCGCTTGCACCGTTTCATCAGGCATTTATCTGTAGACTTCAGAGTTGGGTTATGGCAACATGTATGTATGAGTAAACAGATGGTCCCTCGTGGTAAGTAATGAAGACTTCCAAGGAGGAGGTGGGTTTCAACATCGCTGACCAGGAACAGGCACGACAGGTGAAATAGAAAGATTTATTGGATAAAAGAATGCAACGCGTTTCGCTGCGCTTGCGCAGTTTCATCAGGCATTTATCTATGGACTTCAGAGCTGGTTTATAGCTACATGTATGGCTATGGGTAACCAGATGGTCCCTCGTGATAACGAATGAAGACTTCCAAGTAGGAGGTGGGTTTCAACTGCGTTTACCAGGAACAGGCATGTCAGGTGAAGTAGAAAGATTTATTGGATAAAAGAATGCAACGTGTGGTAACTAATGAAGACTTCCAAGGAGGAGGTGGGTTTCAATGGCGCTTACCAGGAACAGGCACGTCAGGTGAAGTAGAGAGATTTATTGGATAAAAGAATGCAACGTGAAACCGTAAGTGCGGTTTCATCAGGCATTTATGTATGGACTTCAGAGCTGGGTTATGGCAACATGTATGGCTATGGCTAACCAGATGGTCCCCTGTGGTATCTAATGAAGACTTCCAGGGAGGAGGTGGGTTTCAATGGCGCTTACCAGGAACAGGCACGTCAGGTGAAGTAGAGAGATTTATTGGATAAAAGAATGCAACGTGAAACCGCAAGTGCGGTTTCATCAGGCATTTATCTATGGACTTCAGAGCTGGGTTATGGCAACAAGTATGGTTATGTGTAACCAGAGGGTTCCTCGTGGTAACTAATAAAGACTTTCAAGGAGGAGGAGGGTTTCAACTGCGTATACCAGGAACAGGCACATCAGGTGAAGTAGAAAGATTTATTGGATAAAAGAATGCAACGCGTGGTAAATAATGAACACTTCCAAGGAGGAGGTGGGTTTTAACTGCGTTTACCAGGAACAGGCACATCAGGTGAAGTAGAGAGATTTACTGGATAAAAGAATGCAATGTGTTTCACCGCGGTTTCATCAGGCATTTATCTATGGACTTCAGAGCTGGGTTATGGCAACATGTATGGCTATAGATAACCAGATGGTCCCTCGTGGTAAATAATGAAGACTTCCAAGGAGAAGGTGGGTTTCAACAGCGATTACCAGAAACAGGCACGTCAGGTGAAGTAGAAAGATTTATTGGATAAAAGAATGCAACGCGTTTCACCGCGCATGCGCGGTGAAACGCGTTGCTTTCTTTTATCCAATAAATCTTTCTACTTCACCTGACGTGCCTGTTCCTGGTAAGCGCCGTTGAAACCCACCTCCTCCTTGGAAGTCTTCACCTGCTATTAATCACATTGGTGGATTACCTATAGGTGGTTTTACGCTATGGAGCGCTCTTCCATTTTCTTTTAGTCCTCGTGGTAACTAACAGGTTGAAGAAAACACACTGAACTTGGGGATTTATTATGCTTTTAAAAATTTATGTTCAAAAATTCTCCCTTTGAGAGAAACAAGCTATATTTTTTTTTTTATTATTCTGGAGTGTAGCAACAGGATTGGCAACCTAAAAAGTGCACAAAAGTGGCTCTGAGATCACCACTATACTGCCTCCTGATTGGCTGGAAGAGCTGTATGAAAGGCATTATGGGATTCCCTGAGGTCATGTGATCTTTCCTCCTTCTCCTTTCTGCTATGTGGCTGATGTTATTAGCAGGTTCTAACTAAACCAAACGTTTATCAAAGTTCTGACCGAATTCGGGTTCTACGGGTTTGGTTCCCTCATGTCTAGTTTTGTCCAGTGTGACTCTATCAATGCGAATGCCCACTAAGGCCCCTTTCACACTATAAAATTCATCCGTTTTAAAGATCTGTTTGATGTTCCGTTATAAAAACCCTGAAAAATCGGACGTTAAACTGCTGTTAGAAAATCCCATACGGCCGTTAGAAAATCCCATTATAGTCTATGGGATTTTTACATTATCCGTTTTAAAGGGGTACTCCACCCCTGGCATCTTATCTCCTATCCAAAGGATAGGGGATAAGATATTAGATCTCCGCGGTCCCGCTGCTGGGGACCCCGGGGATCGGCGCTGCGACACCCTGCCATCATTACTGCACAGAGCGAGTTCGCTCTGTGCGTAATGACGGGCGATACAGGGGCCGGAGCAGCGTGACGTCATGGCTCCGCCCCTCATGACATCACGGCCCGTCCCCTTAATGCAAGTCTATGGCAGGGGGCGTGAAGACTGCCACGCCCCCTTCGCATAGACTTGTATTGACGGGGGCGGGCCGTGACATCACGAGGGGCGGGGCCGTGATGTAACAATGCTCCGGCCCCTGTATTGCCCGTCATTACGTGCAGAGCGATCTCGCTCTGTGCAGTAATGATAGCGGGGTGCTGCAGCAGCGATCCCCGGGGTCCCCAGCAGCGGGACCGCAGCAATCTAACATCTTATCCCCTATCCTTTGGATAGAGGATAAGATGTCTAGGGGCGGAGTGCCCCTTTAACCCTTTAAAGCCCGTTATTACTAACGGCTGTTATTTTGTGATGGAAGATAGTAACGGGAGAAGTAGTGCATGCACTATTTCTTCCGTTCATTCTCCCGTCACAAAATAACAGCCGTTAGCCGGGACGTCGGGGAAAGCAGATCACAAAACAATACTGAAATCTGACACTAATAAACTACAATATCAACCAATCCAGGTACACTGCTACATAAACTCACATACTTTGTTTTTTATTTGTTGCCTATAGGTGACTATAATCTATTTATCAGTCATTTACAGGATGTACATTGTTCTTTCTATATCATTCTTACATAGACTATTTGAATACTATTTATCAGTCATTTACAGGATGTACATTGTTCTTTCTATATCATTCTTACATAGACTATTTGAATACTGTGCATAGTAATAAGGCGTATTAGCTTAAAAACTGAAAAGTTTGAATATTGTGGCTATGAACAGTCTGGTTGAGTCGTTAAAAAATATAATGTAAAAAGCAAATGGATAGTTTACCAGAAGAGCCAAGTATCATGGAAAATATCTAACCGAGCTATTGTTTCATTAACACCTTAAGGACTCAGCCCATTTTGGCCTTAAGGACTCAGACAATTTAATTTTTACGTTTTCATTTTTCCCTCCTCGCCTTCTAAAAATCATAACTCTTTTATATTTTCATCCACAGACTAGTATGAGGGCTTGTTTTTTGCGCGACCAGTTGTCCTTTGTAATGACATAACTCATTATATCATAAAATGTATGGCGCAACCAAAAAATACTATTTTTGTGGGGAAATTAAAACGAAAAATGCTATTTTGCTAATTTTGGAAGGTTTTGTTTTCACGCCGTACAATTTATGGTAAAAATGACATGTGTTCTTTATTCTGAGGGTCAATACGATTACAATGATACCCATTATTATATACTTTTATATTATTGTTGCGCTTAAAAAAAATCACAAACTTTTTAACCAAATTAGTACGTTTATAATCCCTTTATTTTGATGACCTCTAACTTTTTTATTTTTCCGTATAAGTGGCGGTATGGGGGCTCATTTTTTGCGCCATGATCTGTACTTTTTTTTAATACCACATTTGCATATAAAAAACTTTTAATACATTTTTTATAATTTTTTTTTTAAATAAAATGTATTAAAAAAGTAGGAATTTTGGACTTTTTTAATTTTTTTTCATTCACGCCGTTCACCGTACGGGATCATTAACATTTTATTTTAATAGTTCGGACATTTACGCACGCGGCGATACCAAATATGTCTATAAAAAAATGTTTTTTACGCTTTTTGGGGGTAAAATAGGAAAAAACGGACGTTTTACTTTTTTATTGGGGGAGGGGATTTTTCACTTTTTTTTTACTTTTACTTTTACATTTTTTAACATTTTTTTTTACACTTGAATAGTCCCCATAGGGGACTATTCATAGCAATACCATGATTGCTAATACTGATCTGTTCTATGTATAGGACATAGAACAGATCAGTATTATCGGTCATCTCCTGCTCTGGTCTGCTCGATCACAGACCAGAGCAGGAGACGCCGGGAGCCGCATGGAGGAAGGTGAGGGGACCTCCGTGCGGCGTTATGAATGATCGGATCCCCGCAGCAGCGCTGCGGGCGATCCGATCGTTCATTTAAATCGCGAACCGCCGCAGATGCCGGGATCTGTATTGATCCCGGCACCTGAGGGGTTAATGGCGGACGCCCGCGAGATCGCGGGCGTCGGCCATTGCCGGCGGGTCCCTGGCTGCGATTAGCAGCCGGGATCAGCCGCGCATGACACGGGCATCGCTCCGATGCCCGCGGTTATGCTTAGGACGTAAATGTACGTCCTGGTGCGTTAAGTACCACCTCACCAGGACGTACATTTACGTCCTGCGTCCTTAAGGGGTTAAAGGGGTATTCCGGGCAAAAACATTTTGTCCCCTATACAAAGGATAGGGCATAAGTTGTCTGATGGCGGGGGGGGGGGGGGGTGTGTGCTGCTGAGACCCCCCGCGATCTCCCTGCAGCACGAGCATTCTATGCGGGTGCTGAATCTCCAGTTTCGGAAATCTCCGGGAGGAAAACTAGGGGACGTGAGGTCACGCCACGACCCCTCCATTCATGTCTATGGGAGGGGGCGTGACAGCAGTCACGCCCCCTCCCATAGACATGAATGGAGGGGGCATGGCGTGACCTCACGTCCCCAGTCCGAAACTGGAGATTCAGCACCCGCATAGAATGTGGGTGCTGCAGGGAGATCGCGGGGGGTCTCAGCAGCGGGCCGCCCCCCCCCCCCCCCCCCGCAATCAGACAACTTATCCCCCATCCTTTGGATAGGGGATAAAATGTTTTAGCCCGGAATATCCTTTTAAGTCTGGTGAATACCCCTTTAAGCCATGTAAAGAGAGAGAACGGTTTTATAGCATTGATTGTTTTTATGATTAATATGTTTTTATATAACTTTTCTAGAAATAACCCTGGTACCGAGTCAGTAATCTGTTCTGTGAGGCCTCGAATCGCTCCAAACCGGCCAAAAGCAGAACCAGAAAGGGTTGTCTGGTTAGAACGATCTTATCCCCTCTCCACAGTATTAGTATTGTGGATTTGACTGCTGGGACGTCCTATGATCTCCTACAAAATATAGTAGAAAATTGCAGAACGTTTCATCATGCAGTGATTCAGCTTTATTTGCATGGAAACTGCATTAAGTGACTTAGGTCTCAGAGTCCTGAACACATATTTTGGGTAAAACGGAAAAAGGGTTTTGATTCAATCCAGATGTTGAAGCAGATATGAACTTTGAAAGGTGTCCCCACCGGCTTGTAAATGAGCGAGAACCATCATCCTCTTCTAGTCCCATCTGGTCGAGTTGCGATCATTCCCTCACAGTGTGATTGACAGCTCTGTCTGTTTAGGGAGCAGTGCAGGAACACGGGCTGTCAATCACACTGAGGGGGCATGATTACAGCCCGAACACTGTAGGATATATTTAGTCCTACAGTGCCATCTGCTTTGTTCCAGCACATCAGCAACCATTTGTTTCATTACTGTAGCTGAGTCATGTGACCAGCACTCAGACCACCAGTAAATTACATGACTTTATGTGTCTTAGGCAGTGGTCAGTCTTGGGTCAGCTGACT
This sequence comes from Hyla sarda, assembly GCF_029499605.1. Classification (NCBI taxonomy): domain Eukaryota; kingdom Metazoa; phylum Chordata; class Amphibia; order Anura; family Hylidae; genus Hyla; species Hyla sarda. The sequence goes on along the minus strand of NC_079194.1, from coordinate 20,035,971 downwards.
TGCTCTGAACTACCGGATAACATCATCACCTATCAGATCTCTTCGGGCAGCTCCCGAACTACTCCCCTCCAGCTCTATCTGTATACTGCTGCTGCTTTCTCTATGGGGACAGGACATATAGTAGTTATACACTTCCCCTCCAGCTCTATATGTATACTGCTGCTGCTATTTCTATGGGATCAAGATATATATAGTAATTATACACCTCACCCCTGCTCTATCTGTATACTGCTGCTCTCTCTATGGAAACAGGATATATAGTAGTTTTACACCTCCCCTCCATCTCTATCTGTATACTTCTGCAATATTTATGGGATCAGGATATGTAGTGGTTATACACCTCCCCTCCAGCACTATTTGTTTTCTTCTGCTATATCTGTGGGATCAGAATATATAGTAGTTATACACCCCCTCCAGCTCTATCTGTATACTGCTTCTGCTATCTTTATGGATCAAGATTTATAGTAGTTATACCCCTCCCCACCCAACTCTATCTGTATACTGCAGCTCTTCCTATGAGATCAGAATATATAGTAGTTATACACCTCCCCTCCAGGTCTATCTGTGTTCTGCTTCTATTTCTATGGGATCAAAATATATACAGTAGCAGTTATACATTTTTCTTCCAGCTCTATCTCTATGGTCTGGGATCAGGATATATAGTAGTTATACACCTCCCCTCCAGCTCTATCTGTATACTGCTGCTATCTCTATGGGATCAGAATATATAGTAGTTATACAACTCCCCCACAGCTCTATCGGTATACTGCTGCTGCTATGTCTGTGGGATCAGGATATATAGTAGTTTTACACCTCCCCTCCAGCTCTATCTGTATACTGCTGCTATCTCTATGGGATCAGGATATATAGTAGTTATATACCTACCTCCAGCGTTATCTGTATACTGCTATCTCTATGGGATCAGGATATATACTAGTTATGCACCTTCCCTTCAGCTCCATTGTATCCTGCTGCTGCTTTCTCTATGGGATCAGCATATCTAGTAGTTATACACTTCCCCTCCAGCTCTATCTGTATACTGCTGCTGCTATCTCTTTGGGATCAGGATATACACTGTAGTAGTTATACACCTCCCCTCCAGCTCTATTTGTATACTGCTGCTGCTATCTCTTTGGGATCAGGATATACACTGTAGTAGTTATACACCTCCCCTCCAGCTCTATCTGTATACTGCTGCTGCTATCTCTTTGGGATCAGGATATACACTGTAGTAGTTATACACCTCCCCTCCAGCTCTCGGCACTGGAAAGGAAATTGGAGAAAAAAAAAAAAAGGTATGCCTAAAATCCTGGTGACTAGCCCTTTAAATTCATGGTCCTATTTTAATTCCCGTTTAAATAATTCCCTAATAAATAACCTGGTTATATCTTCATGTAAGATGATTTTAACGACATACTGAGTTATGCTAAGTTTGAAGGGGTACTCCGCTGGAAAATAATGCTCCAGAGGAAGCTCTTTTCTTTTTGGATTTCTTTTCTGTCTGACCACAGTTCTCTCTGCTGACAACTCTGTCTATGTCAGGAACTGTCCAGATCAGGAACAATTTCACATAGCAAACCTCTCCTGCTCTGGACAGTTCCTGACATGGACAGAGGTGTCAGCAGAGAGAACTGTGGTCAGACATAAAAGAAATTCAAAAATAAAAGAACTTCTTCTGTGGCATACAGAAGCTGATAAGTACTGGAAGGATTAAGATTTTTACAAATCATTTACAAATCTGAACTTTCTGGCACAAAAAAATAAAAATAAAAAATAGTTTTCCATCAGAGTACCCCTTTAACCCCTTAAGGACCAAGGACGTACAGGTACGCCTTTGCTCCCTGGTACTTAAGGACCAAGGGCGTACCTGTACGCCCGTGGGAATTTCGGTCCCCACTGCGCGCCGGGCGGGGATCGCTCCGGGGTGACTGCTGATATCTATCAGCAGGCACCCCGCGCAAATGCCCAGGGGGATCATTAGACCCCCCCATGTCGGCGATCGGCGCAAATCGCAAGTGAATTCACACTTGCGATTTGCGCCGATTCCGGGTAATATGGGTCTATGGTGACCCGGTGACCTGGAATAGAAGGGGGATCCCGGGTGTCCTAGACACCCACAATCCCCCTGTAGTGATAGGAGTGAGGTGGCAGGGTTGCCACCCCTCCTATCTCTGCTATTGGTGGTCTAGACGCGACCACCAATAGCAGATCGGGGGCGGAGGGGTTTACTTTCGTTTTCCCCGTCCTGCCCTCCCACAATAGGCGGGGCAGGACGGGGAAACCAACAGGGACCGAAGATCCACTTACCCATCGGCGACGGCAGCGGGCGACGATCAGCAGCGGCAGCGGGCGACGATCGGCGGAAGAAGAGGACGGCGACGCAGCTTCCTGGATCCAACGGAAGCCGGTGAGTTACTTAGCAACATCTGGAGGACTACAGTCTGAGACCACTATAGTGGTCTCTAAACTGTAACCCTCCAGATGTTGCAAAACTACAACTCCCAGCATGCCCAGAGAGCTGTTTAGGCTTGCTGGGAGTTGCAGTTTTGCAACAGCTGGAGGTCTACAGTTTGAGATCACTGCAAAGTGATCTCTATACTGTGCACCTCCAGATCTTGCAAAACTACAACTCCCAGCATGCCCAGACAGCAGTTTGCTGTCTGGGCATGCTGGGAGTTGTAGTTTTGCAACATCTGGAGGTCCACAGTTTGGAGACCACTGTGCAGTGGTCTCTAAACTATAGCTCTCCAGATGTTGCAAAACTGCAACTCCCAGCAAGCCTAAACAGCAAACAGCTGTCTCTACATGCTGGGAGTTGTAGTTGCGATCCCTCCAGCTGTTGCATAACTACATCTCCCAGCATGCCTTTCGGCGATCAGTACATGCTGGGAGTTGAAGTTTTGCAACAGCTGGAGGCACACTGGTTGGAAAATACTGAGTTAGGTAACAGAACCTAACTGAAGGTTTTCCAACCAGTGTGCCTCCAGCTGTTGCAAAAGTACAACTCCCAGCATGCACGGTCTGTCAGTACATGCTGGGAGTTGTAGTTTTGAAACAGCTGGAGGTTTGCCCCCCCATGTGAACGTACAGGTTACATTCACACTGGCGGGTTTACAGTAAGTTTTCTGCTTCAAGTTTGGGCTGTGGCGGTAAATTCACTGTAAACCCGCCAGTGTGAATGTACCCTAAAAACACTACACTACACTAACACATAATAAAGGGTAAAACACTACATATACACCCCTTACACTGTCCCCCTAATAAAAAATAAAAAACGTATTGTACGGCAGTGTTTCCAAAACAGAGCCTCCAGCTGTTGCAAAACAACAACTCCCAGCATTTCCGGAAAGCCACTAACTGTCCATGCATGCTGGGAGTTTAGCAACAGCTGGAGGCACCCTGTTTGGGAATCACTGGCGTAGAATACCCCTATGTCCACCCCTGTGCAATCCCTAATTTAGTCCTCAAATGCGCATGGCGCTCTCTCACTTCAGAGCCCTGTCGTATTTCAAGGAAACAGTTTAGTGCCACAGATGGGGTATCTCCGTACTCAGGAGAAATTGCACTACTAATTTTGGGGGCTTTTTTTCCTTTTACCCCTTATGAAAAAGAAAAGTTGGGGTCTACACCAGCCTGTTAGTGTAAAAAAAAATTTTTTTTTATATTAACATGCTGGTGTTGTCCTTTACTTTTTATTTTCACGGGATGTAAAAGGAAAAAAAGACCCCCAAAATCTGTAACGCAATTTCTCCTGAGTACGGAGATACCCCAGATGTGGACGTAAAATGCTCTGCGGACGCACAACAAGGCTCAGGAGTGAGAGTGCACCATGTACATTTGAGGCCTAAATTGGTGATTTGCACAGGGGTGGCTGATTTTACAGCAGTTCTGACATAAACACAAAACAATAAATACCCACATGTGACCCCATTTTGGAAACAACACCCCTCACGGAACGTAACAAGGGGTATAGTGAGCCTGAACACCCCACAGGTGTTTGACAAATTTTCATTAAAGTTGGATGGGAAAATGAAAAAAAAAATTTTTTTTCACTAAAATGCTGGTGTCACCCTAAATGTTTCATTTTCACAAGGGAAAATAAAAAAAAGCCCCCCAAAATTTGTAACCCAATTTCTTCTGAGTAAGAGCATACCCCATATGTGGATGTAAAGTGCTCTATGGGTGCACTACAATGCTCAGAAGAGAAGGAGCGCCATTGGGATTTTGAAGAGAAAATTTGTCCGGAATTGAAGGCCACTTGTGTTTACAAAGCCCCCATGGTACCAGAACAATGGACCCCCCCATATGTGACCCCATTTTGGAAACTACACCCATCATGTAATGTAATAAGGGGTACAGTGAGCATTTACGCCCCACAGGTGTCTGACAGATTTTTGGAACAGTGATCCGTGAAAATTAAAAATGTAATTTTCCATTTGCACAGCCCACTGTTCCAAAGATCTGTCAAACGCCAGTGGGGTGTAAATGCTCACTGCACCACTTATTAAATTCTGTGAGGGGTGTAGTTTCCAAAATGGGGTCACATGTGGGGGGGGGGGTTCACTGTTCTGGCACCACGGGGGGCTTTGTAAATGCACATGGCCCCTGACTACCATTCCAAACGAATTCTCTTTCCAAAAGCTCAATGGTGCTCCTCCTCTTCTGAGCATTGTAGTTCGCCCATAGTGCACTTCAGGTCCACTTATGGGGTACCTCCATACTCAGAAGAGATGGGGTTACAAATTTTGGGGGGTATTTTCTGCTATTAACCCTTGCAAAAATGTGAAATTTGGGGGGAAACACACATTTTAGTGAAAAAAATATATATTTTTTTTACATTTGCAAAAGTCGTGAAACCCGTGTGGGGTATTAAGGCTCACTTTATTCCTTGTTACGTTCCTCAAGGGGTCTAGTTTCCAAAATGGTATGCCATGTGGTTTTTTTTGCTGTTCTGGCACCATAGGGGCTTCCTAAATGCGACATGCCCCCCGAGCAAAATTTGCTCTCAAAAAGTCAAATATCACTCCTTCTCTTCGGAGCATTGTAGTTCGCCTGTAATGCACTTCATGCCAACTTATGGGGTGCCTCCATACTCAGAAGAGGTGGGGTTACAAATTTTGAGGGGTATTTTCTGCTATTAACCCTTGCAAAAATGTGAAATTTGGGGGGAAACACACATTTTAGTGAAAAAAAAAAATATTTTTTTTACATATGCAAAAGTCGTGAAACACCTGTGGGGTATTAACGCTCACTTTATTCCTTGTTACGTTCCCCAAGGGGTCTAGTTTCCAAAATGGTATGCCATGTGGGTTATTTTTGCTGTTCTGGCACCATAGGGGCTTCCTAAATGCAACATGCCCCCCAAAAACCATTTCTGAAAAACGTACTCTCCAAAATCCCCTTGTCACTCCTTCGCTTCTGAGCCCTCTACTGCGCCCGCCGAACACTTTACATAGACATATGAGGTATGTGCTTACTCGAGAGAAATTGGGCTACAAATATAAGTATACATTTTCTCCTTTTACCCCTTGTAAAAATTCAAAAATTGGGTTTACAAGAACATGCGAGTGTAAAAAATAAAGATTGTGAATTTTCTCCTTCACTTTGCTGCTATTCCTGTGAAACACCTAAAGGGTTAAAACACTTACTGATTGTCATTTTTAATACTTTGGGGGGTGTAGTTTTTAAAATGGGGTCATTTGTGGGGTATTTCTAATGGGAAGACCCTGCAAATCCACTTCAAACCTGAACTGGTCTCTGAAAAAAAGCGAGGTTCAAAATTTTGTGAAAAATTTGAAAAGTGCTGCTGAACTTTGAAGCCCTCTGATGTCTTCCAAAAGTAAAAACATATCAATTTTATGATGCAAACATAAAGTAGACATATTGGAAATGTGAATAAAAAAAATATATTTTGAATATCCATTTTCCTTACAAGCAGCTTCAAAGTTAGAAAAATGCTAAATTTTCTAATTTTTCATCAAATTTTGGGATTTTTCACCAAGAAAGGATGCAAGTTACCACAAAATTAGAATATGTCACGAAAAAACAATCTCGGAATCAGATTGATAACTAAAAGCATTCCAGAGTTATTAATGTTTAAAGTGACAGTGGTCAGATGTGCAAAAAACGCTCTGGTCCTAAGGTGTAAAATGGCCTGGTCCTTAAGGGGTTAAAGTAGACATTTTGCCTATCCCTTCATCCCTGCATATTGTGTTTTACTATTTTGAAAAATAAACATTACTTATTATGAAAGAGATTGGGATCAGTAACTCCTATAGTGGAGATCAGACAAGATAACTCATGACTACAAATCGTAGGCGACTTTCGCTGTTTTGGAAGTTATTTCTTGGTTATGTCTGTATACTGAAGAAGTTTCCATTCTGCAGATGGTTACAGAGGAAACATGTGACAGATGTCAGGACCACGGACAGCGGCACAGTGTAAGCTGCCGTCTGTTTATACAGAAGAATAAGCTATAATATTGCAACGGCGCTGATTTACTGTGAAGTTCCCAAATAGTTTTTATCGCCTTTTTTTGGCCAGAATTTTGTCGCACACTGTCAGAAAATGCACTAATGTTCTCCAGAATATGCGCGAATGTGTGCCACAAAAAGGGGTGTGGCCACCTGTTTGCAACCAATTAACTAACGTTTTCCCACAAAAAATTTTGAATTAGCACCATCAATTTCCAACCAAAACCTTGTCAGAAAATCGACCTTTTTTACTTTAACCACTTAGATATTGTAATTTTTAAAGGATAAGTATCTTGAAAAAAAAAAAAATTATCCCCCAGCGATCTAAAACTTTAGATCGCGGGGGGGATAAGGGTTAGTTTTTTTTTTTTTATAATACTTATCCTCTAAAGCATACCCATCAGATCCAACAAAAATTTATTTTTTATAGTTCCCGTATACGGGAACCGTAGTTACAAATCGTAGTGTGAACCCAGCCTAAGATGTCTTGGGGCCGGAGTACCCCTTTAATGCTAATGCAATCTCATTTTTGGGGAGTTGGCCACAAGTCCTGAAACGGAGCTGCCATTTTGGCATAGAATATCGGTGAAAAGTTTAACAAACAATTGTTGGTTTAAAAAGTTGGATACGTCTGAAGGTGCAGCAAATTTATCATACACCATAATGCAAAGTAATAGATTTCGATAAACTACCATACCGTTATTATGTTGTATTGTCTAAGTCTATGCTTTCTAAGTATCTTACAGGATTAGTAACTCTTCTTTATGTAAAATCTAAAACAAATATAACAAAAAGTTAAAATAGACCCAATCATTTCAATTGTATATATATATGGGGTCTTGAGTATAAACAATTGGACTATATAAACAATTGGAGTATCATTATTTTTGTTATAATTTTTTGTTATAACTGATTTCACGATGTCATATGGTTTCCAATTTTCTTCTCTTATACTGATAAACGTCATCATAAAAATGTTTTAAACCGAATTAACAGAAGGTCTAAGTTCAAGCAAAGGTCAAAAACCGGTCTTCTAAATTCTCACGGGGGGGACTTTGTGTTATATAATTTTATGTAAGTTTTTAGTTAGTTTGATGTCTAACAGAGGGAACCGAGTGCAGCTTCCTCATGAGTGGGTGTTATCAATGTTCATCTAACAGGATATGAATGTTTGTCTCCAGGTTTCTGAACTGTTCCTTTTTTAGTGGTTGAATACGGTAAATACATTAACATTTCCTTTTTACTCTTTTTTTTTTTAAGGTCAAACCGACTGGTACCGATAAATTGTATGTCATTACAGAATTGGTTTGTAAGTATCGCCTTGTCTTTTTATACAGTTTAAAAAAATGATCTCAGCCTGGGGGAAAACAGAAAAACAAACAAACAATATACTTACCTTTTTCAGTCCCGCTGCCTCTCACTTGTGCTGCCGATGGTTGAGGTGGGACACCGGAGTGGGAAGCCCCACACACAGCCAATGTTTAGTCTGGACAACATGTCAAAAGTTATTTCCAATAACATGAACAGCTTCACTTCACAAACTTATTATGAAAGGGCAGAATTCTAAAGAATGTTCACGGATTATCTCTATTCTCTCTGGTTTCTACTGCTTTTAAATGCCATGACCATGGCTGTATATTTGCTAGTGGATAAATAGGCATACAAGTCAATGGTGCCCATCAGAATTCAGTGGTATCCACTCAAATACAAATCTGTTATAGCATGGTTCTTTTAAGAAGGGGAACCATTGAACTCATGTGAACAGAGCCTAAGCTACTTTGTGAATTTTTTTATGGGGATAAGTGATCACAGGAAGTCTGACCTAAGTTAAAGGGGTATTCTGGCCAAAGACATCTTATCCCCTATCCACATTCTATGTGGGGCTGCTGCTTAAGTCTTGAAAACCTCTGTGTTTCCGGGACTGGGGAAGTGATGTCACGCCACGCCCCCCCCCCCCCATTCATGTCTATGTCGTGGCCATCACGCCCCCTCCCATAGACATGAATAGAGGGGGCGTGGTGTGATGTCACACCCCCAATCCTGGAAACCTGGGGGTTTCCGAAACTGGAGACGCAGCTCCGCATAGAGTGTGGGTGCTGCAGGGAGATCACGGGGGGGGGGGGGGTGGTCCAGCAGCAGGCCCCCCGCGATCAGACATCTTATCCCCTATCCTTTGGAGGGAACCGAGTGCAGCTTCCTTTGGATAGGGGATAAGATGTTTTTGCCCGGAATACCCCTTCAAGTTTTTTCTAAGGCTCAGGTGCCTGCTGTAATGTGGATCCTAGCAGCAAGATGTCTGCCCTGTTCCCACATAAAGAAAATCCAGTACAAATTTACGTTTCCCTTATTTTCTGCACATAGAATACATTTTTATGTAGTTTGTGAAATCTAGTACAAATTTCATTTTATTTCTCATTTTTAGCGTCTTCTACATCACCAGACTGTAGGAATATTAAGCTTGAGCCAATAAAAGGTGACTTGACAGTGGAAGATGGCTCAATAGTTTGTAGATCGACTGGAATCTACGCACTCTATTTGTATGCCGAGGCGAAGGACAGAAAGGAAACAGGAAAAATCACTTTGAACATCAAGCATCCAGGTAAAGGTAGATTGCGTGAGACCAAAGAGGATGTACGGAATGGCTACGTACGTGCAACTCTACTTGAACATCTCTATCAGGAGTCGAGAATTTACCTCAACACAAGTCTCTGTTTGAACGTGTTGCAGTTGACGGTCTTTCAACTCTGATCCTTTTCTGATATCAGGGAAATCAATTCCTACGAGATATTCCCCTCATCATTCACAGTAACTGACCTGATCAATGTGGAGGACTGCCTGAAAGCTAAAACTATAGACGGTTACCCGTAACATAATACGTGTTGGAAAACGTCAAGAAGATGTCTTCAACTCAAAGCTAGAAGAATAATGGACAAGTTATACATACAAAGGAAAATGCAACTTATATTGTAACAGTCCAAATCTTATATGCAGCTTTTTAATCAAGGATTTCTCACTTTGCTAGCAAGTCAAGTTTTTCTTCATCGAAGAGTAACTCACTTCTCTTCCAGGACAGCATCTACAGCTCATTTTGCCCCAGCCATTGAGCCGGAATACAATATTTTTTCCTTCTTTATTGGGTTCTGTCAATAGGACTAAGTAAGCTGGTGTTTATTGGGAACAATCGTCTGACATTGGTTATGGGAGGAACTCAGTAGGTGTTGATGATTGGATGCACCCTGCTGGTCTTTACAGAAAACACTCCAGATTTCTTTATGAGGGACACTCTCCTGGCATTTGTAAGGGGGGGGGGGTAATGGGGAGGTACTAAGTTGTTTGTACTGAGACAGTATGCTGGCACAGTGTATGGAACCCACACATCTGGTTTTGTTTATGATGGGGGCATTTAGTTGATGTTGGTGTGGAGGTCACCTTGCTAGTGTTAGTTATGGGGGGGGGGAGTTAATCAGATTATATTATTTATTGGGGCATTTTTGGCCAGTTGGAAGGTACATGAACTGATTTTTTACATATGTACAATTGAAGGGCATATGAGCCAGTCAGACTTTTATTGTAGAGTGGAGGTGTTTCTGATTTATTAGTAGCTCTCAAAAAACTCTCACGTTTAGGAATGATGATAGCTGGAGGTCTCCCTTTGTATAGATAGATTTAGTACTTGTTACACTTTTGGGAGCTCAGGGCTCCCGCCACCTAGATCACACATCATCGGCAACCTCCGAGGCTGCCACTATAGGTCCACTCCTGAACTCTACAATTAATCACTCTATCAAAATGACACAAGACATTGGTAGAAGCAACTTGCACCTCAGTCGCCTCCACAATGTTCAATAATGGCCTGTAAAAAAAAGAAAAGAAAAAAAAAAGTTTTTCCATTAGGCAAACAAATGCAATGTGTTTGGAAAGTGAAATAAATGTGGGATTTTATACTGTGTGTTGAGGTGGGGGGACTGGGGTTAGGACAAGCAAATACTGTACTATTTCTTTAATAGTAAAATAATCTGACTATCTGCAGAACTTTTATCGAAAGGAGAGTAACTAGGAAGCTACTGTAAGGTAGTGCTATATATTTACACCTGCCAGAGGTTAAAGGAGATGTCTGGGAACTTACTGGGGCTATATTTACAGCCTCTAGAGCTGGAAATATACTGGGAGTAAGATTTTAGCTGCCAAAGGGAGAAGAAGACTGACTTGTCCTTACAGAATGACTATATTTACAGCTGTCAAAGGAGAAAGAGACAAGGGAAAGGAAGGAAAGAGATTGTCTGGAAGCATACCGAGGGACAGTATTTAAATCTTACTAGGGACTATATTTACAGATTGCAGAATTTAAAGTAGAATAACTGGGAACATACTGGAAGTAAGTTTACAGCTGCCAAAGGGGGAAGAAGACTGACTGGTACTTACTGAATGACTATATTTACAGCTGCCAGAGGGAGAAGGAGACTAGCTGGAAATGTACTGAGGGATCATATTTACAGATGAGAGAAAAAGACTGTGTTTGAACCTATTGTGGGGCAATTTACACCAGAATTGAAAAACCCTGACTAACTCTCCATTTTGCTAAGAAAACCTGAAAAGGGGGCGTGGCTGCTAGGAAAAGGGGGTGTGGTCTCCAAAAGGGGCGTGTTCCCGACATTTAAAAAAAAAGAAAGAAAAAAAGAAACATATTTACTAAGGTTTCCACATAAAATGTGGTGGATTTGAGCTGAGGAAAACCCTACAGATCAGAGCATGTGTAAAAAAAGCAAAATGTAGGGAAAGTGGAAAATGTAGGGAAACCTTAGTAAAAACTGTGGAAAATAAATTGTAGGGAATTAAAACCCACAAAGAAACCTACACAACACTCTTAGTAAATAAGGGCCAATATGATGAAGTTCTGATATGGGGAAATATGGAGGACACAAACATCTTTGAACAAATACTGGAGGCGAAGCAGGTCAGCAACATTACATTTACCTGGAGGGTTCAATACTATTTAACTAATAAATAAGTTTGACAACCTGCACATACTGTATAGCTAAAATTACAATGTATTCATCAATCACAATTTTTTTTTCTTGGCTTTGTCATATGTCATCATGATGTCCTCTTTGTTATACATTTATTTATTAATTTATTATTACATAATTAATGTTTTTTTTTTTTTTTTTTTTTCAAATGGGTCATCTGGCTTTTGGCTTCCTCTTGTCTTTACTACCTCCTGTTTAGGGATAGTTCAGTTGATTGTTAGTGTTTTGGGTTAGTATTTATGGCCAACAAAGACAGGTAAGGCCCTGTACAGTTTGAACTGAACCCAGCAAAATCTATTTTAGGCTTCATTGTGATGGATCCTGTTGATTTACATTTAGGTCTATCATGTTATTTTTTTTATGTCAAGAATAGGTGTGAAAACTGCACAATTTTTTGCTATAAATATGCTGGAACCCTGAATGGAAATAATAAAATGAATATGTAAACCGAGCCTTAGACATATTTTCATCTATGCTTTTACCATACAAAATGTGTAGAATTTGCAGAGTAGCAACCTATACAAAAACTATGTGGTAGACAATTTTAGACACAGCCCATTTTCATTTTTGCATTTTAGTTTTTTCTTCATCGCCTTATAACAACCATAACTCTTATTATTCATAATTTGATCACTCACCCATATTAGGGCTTATTTTCTGTGTGACCAATTGTACTTTGTAATGACACTTTTCATTTTACCATAAAATGTACGATGAAACAAAAAATTAGTTGTGGTGGAAAATCAAAAAGAAAAATGCAATTTTGCCACTTTTGTGGGGTTTCGCTTTGACATAGTGCATTTTACGGTAAAAAATTAACATGTGATCTTTATTCTTGGGGTACATACTAGAGATGAGCGAACTTTTCAAAAATTCGATTCGGCCGATTCGCCGAATTTTCCCGAAAAGTTTGTTTTGATCCGAATTTGTTTGTGGCGAATCGATATTAAAAAAGGTTATTTCTAGCCTACATACAGCCTCTATAGGGGTATAGAACACTTTGCTGTGTCCTAAAATGCATATGGAGTGTGCTGGGGTAGTGAAATAATACTGTTATGCAGAATAGCATGCAGATTACCGGCATCACTCTTAGAATCACTGCCGCACAGCAGCACAATGACAGACCTGGTGGTGGCATCAGTGACAGGAGACCATATAGTGACTGAATGACATAGCGTGGAGGTGTTGGCAGCATGAGGAGACCATATAGTGGCTGAATGACACAGCGTGGACATGTTGTCAGCATGAGGAGACCATATAGTGGCTGAAGGACACAGCGTGGAGTTGGCTGATGCACTAGTACACTACACACCAGGGCTTCACAATCCCCCCCCCCAAAAAAAAAAAACAACACAATATATGAAATTTTTGACAAAGATTTCTCATAGATAGCACCCGCTATCCAAAAATGAGAAATTTCTAGACCCAGGCCCCAACTCTGCGGCATCAGGAACCCATAGATTGCCTGAAAGACACAGCCTGGAGTTGGCTGATGCACAAGTACACACCCGGGCTTCGCAATCCACCCCAAAAAACCGCAAAATTTTATTGAAATTGTCTGACAAAATATCTGTTTTTTAAAAACAAGCGCATATACAGCAGTTCAGAAGACTCTATAATGCAGGATGGTGGACCACCAAAAGACATTCTTCTGAAAAATAATAAACCACACAATGTTTGACATTTGGTTAAAAAAATTATTACATGTGTGTAAGTGCATCTGTCTTCAAAAGATCAGATCACAAAAGGATTCTAATCGCCAAAAATTATTAAACAGAGTTAATCCCTCTCCATATATTTTATAATTTTTTTCATTAAAAAATCACACGCAACAAGCGTTCCGTTGTGTAACGGTTAGCATTCTGCAAAATTCAATTTTATTACTGATAAAATTCTCAGTAAATTTAACAATAACACTACCCAAGAGTGTTTAACTACCCCATACATTGCACCAGGAGCAGTCAGGAGTAGGCCTCAGCAGTACCCAAGAGGCTTTAATAACCCCTTACCTTGCCCGATCAATTGCGAGATCGAGCAATAACAGGTGTGTTATGGCCTCAGATGTCCTGGGCCGCACTAGCACTCCACTGAACGGATTAGAGTGTCTCTATCTTTCAAGGACAGGAGCGTGTTGCACGCTGAAACCAGTTCGTGATAGGGATCTGGGATTGCAATTATTTAACCTTAAAACGAGAAATTACCAGTAAGTGAGGGTCATAACTCCCTGCCCTTTGTACACACCGCCCGTCGCTATAAGCGATTGGATTAGTTAGTGAGTTGGTTAGTGAGGTCCTCGGATCGGCCCAGGCGGGGTAGGAGAAGGCCCTGGCAGAGCACCGATAATTTAATGATCATTGTTGAAATTTGCATTAAGCATGTAATTAGCTATTGCTAAACATCCAAAAATTTAAGGCCCAAGGCCAGAGGCACCAGGGAGGCAAGTAGCTCCTGAAAGACACAGAATGAGTCTGGATCATGCATTTGCAGTACCCTAGAGGTTTTCATAACCCCTTACATTTAAAGATCAATGTTTACATTTGCATTAAGCATGTATTTAGCTACTGCTAAACTTAAAAAAATTATAGGCCCAAGGCCTGAGGCACCAGGGAGGCAAGTAGTTTGTGAAAGACACAGAATGAGTCTGGAGCAGTAATTTGCAGTACCCAAGAGGTTTTCATAACCCCTTACATTTAAAGATCAATGTTGACATTTGCATTAAGCATATATTTAGCTACTGCTAAACTTCAAAAAATTATAGGCCCAAGGCCAGAAGCATCAGTTTTCCCCATATTAGGAGCATAGTTGTCCCCCAGATTAGGCAGCAAAGATGTCACCCAGATTAGGCAGCATACATGTTCCCCAGATTAGGAGCATAGTTGTCCCCCAGATAAGGAGCATAGTTGTCTCCCAGATTAGGCAGCATAGATGTCCCCCAGATTAGGAGCATACTTGTCCCCCAGAGTAGGCAGCATAGATGTCCCCCGGATTAGGAGCATACTTGTCCCCCAGATTAGGCAGCATAGATGTCCCCCAGATTAGGCAGCATAGATGTCCCCCAGATTAGGCAGCATAGATGTCACCCAGATTAGGCAGCATAGATGTCCCCCAGATTAGGCAGCATAGATGTCCCCCAGATTAGGAGCATAGTTGTCCCCCAGATTAGGCAGTATAGATGTCACCCAGATTAGGCAGCATAGATGTCCCCAGATTAGGAGCATAGTTGTCCCCCAGATTAGGAGCATACTTGTCCCCCAGAGTAGGTAGCATAGATGTCCCCCGGATTAGGAGCATACTTGTCCCCCAGATTAGGCTGCATAGATGTCCCCCAGATTAGGCATCATAGATGTCCCCCAGATTAGGCAGCATAGTTGTCCCCCAGATTAGGAGCATAGTTGTCCCCCAGATTAGGCAGCATAGATGTCACCCAGATTAGGCAGCATAGATGTCCCCCAGATTAGGAGCATACTTGTCCCCCAGAGTAGGCAGCATAGATGTCCCCCAGATTAGGAGCATACTTGTCCCCCAGATTAGGCAGCATAGATGTCCCCCGGATTAGGCAGCATAGATGTCCCCCAGATTAGGCAGCATAGATGTCACCCAGATTAGGCAGCATAGATGTCCCCCAGATTAGGCAGCATAAATGTCCCCCAGATTAGGAGCATAGTTGTTCCCCAGAGTAGGCAGCATAGATGTCACCCAGATTAGGCAGCATAGATGTCCCCCAGAATAGGAGCATACTTGTCCCCCAGAGTAGGCAGCATAGATGTCCCCCAGAGTAGGCAGCATAGATGCCCGCCAGATTAGGAGCATACTTGTCCCCCAGATTAGGCAGCAAAGATATCCACCAGATAAGGAGTTTAGTTGTCCCCCAGATTAGGAGCATAGTTGTCCCCCAGATAAGGAGCATAGTTGTCCCCCAGATTAGGCAGCATAGATGTCACCCAGATTAGGCAGCATAGATGTCCCCCAGATTAGGCAGCATAGACGTCCCCCAGATTAGGAGCATAGTTGTTCCCCAGATTAGGCAGCATAGATGTCCCCCAGATTAGGCAGCATAAATGTCCCCCAGATTAGGCAGCATAAATGTCCCCCAGATTAGGAGCATAGTTGTCCCCCAGATTAGGCATCATAGTTGTCCCCCAATCAGCACGGGCCGGTCAGAGCCAATCAAAGAGCCGTATGTGGCAAGCGGGCCGTACAATGCCCAGGTCTGCCCCAGAGGGTTTCATAACCAACCACAATAGAGAAAATTTTGTTGTAGGAGCATGGTCAATCTACTCAGACCCATCTGTCATTGGTGGCTGGAAATCCTGGCTGATCCATCCCTGATTCATCTTGACAAACGTCAGTCTCTCCACTTTTTTAGTGGACAGACGAGTTCGCCTTGGGGTGACTATGGCCCCGGCCGCACTAAACACCCGCTCTGATGGCACACTACTGGCCGGGCAGGACAGCTTTTCCAGGGCAAACTCCGCTAGTTGCGGCCATAAATCGAGTTTGGCTGCCCAGAAATCCAGCGGATCTTCAACAGTTGTTGGCAGGGTCATGTCGAGGTAAGCCACCACCTGCTGGTTCAGGTCCTGCTCCATGTCCACCTGCTGCTGATGAGTAGCTTCACTATGCGGCTGAAGCAAGCTACTCATCAGCGACTGTAGACTCAGGCTGCTGCTGATTGAGCTGGTACTGCTCCTGCCACCCCTCCCCTCCCCAGCAGCTGTGGCAGTGGAAGGTGAGTGCAGAGGGCCCCCCAAATCAGACCTGCGAGTGGATGGACCATGTGGCCGATAGGCATTGGCCAACCGACTACGTAGAAGCTCCCTGAAGTAGGTCAGTTTGTCCTCCCTCTCAGTGGGTGTAAAAAAAGGCCCCCATTCTGGGCTGATAGCAAGGGTCTAATAAGGTGGAGATCCAGAAGTCATCGCGCTGACGAATTTTGACAATTCAGGGGTCACTACGCAAGCAACTCAGCATGCATCGTGCCATTTGTGACAGTGACTAGCTGGGACTACCTGCCTCCATCTCCACTGCATACTGCCACGGTGTGTCTGGGTCCTCTGTCTCGCCTCCCTCGTAATAACCCTCCAGCGCCTCTGGCTGCTTCTGCTCCTCCTCTCCTGTCCAATGACCAGAAACACCGGCCATCTCATTCACCGTAAACTGTGCTCCGCTCTGCCCCTCATCCTCCTCCTCCAGTTCATCCCCCACAGGACTCATGTAGCCTTCTGATGTAGGCGCAACGTCTCCATTGCCGTGACCAGCCATGTTTTCAATCATTTTTTGGAGTAAATGTAGGAGTGGAATTACGTCGTTCATGGCTAACAAAAAATGTGGCTTCCTCAAAGGGCCTCAGCAAACGGCAGGTGTCACGTATGAGCTGCCACTCGTTCACATTGAAGTTACACAGGGGAGTACTCCTATCTGCTTGTATCATCAAAAAATCTGTGATGGCTTTTCTTTGTTCGTATAGTCTGTCCAACATATGGAGGGTGGAATTCCAACGTGTGGAAACGTCACAAATGAGACTATGTTGTGTGCTTGGCGGTGTACGAGTGGCTGAAGTGCATGCACAGTTTCCTTGCTATTGTCAGGACGTCTAGCAAATGGGGTGAAGACTTGATAAACTTCTTGACAATGACAACCAGATTCAACACGTGTGCCATGCAGGGCGAATGGTTCACACTTCCTTGTCGCAGCGCGGCCACAATGTTCTTTCCATTGTCGGTCACCATTGTTCCCATTTCCAGATTTCGTGGAGTAAGCCATACTCGGATTTCTTCCATAATGAACTTTAGCAGTTCCTCCCCTGTGTGCCACCATTCGCCAAGGCAAACCATGTGAAGGACGGCTTGACACCGCTGTGCCCTACACACGTGGTACGATGAAGGGCCACCGAGATTTGGATGTGCAGTGGAGGCCGAGGACACGGGGGAGGAGGCGCACACTGTAAAAGGACCAACTGCCTGGGAGCGAGAGTGTGGAGGAGGAAGCGGTGTGACCTTTCCAAGTTGCTGTTGTGGCTGAGCAGGAGCAAAATTTACCCAGTGGGCCGTAAAAGACATGTATTGTCCCTGCCCGTAGTTACAGCTCCACAGGTCGGTGCTGCCGTGCACTTTTGAACACACCGACAGGGTCAAGGACTGGCCCACCTTCTCTTGTACAAACTTATGCAGGGCTGGTACTGCCTTCTTCGCAAAGAAATGACGGCTTGGGACTCTCCACCTCGGCTCGGCACAAGCCATCAATTTCCTGAAAGCTGCAGAGTCCACCAGTTGGAAAGGGAGGGACTGCAACACCAGCAACTTGGACAGGAGCACATTGAACTTCTGCGCCGTTGGATGAGTGGGCGCATACTGTTGTCTCTTGGACATGGCTTCGCCGATTGATTGTTGGCGGAATGGCTGACTACGAGCGGAAGAAGCAGTAGCGCAAGAAGGAGGGTTTGACAGAGGGTTTGACCTTTGGCTGAGGTGGTGGAGCCTTGGCTGGATGACGGAGGGAGCGGATGGCCACTGGGTGATGCGGCAGGCTGGACCACTACATCGGAGCCACGGTTATCCCTGGCCACTTTATGGTGTATCATGTGTTGACGCAGGGCCGTGGTGCCAATATTGGGACCCTGGCCATGCTTCACTTTCTGTCGACAGATTTTGCATGTGACTACGCTAAGGTCCTCCGGATTCTTTATGAAGAACAACCACACCGCAGAGTAGCTGATTTTCCCACCCGCAGTCCGCACTATTTCACTGCTATTGGCGCCATCTCCAGGAACCCCTGTTCCACTACCTCCCTGAATAGTAGCTTGCCGCAAAGCAGGTGGTCTCCCCCTGGCACGTTTGGCTCCTGAATTTCCACTACTGCCTCCACCAAGCTGATTGCCAACCGTGCTACCGCCTTGCTGCCTCATAGACAAAGAGCGAATCTCTTCTCCTGATGATGATGAAGCCCTGGCTTCTGCACCCGGCTCCCAATTAAGATCGGCTTCATCATCATCAAAAGATGTGTGCACGTCACTGATGTCCTCCTAGTGTTCCACAACAGTGTCTGCCTCAGGACCCTGAACAATTGAAACACCACCTCCCACTTCACTCTCCGCATCGCTACTTGCCCGCCTTGCGGAGCAAGCGACGCATGTCTCCTCACATTCACGGCTACCCATTAGATGCTGACTGTCCTCTATTACATCGTCCTCAGTAAATAGTGGAGCTGAACCCAAAGCATGAGATACTTCTTTGGGAGAGGGAACAGCATAGGGCAAAGACAATGGGATTACGGGGACTGCTCCCGGGCCTTGCCAACTGAGGGTTGTGTCTGAGGAACCCACTGACTCTTGACTGGGGTTGTCACATGTCGCTTGTGATGATGGGGATGAGATTGCAAACCAATTGACGAGGAGAGATGGGTCGACGACACGACCGCTGGGTGTTAACGGGAGCTCAGGCTTATTGCTGCGACTCCTGCTGCCACTCGCCCCAATTCTGCTGCCAACTCTGCCTGACGTATGTAGGCCTCTGCCCCTTCTCTGTGCACGTCCTGGCACTTCCCTGCCTGACATACTTAGTGCGTTTATGAGGGTATAGAACAGCAGCAGGCGATTACTTACGGCTGTCCTTTCAAAGTATATAGGCCCTAGACAGAATAACAGTTACTAAATAGTACACTCCTTTGTTGTATGTATGCCCTTTGCAATGATGAGCGCACTGGTATGCAGGTGTATACTAATGTGTGGAATAGCACTGAATTTAGCACAGAGACAGAATAACAGGTAGTAAATAGTACACTACTTGGTTTTATGTAGGCCCTTTGCAATGATGAGCGCACTGTTAAGAGTATTTATACGCAGAAAAAACATTTTTTTTCTTTAATACACCGGCAGGTGTATAACGTGTGGTATAACACTGAATTTAGCACAGAGACAGAAAAAAAGGTAGTATATGGTACGCTATTTGCTTGTATTTAGGCCCTTTGCAATGATAAGGCCACTGTTAAGCGTATTTTTACGCAGGAAAAACTTATTTTTTTCTTTAATACACCGGCAGGTGTATAACGTGTGGTATAACACTGAATTTAGCACAGAGACAGAGTAACAGGTGAAAAATGGTAAAAAGGCACTAAAGTCCACACTAATATGACTTATTTCTGAACAGCAGCAGGACCCAACAGTGCAGCACCACAAAAAAAAAAAAAATAATCCAGGGATTAAACCCTAATTGCACGCTGAAAAATGAGGAGATAAGATGGTTGATAAAGTTCAGACAGCTTGGAGATCTGTATGAGGCAGCTGACAGCTATCTGCCCCTCTCTGCTGCAATGCTCAATAACGTGAATAGGAGGTTTAGCTATCAATGATCCTTCTCAGTGTAACAGCACAGCACTCTGCACTCCTGCTTTTCCCTAATGCTGATGTGACTAGCAGTTGCAGTGTAACGCTGTGGTATGAGCTATTCACACACACGCAGTCCCGTCCTCTCCATCTGACTGCATAGATGAAATGAAGAGAGGCAAGATGGCCGCCAATTATATAGGGCCTGTGACATCACAGGGGTCAGTGAACACTGATAGGCTGCATCTCACGTGTGATTCAGGGTCAGCCCGTCTACCTTCATTCCCGCCGCTGTTTCCTGCCCTCCCATAATCCCCTGCCCCATGTACTCACATGTGGATCCACCATCTTAGGTCTCCAATAGCCTGGAACACTGTAAAATGGAGTTTAATGAAGCGATTTGCGCGATAGAATCGCGGCGATATTCATATTCGTTGCAAATCGAATTTTTCATGAAATTCGTAACGAATTCGGGTTCGTCAACTTCGATTCACTCATCTCTAGTACATACGATTAAACTTATGACCATGTCTAAACTCATGTTTTTTTTTTATTATTAAACTACTTTTAAAACATTTTCAGTCAAACATATTTTTCCATATACGGGGTTGTATGAGGGCACATGTTTTGCGCAATGATCTGTCATTTTTATTGGTACCCCTTTTGTGTACACATGACTTTTTGGTAAATTTTTATTATTATTATTATCATTATTATTTTTTTTTTATGTGATGTGACCAAAAATCTGCCACTTTGGTGTATTTTTAATGTTTACACCTCTCACTGCACAGGACCATTAACATTTTAATTGAAAAGTTTGGACATTTTTGCATGTGGTGATATCAACTATGTTTATTTATTTTATTGTTTTCCTTTTTTTTTGTCAAATGGGAAAAGAGGGTAATTGTTTTTAAGGGGGGAGGGGCTTATTCACATTTAACAAACTTTTTTTTTTTGCTCTTTTTTAAGTCCCCCAGAGGACTATTTCATAGCACCAGGAGGTGGTAAGCATAGCTCTGGGAGCCATCTTTAACCATGGGACCCCTGCAATTGCACTGCAAGTGGTCCGATGAGTACCCCCGAACCCCATATATACTTCAGATGCCGTGATCAATAATGATCATGGCATTTGAAAGGTCATTAGCAGACATCAGCAGGATCGCTGATGTACGGCATTACCCATGAGGTCCCGACTGCCGATTCCAATCACTGTGTCAGGAGACGCGGTGATATGGAACCCTGCAACGTACATGTAGGTCTTTGTACACTAAGTACCAGGGCACATCAAAGTGATTAAAGGAGTACTTCCAGAGTTCTGAACATTTTGTTCAGAACGATCAGAGCCGGAGGTGATGTCAGGCCACACCCCCTCCATTCATGTCTATAGGAGGGGGCGTGTCGGCTGACACGCCCCTCCCATAGATATGAATGGTGGGGGGCGTGACTTGATGTCACGAGGGGGGCGTCGCTGTGACATCATGACCACTGCCACAGGAAGCCGACTTTTCGTCCCGCTGCTGAGGCCCTCCGCGATCAAACTGAAAGCATTGAAATCATTGCACTGTAATGTCGTTTATTTGTGTCAAATTGAATCTAAAATTTTAACTGACATTTCGTTCACTTCTAATATTGACTGACAAGATTAAAATTTTAGGCCACAAAACTTCACTAAAGGGGATTTTATTTAACACTTTACTTCAGCATTGATATGAAAAATAACATATTGTACCATTCAAAACTATTAGAAAATATGTTTAATTTTACATTTGTAAACATTAAAATGATGCTAAAATGATTATAAATCTATGCCATGATTATAAATCTATGCTCCAATGGCTTCCAATAAATCATTGAAGCTTCTTGAGGTAGCCATTACATGGATGCCAGTTTTGTATGCCATACTCTGCCATCTGTCACCCAGAGGCTAAGGTTACGTTCAGACAAGCGGATTTACAGCTTACTTTACGCTGCGGATCTGCCGCTGAAGGATCTCTGTATGCTTTACATGTGCCTGCTTGAAGCAGCAATCCGCCGCTACGTGCAGACACACTGAAGCGATGTGCGAGTCGCCGCGCATGCGCAGTGTACTCGCACACGTCGCGCCCGCTCCCCCAGCTCAATGAGCTAGGCCGAGAGCTGCCGCGATGTGCGAGTAGCAGACAGTGTGTCTGCTCGGAGCGGCGTATTGCAGCTCCGAGCAGGCAAATGTAAAGGCAGCATATAGAGGTCCTTCAGCGGCGGATCCGCAGCTAAATATGCGCGGATAATCCGCTCGTCTGAACGTACCCTAATAGAGTATTTATTTAACAAGACTGTTTTAGCCTCCATCTGGCAGTGAATGCCTATGGATGTGTTTAGTGTGTACAATGGAAGCTTTCCTGATATACAAGCAAAACATAATGCAAAAAAAAAAGAGAAAATGATAAGAATCATTGTTTTACAATAGCGTGGTAACTAACAAAATGCCTAAATCTACTAATGACTTCTCTGCACACCATGTTTTTAAAGGGGTACTCCACTGCCCCAGCATGCAGAACATTTTGTTCTGAATGCTGGATGCGGGCTGCGGGGGCCGTGACATCATGGCCACTCCCCTCGTGATATCACGCCCTCTAAATGCAAGGCTATGGGAAGGGGAGTGGCAGCTGCCATGCCCCCTCCCATAGACTTTCATTGAGGAGGCATGGCATGACATCACAAGGGGCAAGGCCGTTATGTCAGGATCCCCACAGCCTGCACCCAGCAGTCAGAACAAAATATTCTGAACGCTGGGGCAGTGGAGTACCCCTTTAATGTTGAAATAAAGTATTTGTTGGAGAATTTCCCGTATAAAGCAAAATCTAAAAAAAATTCTAGTATTATAATTTTGATCATTCTTGATGAATACCGAGTGCTTCAACTATTTAAATATATAATTTTCTAAGAAAAAAACAATAATTCAGAAATAAAAATTCTCTGAATTATTTCTGTCTTTCTACTAAATGTTAAAATGTTTTAAAATTAAAGTGTAACATATTTTTTTTTTTTTTTTGTGATTGAAAACTGACAAAAAACTATAGTGTATTTTATAACTTTCATATTTATGAAGATTTACTGTTGGTTACAAAGGATAGTCTCTGATCAACATTCCTATTTTGCTACAGATTTAAGGTTTTAAGATACAATATTCTACATCTATGTTACTTTTTCTTTTTTTTTTTTCTCTCGATTTTCAATTTTGTTTATGTAAAATGTTGAGTTTATTTAAAGGGGTATTCCAGGAAAAAAACTTTCTTTTTTTTATTTTTATATAAACTGGCTCCAGAAAGTTAAACAGATTTGTAAATTACTTCTATTAAAAAATCTTAATCCTTTCAAAAAATATCAGCTGCTGAAGTTGAGTTGTTGCTCTCTGTCTGGCAACAGTGCTCTTTGCTGACATCTCTGCTTGTCTCGGGAACTACACAGAGTAGAAGAGGTTTGCTATGGGGATTTGCTTCTAAACTGGGCGGTTCCCGAGACACGTGTCATCAGAGAGCACTTAGACAGAAAAGAACAACTCAACTTCAAAAGCTGATAAGTACTGAAAGGATTAAGATTTTTTAATAGAAGTAATTTACAAAACTTTCAAGAGCCAGTTGATATATATAAAAAAAAGTTTGTTCCTTGATAAACCCTTTAATATAAAGAATGAAACATGAGAATATTTTTTTTCAATATCTTTCATTTTTTTTATTTCATTTTTAAATAAAATTATGAAATGTAAAATATCAAACTCATGTTAGTGTTTTATTTTTATTCCCAACCGGATTTTATAAAGTGGTATTTTAATGGTGTAAACATTAACTCTAGTGCTCATAATACATATGCTTAAACAACTGTTAAAAGTCCCTAAATTGTGCCTTTTGTTTATTAAGTCACAGAAGGAACTTAAAGTGAACCTGTTGTTTCAGAATATTTTTTTAAAGGGGTAGTCCAGTGGTGAAAAACTTATCCCCTATCCTAAGGATAGGGGATAAGTTTGAGATCGCGGGGGTCCGACCGCTGGGGCCCCCTGCGATCTCTCTGTACGGAGCCCCGGCTCTCCGCCGAGATAGCGGGTGTCGACCCCCGCACGAGGCGGCGGCCGACACGCCCCCTCAATACATCTCTATGGCAGAGCCGGAGATTGCCGAAGGCAGCGCTTCGGCTCTGCCATAGAGTTGTATTGAGGGGGCGTGTTGGCCGCCGCCTCGTGCGGAGGTCGACACGCCCCCTTCCCGCGGGCTGTCGGGGCTCCGTACAGGAGATAGCAGGGGGCCCCAGCGATCGGACCCCCCGCGATCTGCAACTTATCCCCTATCCTTAGGATAGGGGATAAGTTGCTCACCACTGAATCACCACTGGACTACTCCTTTAAATCTTGCTGAACTTGTTAGATTAACCTTTTAGAGGGGGGACAAGGTAAGTTAGTGCTGTCACTGTTGTTATTGAGCCACTGAGACCACCATGGTCTGAGCTGCTTGCCAGCAGAACACACATAGATACTTCCTTCCTTAGTTGCCCAGCCAATACCAGCACAGCACAACACTGCTTTGCCATGATATAGTCCTGGTGAAAGGGCACAAACAGGCTGACTCTGTGCTTGGGGAGGATTTACACATTACACTACTATAGATGACATGTGAAATGGAGAATGGTTTAAATGGGCACTGTCATGAAATAAAAAAATTGATATGTTGTAGTACTTAAGTACTACAACATATCTCTAATATACTTTCATTTAAAAAAGTGATTTTAAAACAGTTTAAAATCACTTTTAAATTCTGCCACTAGGGGTCGCCCTCCTAGTGGTCGAATGCATTCGGCAGTCACTAGTGAATTTCGACTCATTGAAGCCTGGCAATGAGTCGGAATTCACTCACTTCGGTGCTCGCTCCCGCCTGTCAATCAAACAGGCGGGAGTGAGCACTGAGAACAGAAGAAGCGCGCATTGGCTCCCCTGCTCCCTGGCCTTGCACGTCGGCCCCGCCTCCCGGCATCCCGTCTCTGCTGTCCTGCCCGTCGCTGCACTGTCCTGGTATGTCTGGGGGGTGGGGGTGTTAGGGGGGGGTTCTAGTAGCAGGTGTTCGGCTAGCAGGGTTCAGGGGAGGGGTAGCGGGGTTCAGGGGAGGGGTAGCGGGGTTCGGGTTGCGCCGCGGCCATGCATTGTTTTTAACACAGGGTGCCTCCAGTTTTTCCCCACTACAACTCCCAGCATGCCCTGAGAGCCAATAAATGTCAGGGCAAGCTGGGAGTTGTAGTGGTGAAACAGCTGGAGGCACCCTGTGTAGATGAACTAAGGGTGGAAGTCCCCCCCAGCAGGCATCAGTGACGTGGTGCCTGCTGTGGAAGTCTGCCTGGTAGTGAGCACTGCCAGGCAGACAAAACTACATTTTTTATATAGTAAAGAAAAAAAAATTAGGCAGGGAGGAGGTTAGGGATAGATGGGAAATAGGCAGGGACAGAGAGGGAAAAAAAGGGATGGTGGGAGCTACCCTTTAATGATGCACTGGGTTTGCAATGTATTGTGTAAGCAGAAATGCAAGAAACAGCAGCAGTAATGAAGAGGTTATGCTAAGCAGTGAGCTACTGCTACGGTCGATGATGACAAATCAGATTGGTTGGGATCAGACTGCTGAGGTGTCTACCAATCAAAAGAAAGCAGGAAAATTGTGCCATCATGTGTGCCCGCCCAGTACTCCAGTCATTCCCTATGGGGCTTCTGAATGTTGAAAAATACTGAATGTGCCGCTGTTTCATTAAGTCAAAGGATGTTTGTCCTCTGTTGTAACAATTGAGTGGGGGCTTCTAGTAGTTTGACCCCCTCTGATCCCCTAATTATCTCCTATGCTGTAGACAGGGAATCATTTTCTAAAATGAGAATACCCCTTTAAATTAGTGTTGAGCGGCATAGGCCATATTCGAATTCGTGAATATTTGCGAATATATGGACGAATATTAGCATATATGCGAAAATTAGCATATACAAAATTAGCATACGCGAAAATTCGCATATACGAAAATTAGCATATGCTAATTTTCGCATATGCGAATTTGCGTCTGGCAGTCTCACACAGTAGTATTAGAGCCTTCTTTACACCACACAAGCTGGAAGCAGAGAGGGATGATCACTGTGATGTGTGCTGTGAAGAAAAAAAAAAATAAACGAATATTCGTAATTACGAATATATAGCGCTATATTCGCGAAATTCGCGAATTCGCGAATATGCGATATTCGCGAATAATATTCGAATTGCGAATATTCGCGAGCAACACTACTTTAAATAGGAGTATTTCTTGATTCTCTGTCACTTTATGATTGACAGTTAGCTGGAAGCCGAGCCCTGTTTCCAAATCTCGCGAACAATTTGTATGCACAGTACCGGCAAGATTTGGAAACAGGGCTCTGCTTCCAGCTGACTGTCAATAAAGCAGGTACAAAGATGGAAGGGGTAGTGAGGGGGTGTTTTTAGCACCAAACAATATATATATATTTTTTTATATTATGAAAGGTATGATGTGTTTCCTCCCACCTCCAGCATCTTCTTGTTTCTGTCTGTAACCAACATCCTTCTCTGAACTCTTTGGGAATGGAGATGCTACTGCCCTCTATCTAGAGGAGTAGAAATGGAGAAAATGTTGTTGCCAGTGGTGCAGAAAAGAATGCCAGGGTTGTAGAAATGGGCAGGGATTTAATGCTGCTGGGTATGGATAGAAAGGGGGAAATGGACAATAGAAGACAGGTAATAAGGAGGACAATGCTGCTGCCAATAGAGGACAGGTAATAAGGAGGACAATGCTGCTGCCAATAGAAGACAGGTAATAAGGAGGACAATACTGCTGCCAATAGAGGACAGTAATAAGGAGGACAATGCTGCTGCCAATAGAGGACAGGTAATAAGGAGGACAATGCTGCTGCCAATAGAGGACAGGTAATAAGGAGGACAATGCTGCTGCCAATAGAGGACAGGTAATAAGGAGGACAATGCTGCTGCCAATAGAGGACAGGTAATAAAGAGGACAATGCTGCTGCCCCTAGTCATCTCCTATGCTGTAGACAGGGAATAACTTTCTAAAATGAGAATACCCCTTTAAATATGAGTATTTCTTGATTCTCTGTCCCTTTATGATTGACAGTTAGCTGGAAGCCGAGCCCTGTTTCTGAGCTGCCAATAGAGGACAGGTAATAAGGAGGACAATGTTGCTGCCAATAGAGGACAGGTAATAAGGAGGACAATGCTGCTGCCAATAGAGGACAGGTAATAAGGAGGACAATGCTGCTGCCACTTAGGGTGTGAATTGTAGCAGACAGATCCCCTTTGAAGTACTCCAGCAAAAATTAGTTTTATAATAAATATATCCACTATTTAAATGAAGTTATCCTCAGACAAAGATGACATACACCAATGGGCTATGTGGATTGTGTGTAGGAATGCGATAAAAATGATGATTCAAGTTGTACCAATATGGAATGCAAGGTGATATATTCTAATCCACTACTAGATCAGAAAAGACAACTAATAACCATGAGTACCTGTAGCCGAGTGCAGATGATGTGCAGGAGTTCAGATTCTGGTAACTGAGGCTGATATAAGATGTGGGTAATGTGTGCTAAAAAGAGTTAAGATATATATAAAGACCAGTATTAGTGTGGATCTAGGGAACACGCAGACCCTAGCTGGCGGGCAATGAATGATGCGTCCATCAGTTAGAGCGCTGTGGATAAGGTCTGGCTATTGTATTACAATCAAACACATAAATAAAAATGTCTATATGTTCAGAGAACTCAGTATCACTATGATATACCTGTGTCTGAAAATCCTATGGATGCAATTGATGACCTAAAGTTGCTGCTGTACAGTCCTTAACCCCTTAAGGACCAGGCCATTTTACACCTTAGGACCGGAGCGTTTTTTGCACATCTGACCACTGTCACTTTAAACATTAATAACTCTGGAATGCTTTTACCTATGGTTTTGATTCCGAGATAGTTTTTTCGTGACATATTCTACTTTATGTTATTGGTAAAATTTTGTCAATACTTGCATCGTTTCATAGTGAAAAATTCCAAAATTTTATGAAAAAATTGAAAATTTAGCATTTTTCTAACTTTGAAGCTCACTGCTTGTAAGGAAAATGGATATTCCAAATAAAAAAAATTTTTATTCACATATGCAATATGTCTACTTTATGTTTGCATCATAAAATTGACGTGATTTTACTTTTGGAAGACACCAGAGGGCTTCAAAGTTCAGCAGAAATTTTTCAATTTTTTACAAAATTTTCAAACTCACTATTTTTCAGGGACCAGTTCATGTTTGAAGTGGATTTGAAGGGTCTTCATATTAGAAATACCCCACAAATGACCCCATTATAAAAACTGCACCCCCCAAAGTATTCAAATTGACATTCAGTCAGCGTTTTAACCCTTTAGGTGTTTCACAGGAATAGCAGCAAAGTGAAGGAGAAAATTCACAATCTTCATTTTTTACCCTCGCATGTTCATATAGACCCAATTTTTTAATTTTTGCAAGGGGTAGAAGGAGAAAATGTATACTTATATTTTTAACCCAATTTCTCTCGAGTAAGCACATACCTCATATGTGTGTTTAGAGTGTTCGGCGGGCGCAGTAGAGGGCTCAGAAGCGACAAGGGTATTTTGGAGAGTACATTTTTCTGAAATGGTTTTTGGGGGGCATGTTGCATTTAGGAAGCCCCTATGGTACCAGAACAGCAAAAAATCCCTATTGGCATACCATTTTGGAAATTAGACCCCTTGGGGAACGTAACAAGGGGTAAAGTGAACCTTAATACCCCACAGGTGTTTCACGACTTTTGCATATGTAAAAAAATATTTTTTTTTCACTAAAATGTGTGTTTCCCCCAAATTTCACATTTTTGCAAGGGTTAATAGCAGAAAATACCCCCAAAAATTTGTAACCCCATCTCTTCTGAGTATGGAGGTACCCCATAAGTTGACCTGAAGTGCACTACGGGCGAACTACAATGCTCAGAAGAGGAGTCATATTTGGCTTTTTGAGAGCAAATTTTGGTCGGGGGGCATGTTGCATTTAGTAAGCCCCTATGGTGCCAGAACAGCAAACCCCCCCCCACATGGCATACCATTTTGGAAACTATACCCCTTGAGGAACGTAACAAGGAATAAAGTGAGCCTTAATACACCACAGGGGTTTCACAACTTTCGCATATGTAAAAAAAAAAAAAAAATGTCACTAAAATGTGTTTTCCCCCCCAAATTTCACATTTTTGCAAGGGTTAATAGCAGAAAAGACCCCTCAAGATTTGTAACCCCATCTCTTCTGAGTATGAAGGTACCCCATAAGTGGACCTGAAGTGCACTACGGGCAAACTACAATGCTCAGAAGAGAAGGAGTCATATTTGGCTTTTGGAGAGCAAATTTTGCTCGGGGGGCATGTTGCATTTAGGAAGCCCCTATGGTGCCAGGACAGCAAAATAACCCCCACATGGCATACCATTTTGGAAACTAGACCCCTTGAGGAACGTAACAAGGTGTACAGTGAGCATTTACCCCCCACTGGTGTCTGTCAGATCTTTGGAACAGTGGGCTGTACAAAATTTTTAATTTGCACAGCCCACTGTTCCAAAGATCTGTCAGACACCAGTGGGGTGTAAATTCTCACTGCACCCCTCATTACATTCCGTGAGGGGTGTAGTTTCCAAAATGGGGTCACATATGGTTTTTTTTTTTTGCGTTTGTCAAAACCGCTGTAACAATCAGCCACCCCTGTGCAAATCACCTCAAATGTACATGGTGCACCCTCCCTTCTGGGCCTTGTTGTGCGCCCCCAGAGCACTTTGCGCCCACATATGTGGTATCTCCGTAGTCGGGAGAAGTTGCATTACAAATTTTGGGGGTCTTTTTTCCCTTTTACCTCTTGTCAAAATGAACAGTATAGGGCAACACCAGCATGTTAGTGTAAAAAATTAATTTTTTTACACTAAGATGCTGTTGTAGACCCCAACTTCACCTTTTCATAAGGGTCAAAGGAGAAAAAGCCCCCCAAAATTTGTAACACAATTTCTCCAGAGTACGGCGATACCCCATATGTGACCCTAAACTGTTGCCTTGAAATACGACAGGGCTCCAAAGTGAGAGCGCCATGTGCATTTGAGGTCTGAATTAGGGATTTGCATAGGGGTGGACATAGGGGTATTCTACTCCAGTGATTCCAAAACAGGGTGCCTCCAGCTGTTGCAAAACTCTCAGCATGCTTGGACAGTCAACGGCTGTCCGGCAATACTGGGAGTTGTTGTTTTGCAACAGCTGGGGGCTCCATTTTGGAAACAGTGGAGTACCAGATGTTTCTCATTTTTATTGGGGAGGGGAGAGGGGCTGTGTAGGGGTATGTGTATATGTAGTGTTTTTTACTTTTTATTTTATTTTGTGTTAGTGTAGTGTAGTGTAGTGTTTTTAGGGTACAGTCACATGGGTGGGGGATTACAGCGAGTTTCCCGCTGCAAGTTTTAGCTGCCGCGCAAAATTTGTTGCATCACAAACTTGCAGCCTGATACTCACTGTAAGCCCCCTGCCCATGTGAATGTACCCTGTACATTCACAGGGGGGGGGGGACCTCCAGCTGTTGCAAAACTACAACTCTCAGCATGCACAGTCTATCAGTGCATGCTGGTAGTTATAGTTTTGCAACAGCTGGAGGCACACTGGTTGGGAAACACTGAGTTAGGAAACAGACAATGTTTCCCAACCAGTGTGCCTCCAGTTGTTGCAAAACCACAACTCCCAAACATTCTCAGGCATGCTGGAAGTAGTAGTTCGGCAACATCTTTAGAGCCAGATGTTGCCGAACTACAACTCCCAGCATGCTTGGAGTTGTAGTTTTGCAACATCTGGAGGACTACAGTTTGCAGACCACTAATACAGTGGTTCCCAATCTGTGCCCTTCCAGATGTTGCAAAACTACAACTCCCAGTATGCCAAAACTGTCCAGGCATGTTGGGAGTTGTAGTTCTGCAACATCTGAAGGGCCAGATGTTACAGAACTACAACTCCCAGCATGCCTGGACAGTAAGGGCATGCTGAGGATGTGTAGTTTTGCAACATCTAGAAGGGCACAGTGGTCTCCAAACTGTGGACCTCCAGATGTTTCAAAACTGCAACTCCCAGCATGCCCAGACGCCAAGGGCTGGCTGGGCATGCTGGGAGTTGTAGTATACAGGGTCCCATTACAGCAATGCATGTCGCTTTATGGCGACGTGCATTGCTGTAAAGGGCCCGACCGCGGCTGAAGAGGAACTCACCTGTCGCCGCCGCCGCCGTCTTCATCGCCGGGATACAGGTCTTCAGGGACGAGGTAAGTACCGAGGCCGGTCGCCAGCACTCCCCCGTCCCCCGCCGCGTCCTCCGGTCTTCCTCTCGTCCTCTCCGGACGTCAAGGGGCCAGGCAGGGCGGGAGGAAGCAACCGCCCCCCCCTTGCGATTGGTCGTTTAGTAACCGACGGATCGCAGGGGATAGGAGGAGGTGGCAGGCTTGCCACCTCGCTCCTAGCCTTCAGCATGGTCCTGGCTGTCTGTGACAGCCGGGATCATGCAAAATTACCGGGCGGTCGGGTCCCAGAGACCCGATCAACCCGGTATCGCCGCAGATCGCAAGAGCGATTTCCCTTGCGATTTGCGGCGATCTACATGGCCCCCCTCGGCGTTTGCCCTGGATGCCTGCTGAAGGATTTCAGCAGGCATCCGGTTCCAATCTCTGCCCGGCGAGCGGCAGAGACCGGAAATACAACAAGACGTTCTCTAACGTCCTTGGGCATTAAAGCCCAGGTAGCGGGGACGTTAGAGAACACCCTATGTCCTTAAGAGGTTAAAGGGGTATTCCAGGAATTTTTTTTATTTGACTATGCTACAGGGGCTATAAAGTTAGTGTAGTTCATAATATAGTGTCTGTACCTGTGTGTGACGGTTTTCTCACAATTCTTATGTGATTTTCACCCCACTATTTATTTTTAACAGCATACAAAATTACTGTTGTCTCCAATTTTTCTCAGGTTGCAATGCAGCCGAGGCCTGACTCACTAGTCAGCTGATAACAGGGAGCCTGTCTGCTTCAATAGGTGGAGCAATCGCTTGGTGGGAGAGAGATCAATCTGCAACTAATGCAACAGCTGGAGGCACCCTGATTGAAAACCACAGGTCTTTTGAATGGAGGCAGCTCATTTATGTTTCAATGGGTGGGGTGGCTGATGTGTGGGAGGAAGGAAAACCCCTTTAAAGGGGTAGTAAGCTGTAATGTAAGCTATAGCAGAGTGATGGGAGTAAATACAAATTTTTTTATTGTTTAACCCCTTAAGGACACAGCCCATTTTGACCTTAAGGACCAGGCCAATTTTATTTTTGCATTTTCGTTTTTTCCTCCTCGTCTTCTAAAAATCGTAACTCTTTTATATTTTCATCCACAGACTAGTATGACGGCTTGTTTTTTGCACCACCAATTGTCCTGCATAATGACATCACTCATTTTACCATAAAATGTATGGCCCAAATAAAAAAAATACTATTTGTGTGGGGAAATTAAAAAGAAAACCGCAATTTAGCAAATTTTGGAAGGTTTCGTTTTCACGCCGTACAATTTACGGTAAAAATGAGTTCTTTATTCTGCGGGTCAATACGATTAAAATGATACCGATGATTATATACTTTTCTATTATTGTTGCGCTTAAAAAAAAATCGCAAACTTTTTAACCAAATTGGTATGTTTAAAATCCTTCTTTTTGATGACTTATAACTTTTTCCTTTTTCCGTATAAGCGGCGGTATGAGGACTCATTTTTTTGCGCTATGATCTTTACTTTTTATTGATACCACATTTGTGTATATAAAACTTTTATTTATTTTTTTATAGATTTTTTTAAATAAAATGTGACAAAAAAGCTGAAATTTTGCAAATTTTTTTTTTACTGTTCACTGTACCGGATCAGTAACATTATATTTTAATAGTTTGGACATTTACACACGCGGTGATAACAAATATGTGTATTAATTATTATTTTTTCACACTAATTATCTCTTACACTTTATGGGGGTAAAATGGGAAAAAAAGGACATTTTACATTTTTATTGGGGGAGGGGATTTTTCAATTTTTTTTTTACTTTTTTATTTTTTTTATTTTTTTTACTTTCATTTTTACACTTTAATAGTCCCCATAGGGGACTATTCATAGCAATCGTTTGATTGCTAATACTGTTCAGTGCTATGTATTAGACATAGCACTGATCAATATTATCGGTCATCTCCTGCTCTGAGATCGAGCAGACCAGAGCAAAAGACCCCGGGAGACGGTCGGAGCAAGGTGAGGGGACCTCCGGCCGCCATGCTGGATGATCGGATCGCAGCGGCAGCGATGCGGGCGATCCGATCATCCATTCAAAGTACCGCACTGCTGCAGATGCCGTGATCTGTATTGATCATGGCATCTGAGGAGTTAATGGCGGACATCCGCGCTATCGCAGCTGATTGCAGCTGGGACCTGCCGGACATGACGCGAGCACCACTCCGGTCATGACGGGCGTAAATGTACGCCATGGTGCGTTAAGTACCACGGCACCATGACGTCCATTTACGTCCATTGTCGTTAAGGGGTTAAGCTAGCATTAAAGGGGTACTCCGGTGGAAAACTGTTGCATTTTTTTTTTTTATCAACTGGCACCAGAAAGTTAAACAAATTTGTAAATTACTTCTATTAAATAATCGTAATCCTTCCAGTACTTATTAGCTGCTGAATACTACAGAGGAAATTATTTTCTTTTTGGAACACAGAGCTCTCTGCTGACATCATGACCACAGTGCTCTCTACTGACATCACGAGCACAGTTGTCAGGATTCAGCAGGCTGATCCTCTGTATCAGTAAGGGATTGGCGTGAACCGGACCGGTGGACCGGTTCTTAGTTGCTACTGGTATTCACCAGAGTCTGCCGCAAAGCGGGATGGTCTTGCTGCGGCAGTAGCAACCAGGTCGTGCCCACCGGTAGCGGCTCAACCTCACTGACTGCTGAGACTGGCGTGGTACAGAAGGACAAGGCAAGAGCAAGGTCGGACGTAGCAGAAGGTCAGGGCAGGCAGCAAGGGTCATAGTCAGGGGCAACAGCAGAAGGTCTGGAACACCGGCTTGGGACATACACAAAACGCTTTCACTGGCACAAGGCAACAAGATCCGGCCAGGACAGGAAGGGGAAGTGGGTTTTTATCGGCATGGAGCAGGGAAGCTAATTACACTGATTGGGCCAGGCACCAATTAGTGGTGCGCTGGCCCTTTAAACCTTAGAGAGCCGGCGCGCGCGCCCTAGAGAACGGAGCTGCGCGCACCAGGACGTGACAGCCGGGGAAAGGGACAGGTGAGTAGATTGGGATGCGACCCGCGAGCGGGCGCGTCCCGCTATGCGGATCGCATCACCGCCGGTAGTGTCAGTGCAGCGCTCCCGGTCAGCGGGTCTGACCGGGGTGCTGCAGGGAGGAGAACGCCGCGAGCGCTCCGGGGAGGAGCAGGGACCCGGAGCGCTCGGCGTAACAGTACCCCCCCCCCTTAGGTCTCCCCCTCTTTTTATCTGCTTGTCCCTTCATACGAGACGAGGCCATTGGGAGCGACTCTTGAGTCTCCTTCCAGATAACGGAGAAGTCCTGGGTTACTTCATCTAGGGCAGGAACTCCAGAAGAAGTGGGAATGGGGAGGGGGGGCAGAAGGTGAAGCTTGCCATGGGGCAGAGTGTTACCAGGAAGGGGGCTATGAGGAGGCAAGATCTCTGCTTGCTTTTTGCGGAAAATATCAGAAAAGTCCTGGTAAGCCTTGGGAGGGATCTTAAGGTGGAACCTCAGGAGTGAGACAAGTGGGAGCAGATGTGAGGCATCGTTTGTGACAAGAAGGACCCCAATTTTTGATCTCCCCGGTGGTCCAGTCAAGGGTAGGAGAATGACGTTGGAGCCATGGCAGACCGAGGAGGACTTCAGAGGTGCAGTTGGGCAGAACAAAAAATTCAATTTTTTCGTGATGCAGTCCAATGCTCATGAGAAGGGATTCTGTGCGGTAACGCACAGTGCAGTCCAATTTTTCTCCGTTGACAGAAGAAATGTAGAGCGGTTTGACGAGACGGGTTACTGGGATACTGAATCTATTAAGGAAAGAGGCCTAAATAAAGTTTCCTGCAGAACCGGAGTCCAAGAAGGCCACAGCTGAGAAGAAGGAGTTAACAGAAGGAGAAATCCGCACAGGTACAGTCAGACGTGGAGGGGCAGAATTTATGCCAAGAGACGCCACTCCCACGTGAACAGGGTGCGTGCGTGCATTTCCAAGACGCGGGGGCCGAATAGGGCAGTCCACTAGGAAATGTTCGGTACTAGCGCAGTACAGGCATAAATATCCATCTCTGCGACGAGACCTCTCTTCATGGGTCAGGCGAGACCGATCCACTTGCATAGCCTCCTCCTCAGCGGGAGGCACAGGGGTAGATTGCAAAGGATTCTGGGAGAGAGGTGCCCAAAGATCAAGGTCCTTTTCCTGGCGGAGCTCCTGGTGTCTTTCAGAAAAACGCATGTCGATGCGGGTGGCCAAATGGATAAGTTCAGACAGGTTAGCAGGAATTTCTCGTCCGGCCAGTACATCTTTGATGTTGCTGGATAAGCCTTTCTTGAAGGTCGTGCAGAGGACCTCATTATTCCAGGCTAGCTCTGAGGCGAGGGTACGAAACTGGATGGCGTATTCGCCTACGGAAGAACTTCCTTGGACTAGGTTCAGCAAAGCAGTCTCGGCAGAGGAGGCCCTGGCTGGCTCCTCGAAGACACTACGAACTTCAGCGAAGAAGGACTGGATTGTACAGTGGCAGGATTGTTGCGGTCCCAGAGCGGTGTGGCCCATGCCAAGGCCTTTCCAGACAGGAGACTGACCACGAAAGCCACCTTAGACCGTTCAGTGGGGAATTGGTCCGACATCATCTCTAAGTGCAAAGAACATTGGGACAGGAACCCACGGCACAATTTAGAGTTCCCATCAAACTTGTCAGGAAGGGACAAGCGGAGTCTGGAAGTGGCAATTTGCTTCGGAAGAGAAGCAGGAGCAGGCGGAGGAGATGGTTGCTGCTGTAGAGGCAGAAGCTGCTGTAGCATGGCGGACAACTGTGACAGCTGTTGTCCTTGTTGGGCGACCACGGTGGCGAGGTCAGCGAGACTTGGCAGTGGCACCTCAACGGGATCCATGGCCAGATCTACTGTCAGGATTCGGCAGGCTGGTGGTGGATCCTCTGTGTCAGTGAGGGATTGGCGTGGACCGTACCGGTGGATCGGTTCTAAGTTGCCACTGGTATTCACCAGAGCCCGCCGCAAAGTGGGATGGTCTTGCTGCGGCGGTAGCAACCAGGTTGTGTCCACCGGTAGCGGCTCAACCTCACTGACTGCTGAGACTGCCGTGGTACAGAAGGACAAGGCAAGAGCAAGGTCGGACGTAGCAGAAGGTCAGGGCAGGCAGCAATGGTCGTAGTTAGGGGCAACAGCAGAAGGTCTGGAACACCTGCTTGGGACATACACAAAACGCTTTCACTGGCACAAGGCAACAAGATCCGGCCAGGACAGGAAGGGGAAGTGGGTTTTTATAGACATGGAGGAGGGAAGCTAATTACACTGATTGGGCCAGGCACCAATTAGTGGTGCACTGGCCCTTTAAATCTTAGAGAGCCGGCACGCACGCGCCCTAGAGAGCGGTGCCGCGCGTGCCAGGACGTGACAGCCGGGGAATGGGACAGGTGAGTAGATTGAGATGCGACCCGCGAGCGGGCGCGTCCCGCTATGCGGATCGTATCCCCGCCGGCAGTGTCAGTGCAGCGCTCCCGGTCAGCGGGTCTGACCGGGGCGCTGCAGGGAGGAGAACGCCTCGGCGTAACAACAGTGCTCTCTGCTGATACCTCTGTCCATTTTAGAAACTGTCCAGAGCAGCATATGTTTTCTATGGGGATTTTCTCCTATTCTGGACAGTTCTTAAAATGGGCAGAGGTGTCAGCAGAGAGCACTGTGGTCATGCTGTCAGCAGAGAGCTCTGTGTTCCAAAAAGAAAATAATTTCCTCTGTAGTATTTAGCAGTTAATAAGTACTGGAAGGATTAAGATTTTTTAAAATAAGTAATTTACAAATTTGTTTAACTTCATGGCACCAGTTGATTAAAAAAAAGTTTTCCACTGGAGTACCCCTTTAACCCTTCAGATGCCGTGATCAACTGTCAAAATGCAGGTGCTGGTTGCCTAGGGAAGCTTGCTGGGATCTCTGTGGAGTGATCCCGGAGTCCCGATCATCTTACATGAGGGCCAGAGGGTCCCTACCTGCCCCTATGCTATCCGCTTATAGCTCTGCTTTTCCTGACTACGTCTGTATCCTGAAGAAGCAGAACACTGATAACACTGATCAATGCTATGCTATTGAAAGATTACTTGTAAAAGTCCCCATGGGGACTATAAAATTGTGACAAAATCTAAACAAAAATTATTAATAAATGTGAATAAACCCCTAATAAAAGTTTAAATCATACCCCTTTTCTTTTTTTTTTTTCTTCAAATAAAATAATATAATAAAAAATAAGCATAAATATATGTGGTATTACAGCATGCAGAAATGTCAGAACTATTGAAATATAATGTTGAAACGCACAGTGAATGACTTATATGTAAAAAAAAAAATACCAAAGTCCAGAATTGCTGATTTTTTATCACTTCAAATACCAGAAAAGAAATTTGAAAAAGTGATCAAAAAGTCCCCACAGACCATATATGAAAAAATTTAAAAATTATAGGGGTCAGAAGAGGACAATTTTATGCATACCAATGTTCTTACAAAACAATATTTTTTAAAGTAGTAAAAAAATTTTTTTTTTATAAATTGTGTATCATTGAAATCGTATTGACCTACAGAATAAAGATAAAATGTCATTTTCACCATAAAGTACACTGCCTAGAAACGATACCCCCCCTCCCCCCAAATTGTGCAAGATTTTTTTTATTTAACCCCACAAATAATTGTGTAATGATATTACAAAGTACAATTGGTTCCATATAAAACAAGCCCTCATATGGCCATCTAGTAATTACAGTGACAGCCATGTAATACTGCCTTTCCCCTGTAGTGGCCGCTCTATGCTTATAACTATCTGAAACTCTGGGGATTCCAGAGGTTCCATAATTTCTGCTCACGCTTCATTCTTAGATGGGGTTAAAACTTTCACTTCACAAGAATCCGTCCTAACAGAGAGCAGGGTGGATTACATTATTACTGACCTCAGGTCGTCCTCCCTACTCTAAATAGTTCACATTACATTATGTAGAATATGTAATGTCTCAGATAACATTCTATATGTCTTACTCCCCACCCCAACACTCACACAGATAAGAGAAGTCAGCAATAAACTCCCTCAGTGATGTGTGGCCTCTGATGTTATGGAGTGAGCAGAGTGTCCCACACACAGCTGAGGGAGTGTTATTGCTGGCATCACATATATTTCTCCTGTTACATAGATGTGAATGTGTTTGGGGGTGCGGGACCAAAGAGGTAATAATACAACACTGTGAGCATACCAAGACAGAGTAACAACTGGGCCCTATGGTGCACCAGCCGTCTGAGCAGAGTAAGCCTGAATCACTTTAGTCTGAGCAGCAGAAGCCTGGACCCATTCAGTTTGAGCACAGTGAGCCTTAACCCCTTAAGTCTCAGCACAGTAAGCCTTCAGTCTGAGGATAGTAAGCCTTGACCTCTTCAGTTTGAGCAGCAGAAGCCTGAACATCTTAAGTCTGATCAGAGTAAGCCTGAACCCCTTTAGTCTGAGCACAGTAAGCCTTACCCCCTCAGTCCGAGCACAGTAAGCCTAAACCCCTTCAGTCTGAGAACAGTAAGCCTAAACCCCTTCAGTTGGAGCAGAGTAAGCCTAAACCTGTTCAGTTTGAGTACAGTAAGCCTAACCCCCTTCAGTCTGAGCAGAGTAAGCCTGAACCTCTTCAGTTTGAGCACAGTAAGCCTAAACCCCTTCAGTTTGAGCATAGTAAGCCTTAACCTCTTCAGTTTGAGCAAAGTAAGCCTGCCTGAACCCCTACAGTATAAAAACAGTAAGCCTGAACCCCTTTATTCTGAGAACAGTAAACCTGAACCTCTTCAGTCTGATCACAGTAAACCTGAACCTCTTCAGTCTGAACACAGTAAGCTTTAACCTCTTCAGTTTGAGAACAGTAAGCCTGAACCCCTTAAGACTCATCACAGTAAGCCTGAACCCATTCAGTCTGAGCAGAGTAAGCCTGAACTTCTTCAGTTTGAGCATAATAAGCCTGAACCCCTTCAGTCTGAGAACAGTAAGCCTAAACCCCTTCAGTTTGAGCAGAGTAAGCCTACACCTCTTCAGTTTGAGTACAGTAAGTCTAAACCCCTTCAGTCTGAGAACAGTAAGCCTAAACCCCTTCAGTTTGAGCAGAGTAAGCCTAAACCTGTTCAGTTTGAGTACAGTAAGCCTGAACCCCTTCAGTCTGAGCAGAGTAAGCCTGAACCTCTTCAGTTTGAGCACAGTAAGCCTGAACCCCTTAAGACTCATCAAAGTTAGCCTGGATCGCTTCAGTTTGAGCACAGTAAGCCTAAACCCCTTCAGTCTGAGCAAAGTAAGCCTGAATCTCTTCAGTTTGAGCAGAGTAAGCCTGGATCTCTTCAGTTTGAGCAGAGTAAGCCTGGATCTCTTCAGTTTGAGCAGAGTAAGCCTGAACCTCTTCAGTTTGAGCACAGTAAGCCTGAAACCCTTCAGTTTGAGCAACATCTGCCCAATTCCAGTAGGCCTTAAAGGGGTACTCCGGCACTAAGACATCTTATCCTCTCCATAGGCTCCGCCCCTCCATAGGCTTGCATTGAGGGGGCGGGCCGTGACATCACATGGGGCGGAGCCGTGACATCACTATGCTCTGGCCCTGTGATCGCTAGTAATCAGACCCGGAGCGAGCATGCTCCGGGGGCTGATTCTAACGGGGTGCGGCGTGGAAGATCACAGGGGTCCCCAGCGGCGGGACCCCCGCTGTCAGGCATCTCATCCCCTATCCTTTGGATAGGGGATAAGATTTCTTAGCGCCGGAGTACCCCTTTAACACTGGCAGCCTGATCACAACCAGTATATCTAACGCTTAGATTGTGATGGCACCTGGAGTACGACACTGCTGAATCCTGGGGGAATGAGCCAAC
Organism: Hyla sarda; assembly: GCF_029499605.1. Taxonomy (NCBI): domain Eukaryota; kingdom Metazoa; phylum Chordata; class Amphibia; order Anura; family Hylidae; genus Hyla; species Hyla sarda. The sequence continues at coordinate 19,995,919 of NC_079194.1, read as the reverse complement.
ACTGCTGTTAAGAGACTGTTCCCAGTTACTTTCTAAAGACTGTCCACTATCCAGTTTTAAGAGTCTGAATCTGATGCTTGTTTCTGATATCTCCGTATTAGCCTCTCCATAATGAGCAGCATCCACAAGAGTTAGCGATCTCCACATACACCTTGGTGTCTGTCATTTTACTACAAGAATGTGCTGTACGCTGCCTTTCTAGTCTGCACTGGAGGCTCCCACACACATGTGTTTACTGTTTGTAGTAAATTAATAACAAGCAAAGCTCTGCAGTCTTTATGTCGGCATCTATCACAGACAGGACACAACCCAAGTCATATATCTCTTTTGTCTTCTCTTCGTTTGCCAACAATCCGTGCCAAAAGTTCAATGGTATGAAGAACATTACTTACGATGACAATTGAGCAAACTGAGGTTGTTCTTCCTATAACGCACATCCTATGTCTGCATGATAAATAGATTTATTCAGATCTATTATTCTGAGAAGCCACTTTCTGTATGTGAGACATGGTATCATTGTACAAATAACGCAATATCATAGGGAGATTGAAGTGAAGCACTCACCCTTGTACTAGTGCAATAAAAGACCCTTTATTTCATAATTCAATGGTGATTCACATAGTGGGGAAGGGAAAAAAAGAACAGGAGCTCAACAGAGCTTGTGGGTATGATGGTCCCGTTTCGGGGGTGAACCGCTTGGTCACGCCCCAAGGGGCGTGAACAAGCAGATCACCCCCAAAACGGGACCATCCAACCCAAGAGCTCTGCAGAACTCCTGTACGGGAAGGGAAGAAAAGAACAGGAGCTCCGTGGAGCTTGTGGATACAACCGTCCTGTTTTGTGGGTGATCCGCTTGATCATGGCCCTTGGGGCATGACCAAGCGGATGATCCAAGAAATTAGACTGTCGTCCCATGAGATCTGCAGAGCTCCTGTTCTTTTCTTCTCTTTCCCGCTATGGGCTTCACTATTGCATTCTGTAATAAAGCGTATTTTCTTGCACCAGTACAAGGGTGAGTGCTTCACTTCAATTCCCTATATTATTGCATTACCGTATTGTTGGCTCCAAGGGAGAGCACCCCCGAGATGCCAGCTCACCATCTCCTTCTCCGCATCACCATATAAAACTAATTAGTGATTAGACACATAAAAAGAATGGAGCATATATCAGCTCTTTCTGATAATAAAGTGGAGGCCTTTATGAAGGTATAGCAGCGTTGGGAGGATTATGAGGACACCCTGAGCTCCGTTCCAAGAGCCTGACCTCTCCTTCTTTGTTTCTCCACCGACCACGCATGACTTTCCTTTTCCTTCCTTTCCTTTTTTTTTGGTTATTTCACTCTACCTAGTCTTTTTCCATCTTTTCATATCTTACTCTTCTTTGTCCCACGTATTTCTTTTTTATGTATTTGACATGTACATTTGGAAATTTCCTGCGTCTCTTGGGGACCTAGTTGAGATATAAAGTCTTAATGGGCTCTTATCCTAGGATGTTAATTACACAATCCTATATGCCTAATCTCGATGGTTTGCTAGTGAGACTGCTATTGACTTGTTATTGTCTTTTCTATTTTTTATTGTTTTGTACCTTACAAAAACCTGATGAAAACAATAAATAAAACAATTATATAAAAAAAATGAATCAGTGATTTTGCCGTGTGGTACCGATACTGTACATTCTCTTTTTTCGACCGTAAACATAATGCCTGGAGGTTGACATTATTGATGGTTTCCCATAAAACTAATCATCTTGTATAATGAGTTTCTTCACTATCGTAGGTTACTGTATATGATGTTTACCAAGATACCATGCCTTTTACCTGGAATTTCATACGTGATTCCAAGAACTGAAATTTATGGAATAATTTATTAAAATCCAATTTATGCTGAAAGGGGTTATCCACCGTAAGGTGATTTTAGTACATACCTTGCAGATAGTAATGGACATGCTTAGGAAGGATCTGCGCTTGTCTTGGGGATAAATGGCTATGTTATGAGATTACCATAACATTGTGGCTAGCTTTTTGTGAACTGGTATTTCCTGTTTGAGTTTTCTTCTTTGCATAAAAATCCCACAATTCCATTTTCCTCCCTCCCACACCTCAGCCACCCCACCCATTGAAACATAATTGAGCTGCATCCATTGAAAAGACCTGGGGTTTTCAATCAGGGTGCATACAGCTGTTGCATTAGTTGCAGAGTGATATCTCTCCCACTAAGCGATCGCTCCACCTATTGAAGCGGACAGGCTCCCTGTCATCAGCTGACTAGTGAGGTCAAGTTTCGGCCGCATTGCAACCTGGGAAAAATCTGGGACAACAGTGCAGTTAAAAATAAATATTGGCGTGAAAATCTCATAAGAATTGTGAGAAAACCGTCACACACAGGTACAGACACTATATTATGAACTACACTAACTTCACAGCCACAGCCATAGTCAAATAAAAAAAAAAATCCTGGAATACCCCTTTAAGTCCTGGGTACAGACAACTACCAATGACAGTGACTGAAGTTTAAGAGAGAAGCGGATCCTACATTTAAAAAGCATCTTGGTTCACATCATACACAGTAACCTACAATTGTAAATAAACTCATTATACAAGATAGTTTTATGGGAAGCCATCAATAATCTCAAATTACAGGCAGTAAGTATTGTTACTGGCACATATTTCTTGCTCCGGGCATTATTTATATGATGAAACCATGTCTCACATACTGAAAGTGGCTTCTTAGAATAATATATCTAAATAAAATTATTTATAATACAGACATAGAATGTGTATTATATGAAAAACCAAGTGGATCATTTGCGAAACGGGACCATCGTACCACGAGCTCTGCAAAGCTCCTGTTCTTTCCTAACTTTTACCGCTATGTGCGCCACCCTTGGATTATGAAATAAAGCGTCTTTTATTGCACCAGTACAAGGGTGAGTTCTTCACTTCAATTCCACTATATTATTGCATTATCGTGTTGTTTGTTCCAATTAAGAGCACCCCCCGAGACGCCAGCGCAGCATTTCCTTCTCCACATCGCCATATAAACTAATCAGTGATTTTGCCGCGTGGTGCCGCGACTGCACTTTCTCTTCTTTCCACCATACACATAATGCCTGGAGGTTGACATTATTGATGGTTTCACATAAAACTAATCATCTTGTAAAATGAGTTTCTTCACTAGTAGGTTACTGTATATGATGTGTACCAAGATGCCATGCCTTTTAACTGGATTTTCGTACATGATTCCAAGAATTGAAATTTATGGAATATATATATATATATATATATATATATATATATATATATATATAGAACTCAATGTGTGTATGGGTGTATGTTCCAGTATCACGTCCAAATGGCTTACGATATTAACATGAAACTTGGCACACGTTACTTATATGTCAACAACATACATAGGATATGTGATTTACAGTAGAGTCTCCAGCATTCATATTTAGGGGAGGCACATGGGGGCCAGTGACAAAAGTGGGGGGGGGGGGCAATTTTAAAATGTGTGTGTGTGTATATATATATATATATATATATATATATATATATATATATTTATATACACACACCGTGCAGAACATGTTTTATAAAAAAAACTCCCTCTGCAAACTGCACTCTCAGGTAGGTAAGGTGTAGCCGCATTGTCTGCTTGCTATGCTCCCCCTTTCTTGCTCAGGGTCCTTACTTGCTCTGCTCTCAGGTCTCCCTTACTTGCTCTGCTCTCTGCTCCCCTTTACTTTCTCTGCTCCCCTTACTTGCTCAGCCCCCTCCATACCTGCTCAGCCCCCTCCTTCCTTGATCAGCCCTCCTTACCTGCTCTGCTCCCTTTACTTGCTCAGCCCCCTCCTTACTTGCTCAGCCCCCCTTACTTGCTCTGCTCCCCCTTACTTGCTCAGCCCCCTACTGCTCCTTACTTGCTCAGCCTCCCTTGTTTGCTCAACCCCCCCTTACTTGCTAAGCACCCTCTTATTTAATCACCCCCCCTATTAGCTCAGCCCCCCTTAATTGCTCAGCCTCCCCTGTTTGCTCAACCCCCCCTTACTTGCTCAGTCCCCCCTTACTTCCTCTGCTCTTCCTTACTTGCTCTGCTCTCTGCTCCTCCTTCCTTACCCAGCTCCCTTACTTGCTCAGCCCCCTATTAGCTAAGCCTCCTCTTACAGCTCAGTCCTCCCTTATTAGCTCAGCCCTCCTTACTTGTTCAGCTCCCCCTTACCTTACTTGCTCATTCCCCTTATTTGCTCAGCCTTCTCCCTTTACTTGTTCAGCCCCCTCTTATTAGCTCTGCCCCCCTTACTTGCTCAGCCCCCTCTTATTAGCTCAGCCTCCCTTACTTTCTCAGCCCCCTCTTATTAGCTCAGCCTCCCTTACTTGCTCAGCCTCCCTTACTTGCTCAGCCCCCTCTTATTAGCTCAGTCTCCCTTGCTCAGCTCCCCCTTACCTTATTTGCTCAGCCTCCCTCCCTTATTTGTTCATCTACCTTTACTTGCTCAGCTACCCCTTAACTTACTTGCTCTTCCCCTTTTGTTAGCTCACCCCCCCTTACGTTATTTGCTTAGTCCCCCTTTATTAGCTCAGCCCCCCTTACTTGCCCAGCTTTCCCTTATCATACTTGCTCAGCCCCCTTATAAGCTCTGCCCCCCTTATTTGCCCCCCTTATAAGTTATTTTGTCAGCCCCAGACCCCCTTACTTACTCTTACTAACTGCTCCTAACTGTCCTAACTGCTCTTGGCTCTTCTCACTCATCTCCCCTTTCCTTGCTCAGTTCTCCTTACATTACTTACTGCTCTTGCTGTGTCTTGCTCTTCAGGTTCTAACTTCTTCTCACTGCTTACCCTCTGTCTCTTCGCTGTCCGCAATGTGCGCTCCCACTCCTCTTCCTCTCTTCCTGTCCGCCGAGTCCAACTGCCAGAAAGCATGGGTTGTGCGCACGTGACCCTGGCGCCGCTCAGCCACATCAAAATAATCAGTCGTGAGGTGAGAGGGAGGGGAAAAGGAAGCAGTGCTCCCTTGCGACGCCGGCGCGGCTTCAAATGCTATTTGATATCATATTAAAATATAACTTAGCTTATTTTAAATTGTGGGGGACAAAAGGGGGGGGGGCACGGCCTGATCTAGTGACGCCAGTAGTGATTTAAACAAACAACAAAAAACGTGGTCTCAAATGGCTGGAAGTGCTCAACCCCAAATGCGGTTGTGCATTTATACTGGGGGAGCAGATCCTGCCCTTGTAGTCCGTTGCTAGGGGCGATCCCCAGCATAAAAATGCATACAATGGAGGATGCCTGCAGCGGACTACAAGTGCCACAATAGAATCCTACACCAGATAAACGGTGTGGATATGTAACAATTAGAATACAATACAAGAATATGGGTGCACTACTGTGGTAGATGTAAACAATACATTGGCTATCCCTCAACACTGATGTTAAAATTGAGACATTCACCAGTGTATCCTTATATGAAGGACACACCAGAGCCCGCACACCAACGCCAAGGTTTCTCAATTTGGTGCGAGGCCTAACGCCTGTCCTACCTGTGCTTGATAAACAGAACAGGGGCCAGTGGGCAATTACGGCAGCATTCGGCTGGCTCACAACTTCCTTCCAGATACCCTCCAGTGTTACTACGCACACATGCAATGGGAGGAGGGAGGCAAGCTGCAAGCCCCACCTGAGTTGGCTATTATGGGTGCCTGGCCTCACAGGTGCTACCTTAATGCTGCCTGGTAGATATTCAAGGCGCATTAATATTGGAGTTTACACACCTCCAAATTTAAAATTGGCGTTGGTGTGCGGGCTCTGGTGTGTCCTTCATATAAGGATACACTGGCGAATGTCTCAATTTTAACATCAGTGTTGAGGGATAGCCAATGTATTGTTTACATCTACCACAGTAGTGCACCCATATTCTTGTATTGTATTCTAATTGTTACATATCCACACCGTTTATCTGGTGTAGGATTCTATTGTGGCACTTGTAGTCCGCTGCAGGCATCCTCCATTGTATGCATTTTTATGCTGGGGATCGCCCCTAGCAACGGACTACAAGGGCAGGATCTGCTCCCCCAGTATAAATGCACAACCGAGTTTGGGGTTGAGCACTTCCAGCCATTTGAGACCACGTTTTTTGTTGTTTGTTTAAATTTTAAATTTGGAGGTGTGTAAACTCCAATATTAATGCGCCTTGAATATCTACCAGGCAGCATTAAGGTAGCACCTGTGAGGCCAGGCACCCATAATAGCCAACTCAGGTGGGGCTTGCAGCTTGCCTCCCTCCTCCCATTGCATGTGTGCGTAGTAACACTGGAGGGTATCTGGAAGGAAGTTGTGAGCCAGCCGAATGCTGCCGTAATTGCCCACTGGCCCCTGTTCTGTTTATCAAGCACAGGTAGGACTAGCGTTAGGTCTCGCACCAAATTGAGAAACCTTGGCGTTGGTGTGCGGGCTCTGGTGTGTCCTTCATATAAGGATACACTGGCGAATGTCTCAATTTTAACATCAGTGTATTGTTTACATCTACCACAATGTATTGTTTACATCTACCACAGTAGTGCACCCATATTCTTGTATTGTATTCCAGTAGTGATTTAACCCTTACTCACCCCTATTTGCCAGGGCCGGGGTTTTTGTTTAAAGTCCCATACAAGTCTATGGGAAATATATGTTACTGCATAATTTCCAAACGGCTGGAGATATTTCGATAATAGTTGGTCACATATTACTTATATGTCCAATTAAAATATAGGATAGTTAATTTAACCCTTAACTACCCCCATTTGTGAGGGTCAGGTTTTTTGTTTAAAGTCCCATGCAAATCAATGGGAAATGTATGTCCCCACATAACTTCCGTACAGCTGGAGATATTTCAATAATACATGGTACACATATTACACATATTACAGTACAGACCAAAAGTTTGGAAACACCTTCTCATTCCGAGTTTTCTTTATTTTCATGACTATGACAATTGTAGATTCACACTGAAGGGATCAAAACTATGAATTAACACATGTGGAATTATATACATAACAAAAAAGTGTGAAACAACTGAAAATATGTCATATTCTAGGTTCTTCAAAGTAGCCACCTTTTGCTTTGATTACTGCTTTGCACACTCTTGGCATTCTCTTGATGAGCTTCAAGAGGTAGTCACCTGAAATGGTCTTCCAACAGTCTTGAAGGAGTTCCCAGAGATGCTTAGCACTTGTTGGCCCTTTTTGCCTTCACTCTGCGGTCCAGCTCACCCCAAACCATCTCGATTGGGTTCAGGTCCGGTGACTGTGGAGGCCAGGTCATCTAGCGCAGCACCCCATCACTCTCCTTCTTGTTATAATAGCCCTTACACAGCCTGGAGGTGTTTGGGGTCATTGTCTTGTTGAGATTCAAGAGGTAGTCACCTAAAATGGTTTTCACTTCACAGGTGTGCTGGTGTGGAGGGGGAGGTGTGATGGTGTGGAGGAGGAGGTGTGATGGTGTGGAGGAGGAGGTGTGATGGTCTGGGGGTGGAGGTGTGATGGTGTGGGGGAGGAGGTGTGATGGTGTGGGGGGGAGGTGTGATGGTGTGGAGGAGGAGGTGTGATGGTGTGGAGGAGGAGGTGTGATGGTGTGGAGGAGGAGTTATGATGGTGTGGGGGGCTTTGCTGGTGACACTGTTGGGGATTTATTCAAAATTTAAGGCATACTGAACCAGCATGGCTACCACAGCATCTTGCAGTGGCATGCTATTCCATCCAGTTTGCATTTAGTTTCACCATCATTTATTTTTCAACAGGACAATGACCCCAAACACCTCCAGGCTGTGTAAGGACTATTATACCAAGAAGGAGAGTGATGGGGTGCTGCGCCAGATGACCTGGCCTCCACAGTCACCGGACCTGAACCCAATCGAGATGGTTTGGGGTGAGCTGGTACGCAGAGTGAAGGCAAAAAGGGCAAACAAGTGCTAAGCATCTCTGGGAACTCCTTCAAGACTGTTGGAAGACCATTTCAGGTGACTACCTCTTGAAGCTCATCAAGAGAATGCCAAGAGTGTGCAAAGCAGTAATCAAAGCAAAAGGTGGCTACTTTGAAGAATCTAGAATATGACATATTTTCACACTATTTTGTTATGTCTATAATTCCACATGTGTTAATTCATAGTTTTGATGCCTTCAGTGTGAATCTACAATTTTCATAGTCATGAAAATAAAGAAAACTCTGAATGAGAAGGTGTGTCCAAACTTTTGGTCTGTACTGTGTGTCAAATAAAAAGATATGATAGTTAAATATTATAATTAAATTAACTCTTACCTACAGATGGGTTTTTGTTTCAAGTCCCATGAAAGTATATGGGAAATCCAGTACCTTACTCCACAAGCTCCGCACTGCATCTCCTGGTGAATGTGTCAATCCGGCTTGAAAGCCCCACCCCATCTCACAAAGAGTGGAGGTCGGGATAGGAGGTCAGGATAGGAGGACAAGATCTGAGGATGGGATATGAAGTTGGGATATGAGACGGGATATGAGGTCGGGATATGAGGTCAGGATTGGAGGTCGAGATATGAGGTCAGGATATGAGAACGGGATATGAGGACATGGTATGAGGTAGGGATATAAGGTCGGATATGAGGACGGGATAGGAGGACTAGATATGAGGACGGGATATGGGGTTGAGATATGAGGACGGGATATGAGGACGGGATATGAGGACGGGATAGGAGGACGGGATAGGAGGATGGGATAGGAGGATGGGATAGGAGGTCGGCATATGAGGTCGAGATATGAGGACGGCACATGAGGATGGGATATGAGGACGGGATATGAGGTCAAGATATGAGGTCAAGATATGAGGACGGGATAGGAGGTTGGGATATGAGGTCAAGATATGAGGTCGAGATAAGAGGTTGAGATGTGAGGTCGGAATATGAGGTCGGGATATGAGGATGGGACATGAGGTCAAGATATGAGGATAGGATATGAGGACGGGATAGGAGGTCGACATATGAGGATGGGATATGAGGACGGGATAGGAGGTCAGGATATGAGATCGAGATATGAGGACAGGATATGAGGATGGGATATGAGGAGGGGATAGAAGGTTGAGATATGAGGACGGGATATGAGGATGGGATATGAGGACGGGATATGAGGATGGGATATGAGGACGGGATATGAGGTCGGGATATGAGATTGAGATATGACAAAAATATGGATGGGATATGAAGTCAAAAGCTTCCTCCTTTGTTGATTTTCCTCCCCAACAAGGATGAGGAAGGAAAAACCGGGCAACTGAGCAAGTAATTTATTAAAATCCAATTTATGCTGAAGTCCTGGGTTCAGACCACTACTAATAACATTGACTGAACTTTATGAGAAAAGCGAATCCTACAGGTAAAAAACATCTATACACAGTAACCTACAATTGTAAATAATCTCCTTATACAAGATAATTAGTTTTAAGGGAAACCATCAATAATCTCAAATTACAGGCAGTAGGTATTTTTACTGGCACATATCTATTGCTCCAGGCATTATTTATACAATGATACCTTGTCTCACATACTGAAAGTGGCTTCTCAGAATAATAGATCTATGTATTCTATGAAAAATAACCTCAGATTGCTCTGTCTGTAGTAGATGCCAACATAAAGACCACAGAGCTATGATTAATGTTTTACTACTATATAATCAGTAAACTAAGGTAGTGTTCACATCTGTGATGGAGCCTTCAATGCAGATTAGAAACAATATGGCAGTATGCAGCACGGAACATGAGTGGAGATCACTCACTGTTGTTGATGCTGCTCATTCATGAGGCTAGAATATTTCCAAGACACAGCACCTTCAAGAGTCATTTATAAGGGGATAAAATGCTAGATTGCAGGGGTCTTGCCACTGGGGACCCCCGCGATCTCCGTGCTGACAGCGGCGGCACCAGGAACACGGAAGCTTGGAGCTTCCATGTTCGTGACATCACTCCACGCCCCCTCCATTCATGTCAATGGTAGCCATCACACCTCCTCCCATAGAAGTGAATGAAGGGGGCATGGCGGCCGTATCGCCAGTCATCGGGCAGGGAGCAGAGTTTGCTCCATGTGCCGAATGACAGGGTGCCATGTTGGAGATTGCTGGGGTCCCCAGTGGCGGGAGACCACAATTTAACATCTTATTCCCTATCCTTTAGATAGGGGGTAAGATGTTTGTGGCTGAGTACCCCTTTAAATTGTCTGCAAAGGGAATCGTCACCACTACCCAACATTTAGACAACCTACCAATGCTACAGCTTAGATTACTGTCATCAAAAGCTGCCTGAGTCTCCACTTCCATACCGGAGCGCTCACGGTCCAGAATATAGTTGCGGAGAACACAGGCAGCTTTAATCATCAGGTCAACAGTGGTCACATCCAATTGTAATGAAGTAGAAATAACCTCCTCTTACTACTCATGATTATTATTTATATAGCACCTTTGGTTCCAGGGCACTTTACATTTCATCAAGGTTAAAATAAATAATGTAGATTACATTGCAGAATGATATAGATGGGAAGGGTCTCTATCCAGGGCGTAGGCTTTTCTTGAAGAGATGGGTCTTCAGGTTGCTCTTGAAGGTCTTCAATGGTGTGTTGGGGTAGCAAGTTCCTATTTATGGGGGAAGCTGGGGAGAAGGCTTGAAGATGGTTGTGTGAGGTGCAGACGAGGGGAGAGCACACATGGAGGACTTGAGAGGATCAGAGATTACATAAGGGGCAGTACCGGGAGATCAGGTCAGAGATGTATGGTGGACAGGTTGTGGATGGCCTTGCATGTTGTGGTGAGTTTAAAAGTTGGTTTCTGCTACCTCCTAACAGCAACATGTTGCACTAGGCTGGAATTATCCAGCACCATGTTGCTAAACTGCATAGAAAGCATATACATACATACATACGGCACATTTTCTTCTCAGTGTCACACCAGTGTTATACCATGGGCCATTATTAATGTTCAGGTGGTACCTACTGTCAGTCACATGGTCACACCACCTCCAATCAACCCCCACCTAACGAGGCATCCCATGTTGGCCCCTGCTACCTCCTTACAGCAACATGTTACATGAGGCTGGAATTAGCAAGCACCATGTTGATAAACTGCATAGAAACCATCGGGGAGATTTATAAAAACCTGTGCAGAGGAAAAGTTGCTGAGTTGCCCATAGCAACCAATCAGATCGCTTCTTTCATTTTGCAGAGGCCTTGTTAAAAATGAAAGAAGTGATCTGATTGGTTGCTATGGGCAACTGGGAAACTTTTCCTCTAGACAGGTGTTGATAAATCTCCCCCCATATCCATATGTCAGTGTCTCCCATCCAGGGTGCCTCCAGCTGTTTCCAAAGGCTGTCCGGGCATGTGGGACTTGCAGTTTTGAAACAGCTGGAGGCATTGTGGTGTGAAAACACTGCCATATGCACTTTCAAAAAACACATTGCACTTATACTCGAGTATAAACGGTATATAACCCAGCTGTATAACTTTTCTTTACACAATGACTGCACTTTAGTTACGCAAAACTGAATATCGAGGATAAACATCAGGCAAGAAATAATTATCTTATTACCTGAAATGTAAACTCTTTCTTGCTTGATGTTTACCCTGGATATTCAGTCCTAAAGTGTAATCATTGTATATAAAAAAAACGTATACAGCTGAGTAACATCCTTTGTTTCAGCTGCTCAGTAGGTAGATTTTTCTCTTTTCTATCGAGAATTCAGCACCACAGACAGCAACTCAGTAATGAAAGCCAAATCCTACTGTGTGACGAACAGTATAAGATGATCCTAAAACTATAGTACAACCAAATCTGACAAACAATAAAAGACTAAGACTAAAAGACTTGACAACAAGCAGCATAATTAGTGATAAAATGCAGCCGAACCCGAACCTGACAACTCGACCGCTGATTGGTGTAGTCTAGGACTGCATCTTTTCAAGCACCCGTAGAACTTTGATAGCGGTACTATAGCTCTATATATTCATATAGACTAAAGCAATCGTTGCCAACAAGTTCTTCTTCTGTTGCATTTACACTAATCAAAATGGTATTTAGGAATAAAATGTAAAACGAGAAAGAATTATTAGGAGATGATCGAAGATGCTAAAGGATCACTTTATGGTCCCTTTGGTAGTAGCAAAAGAATGGAGCACTCACCACATCAGTCATCTTTCTTTGTCTTTATACACACATAAGCTCTCTCCTCTGAATAAGTGCTGGTGATATAAAACCCAAGTGGGCACTCACCTGCACATCTGGTCAACCTGTCCTGAAATCCACAATTATTGGAAAGAAATTGAAAAGGCTAAATCTAAGATTGATCCCTCATTTCATGATTTTAATCCGGCCTCTATGCCCTTGAACAAACCCTTTAAAAATCCTCCACAAATGGTCTTTGAGGTGAAAGCATTCATACCCATTAAATGGCTTCAAAATCCCCCCCCCCCCCCCCCATACTGACAGACTGGGTTTCCAGATCTGCTGTTTTGAGGAGATGTCCAGCAGAGCTTCCAGACTACATGAACACTTTATCAAAACCTGGACGCCGTGGCTATTTAGCCCCTACTCCAATGTCTGAACATGCAGGCGGTGGCATGCTGGGGTGTCACCTATGGAGTGACTTGTGGACTGTCACTTAATCTAAGATTCGTAGATCTGTTGGTAGTTTCTAACCTACCTAATGACAACATGCTGTTATCCCCCCCCCCCCCCCCACTCACCCCTGATTTTCTGATATTTGCCAGAAACTACCATATATGCCATATATGTATGCACTACAAACTTGCTCACATGATGTGAACACCCCCTTTTCCCTATTCTAATCCTGCATGAGTACTTGATGTCATTTGTCAAAATTGCTCTGATCCATTTATTTTATGTGTTGAAACTCAATAAAAACATTGTTGATCACATACGATAAGGTGCAAACAGACGTAACAGACGTTTGTGCAGGGGAGTGGTGTAGCAGGTAAGGCGGGGGCGTGGATATATTATGTGCCTATATGTGTAGCACTACTGGAGTTGATCATAATCAGTGGAGACTTTCATGTTGGTCTGAAATGAAAGTTCAAACTTACTGTATTTTCTGGCGTATAAGACTACTTTTTAACCAAGGAAAATGTTCTCAAAAGTCAGGGGTCGTCTTATATGCCGAGTGTCCTCATACAGGGCAGGTGCTGCAGTCGGCTGGGATGCCCGGGGAATGGATAGAGAGAGAGCAGCGCTGTGCCCAGAAAAACACGCATCTTTCAACCATCTGGCCCGCCCTTGTATGTATCCTATTACTATACCTCTTTCTCTGCCTCTCAGATCTTGCTCCTGAGGATTGCAGTGAAGCGATGCACATGTTCGACATCTGAGGCGGCGTAGGCGTGAATGTGCAAGATCTGAGAGGTGGTGCTGGTAGGCATTTGCGAGATCAGAGAAGCAGAGAAGGAGGCACGTTAATGAGATACAAGGGTGGCGCATGTGTGAGATCTGAGAGACGGAGAAGAAGGTACGGTAATAGGATACAAGGGCGGGCCAGATGGGTGAAAGAGGCATGTACCGCTTTGATAGTATTGGAGACAGGGAGGGCTGGGCAGACAGGGAGAGCTGACCAATCCAAGCAGGCTTAGTATACAACAACCAGCCAATCACTGGTAAGGTACCGTACATCGCAATAGAGGGGTAGTCTTATACAGCGAGTATATCCCAAACTCTATATTTTAACTGTAAAAGTTGGAGGTCATCTTATACGCCGGAAAATACAGCAGCTTTGATTTAATTAAATCTAGGAAAGGACATGGCTCAGGAGCAGGAGCATAGCCCATCATAATGTATTCATTTCTATAGTCTAATAGTGACTACCTTCAGTATATTTGCAAGTGCCAGCATGCTCCTTTTTTTTTGTCTTTTTGTGCAGGACTTAAAAGATCAGACAGCCATGCTTTTGGGTCCCATGCTTTTGGTTCCCATGACTGTGGTATATGGTGGCGTACCGATTGGCTGGTTTTCTGACCACAAGTGTAGGGTACTTGGCAGGGGTGGACGTGTCGTTATACATGGCCTTTTTTTTAATCCCTTATGTTTTCTTCAGGTTTTATTTATTTTTTGCCCATAAAAACACACAAGCAGAAAAAGACAAAAAAAAAACAGTCCCACAATACATCAGACAATAATTACTAATATAAAGCCCTCCCTAATGAGCATTGTGATTAATAAATAAGTAAATACATTTATTCAGGTATTTACAATTGAGAAAGGAATCAATTAGAGTATCCGGCACTTGTAACTAAAAATATTTATTTATATTAATAACACCAAACATACAGAACAAGAAATCACAGAGGAATAGAATGTTAGTGGGTTTCAGACACACCACATGGTCCTTGGACATAACACAGATTTTCCCATGAGAACCACAAGTGAATTCTCCCACACATCCTGTACATCTGGCATTAATCCCAGTAATTGGCTTAAAATAACTTTATACCTGGGGGGTCAAAACAGCAGCAGCCAATACACACCCCAAAACACGTAATCCAAATCCAAGTAATGTATCAGAACCACCCATAGCAAATTCCAGTAATACCAAAGGAGAATAACAAGTGTGCCTTAAGGGAGTGTTTATTACCTCTCATTTATGTTCTCGTAAGACATAATTATTACCCTTCTAATAATTGTTTCTACAGTCACAGGCATGTCCCACAGGGCACATTTTTTACCGTACGTAGCCAATTTATTTATGTCAGAGAAGGTTACTTTTATAATAAACTAACACAGTAGAACATTTTTTGCCACTGCAAAACACTTCAAAACCTACAGTATACTCTTCCGTGGGACACAATGTACACTACAGGTAACATAATTCACCAGACATTATGAACACCTACATATGTCCCCTATAAAATCACACAATAATTATAACCAATCTCTATCCTTATATTATTATCCTCTGCAACACTTATTGACTCCAAGGTAGATGGCAAGTAATGGTTCTCTCTTACATCTTGACAGAGATGACAGCACAATGAGTACTAAAGGTGTTTGCAGAACTATATTAAATTGACCAGAACTGTATTAACACTACAGGCTAGATCCGTGTAACTTTAACATGCATGGCAGAGATAACAGCACAATGAGTACTAAAGGTGTTTGCAGAACTATATTAAATGGACCAGAACTGTATTAACACTACAGGCTAGATCTGTGTAACTTCAACATGCATGGCAGAGATAACAGCACAATGAGTACTAAAGGTGTTTGCAGAACTATATTAAATGGACCAGAACTGTATTAACACTACAGGCTAGATCCGTGTAACTTCAACATGCATGGCAGAGATAACAGCACAATGAGTACTAAGGGTGTTTGCAGAACTATATTAAATGGACCAGAACTGTATTAACACTACAGACTAGATCCGTGTAACTTCAACAAGCATGGCAGAGATAACAGCACAATGAGTACTAAAGGTGTTTGCAGAACTATATTAAATGGACCAGAACTTTAGTAACACTACAGGCTAGATACATGTAATTTCCACATGCTTTTTGCATGGCAGAGATTACAGCACAATGAGTACTTAAGGTGTTTGCAGAAATTTTTTATATTCACAACTATGTTGACAGGCCCTATAGATATGTAGTTGCCACTTGGATACACTTTGTGGCCCAGATTTACCAAACTGTGAGAGAAAAAATTGAGAGATTTTTCCACAATAACCAATCACAGCTCAGCTTTCACTTTACCTCAGATCGTTAGCTGATCTGTGATTGGTTGATGTGGAAAAATCACTCTATGTTTTCTCTCACACAGTTTGATAAATCTTGGCCTGTGAGTGGGTGGCACAGATCACTGCACCTCACTGGCTACTGTAGCTGGTTGAGGAACACTATTAAATTCAGGTATATGCAGGTATGAGCCTTGAAAAAGGCTTTGAATTTGTGGTAGCAACATATGAGCCCTTTAGAGGCTGTGATTTAGATGTCCCCTCCTTATATGCGGTGTTGGTGTATAGGAGCCCCTACAAGATTCTTGCATGGGGATTTAATCCTGTTCACACACACACAAGGGCCCTTATTTACTAAGAGTGGAGTGTAGGTTTCTTTGTGGGTTTTAAAGGGGTTATCCAGGAAAAAACTTTTTTTCATATATATCAACTGGCTCCAGAAAGTTAAACAAATTTGTAAATTAGGAATTCGGGTAGAAAACAGACATGGTGCACCTCTACAATCTTGTATAATGATCTGATTGCTTCTCAGCATAATATAAAAAACTAACAGGTTGTTAGTATACATTTTTGATCAAAATGTACAAGCCCACTCGCCACGTCAAGGCCACCTATTCAGAGTGGATCCCTAACGTCCCTAGCATAAAATGGCGCAGCACTGGGCGGCGACCACCACCGCCGCGACACCAGTGCCCACGGGGGGGGGGGAACGACCCACTGGCAGAGTGGCCCCAATGCCACTCAAACCACTCTATGGGCCGCACCCGCCCGCAGACACAGCGCCCACGGCAGCAACGGATGCCGCCCAGCACCACACCAGTGTAAACAAGGTGTAATAGCTCACTTAACATGCTCTCCCAGTCAGACTGGGAGGCTGCTAAGAAAGAAATGGCCCTTATGTAGATGTGCACCATGTCTGTTTTCTACCCGAATTCACACTGTGATTTCTATCCCCTCCTTTTTTTTTTTTTGAACATGTGCTGCACTCTTCCCCACCCCCTCAGCCCAACCCTATATAAGTAGTAGTTAGCTACACTAGGGCCATTTCATTCTTAGCAGCCTCCCAGTCTGACTGGGAGAGCATGGTAAGTGAGCTATTACATCTTGTTCACACTGGTGTGGTGCTGGGCGGCGTCCATTGCTGCCGTGGCGCTGTGTCTGCGGGCGGGTGGCCCATAGACTGGTTTGAGTGGCATTGGGGCCGCTCTGCCAGTGGGTTGTTCCCCCCCCCCCATGGGCACTGGTGTCGCGGCGGTGGTGGTCGCCGCCCAGTGCTGCGCCATTTTATGCTAGGGACATTAGGGCCCCACTCTGAATAGGTGGCCTTGACGTGGCGAGTGGGCTTGTACTTTTTGATTAAAAATGTATACTAACAACCTGTTAGTTTTTGATATTGTGCTGAGAAGCAATCAGATCATTATACAAGATTGTAGATGTGCACCATGTCTGTTTTCTACCCGAATTCACAAATTTGTAAATAACTTCTATTAAAAAATCTTAATCCTTTCAGTACTTCTGAAGTTAAGGTTGTTCTTTTCTGTCTAAGTGCTCTCTGATGACACTTGTCTCGGGAACCGCCCAGTTTAGAAGAGGTTTGCTATGGGGATTTGTTTTCAAACTGGGCGTTTCCCGAGACACGTGTCATCAGAGAGCACTTAGACAGAAAAGAACAACCTTAACTTAGGAAGCTCATAAGTACTGAAAGGATTAAGATTTTTTAATAGAAGTAATTTACAAATCTGTTTAACTTTCTGGAGCCAGTTGATATATAAAAAAAAGTTTTTTCCTGGATAACCCCTTTAATTCCCTACAATTTATTTTCCACGGTATTTACTAAGGTTTCCCTACATTTTCCACTTTCCCTACATTTTGCTTTTTTTTTACACATGCTCTGACCTGTATGGTTTTCCTCAGCTCAAATCCACCACATTTTATGTGGAAACCTTAGTAAATATGTTGGGTTTTTGTAAAAATCTTTTGGAGGCCACGCCCCCTTTTACCGGCATCCACGAGTTTTCTTAGCAAAATGGAGAGTTATTCTGGGTTTTTTCAATTCTGGCACAAATTCTGGCACAGACACAATTTCTGGCGCAATGCAACAGAATCTGACGCACAACTCGACAAAACATGTCGTGTTTGCAATAAATGAGGGCCAAGGTCTCTATTTCTAATCTGTATCTCTCTCTCTTTCTGTCCCTATTTCTGTCTATTTCTGTTCTGTCTCTAGCAGTTCTGCCATTCTGAATGCAGTGGGTGACGTCACTGCCCTCTTGTCTGTGTAAAAATGCCCTCCCCCTTGCTGTGTCCAGTTGGCCTTTATGCTGATTGACACAGTAAGCAGCAAATCACATGTCACCTCCCCCTGGACACCCTATTTCTTCCATCCACATTTGGGGAGACATCAATTGGTGAACACACTATATAGATGATGGAGGGGGGATTTATCATTGTTTGCATAAATCAAGTTATTTCTACCCCCCCCCCATTTGAATTTGCCTACGTCATGTGCAATGCACTACTATGAGTGGCCAACCAGTAGTAATATATATATATATATATATATATATATATATATATATATATATATATATATACATGTATGTATATATGTTCTCTATGGCCTCTAAACCGCTCAACCGATTTTGATCAAATTTTCTGGGAAACTATAGTATAGTCTGAGGATTGTTTCTGTGAAGTTTGGTTGCAATCGGATGAGGGGGTGTGACACTGCTGATATGAGAGAAAAACCAAATTTGTCATATAAGCTGTCCAAAAGAAAATCTGTGTTGTCCATAGTAACCAATCACAGCACAGCTTTTATTTTACCTCAGCAGTAAAACAAATAGCAGCAAATCACAACACAGCTTTCATTTTACCTCAGCAGTATAAGAAAAGGCAACCAATCGCAGCACAGCTATCATTTTACCTCAACGGTATATGAAATGGCAGGGCAGCTTCCATTTTACCTCAACAGTATAAGAAATGGCAACCAATCGCAGCACAGCTTTCATTTTACCTCAACAGTATAAGAAATGGCAACCAATCGCAGCACAGCTTTCATTTTACCTCAAAAGTATAAGAAATGGCAACCAATCACAGCACAGCTTTCATTTTACCTCAACAGTATAAGAAATGGCAACCAATTGCAGCCCAGCTTTCAGTTTACCTCAATAATATAAGAAATCGCAGTGCATCTTTTATTTTACCTTAGCAGTATAAGAAATAGCAACCAATCACAGTGCAGCTTTTATTTTACCTCAGTAATGTGAGAAATGAAAGCTGAGCTGTGATTAGTGGCTATTAGCAACAAAAATTACAGGGGAAGTCTATATAAAAATGGATGTATGTTCTAAACCGCTCACCCAATTTTGATCAAATTTTCAGGGAAACTATAGTATAGTCTGAGGATTGTTATAGTATAGTCTGAGGACAGCTTTCATTTTACCACAGCAGTACAACAAATAGCAACAAATCACAACCAGCTTTCATTTTACCTCAGCAGTATAAGAAATGGCAACCAATCGTAGCTCTGCTTTCATTTTACCTCAACAGTATAAGAAATGGCAGCGCAGCTTTTACTTTACCTTAGCAGTATAAGAAATGGCAACCAATCACAGTGCAGCTTTTATTTTGCCTCAGCAGTGTGAGAAATGAAAGCTGAGCTGTGATTGGTGGCTATTAGCAACAAAAATTACAGGGGAAGTCAGTGATGTGAGTCTATATAAAAATGGATGTATGTTTATATGTTCCCTATTGGCTTCTAAACCGCTCAGCCAATCTTGATAACATTTTCAGAGAAACTATGGTATAGTCTGAGGATTGTTTCTGTGACTTTGAGGGGGAGTGCCACCGGTCATGTAAGAGAACAACTACTAGATCGATTTTGATGATATATTGAGGCATACGTGCTGAGCGAGTGAGACAGGCGGTGTTTGGGTGAAGTCACAATATACTCAGCAATGCCACCGAAAAGAGCATCAACTGGACGAAAAACATCCAAACAACAAGAATAAGGGAAATGCTGATGAAACGGAATCTCGAGCGAATCTCAGCTTGAACAAAACTGCGACAGAGCATCAAAGTACAAGGGCAATCATTTACCCCTTCCAGCAAATAGACGTTCATGAATGTGGTGTGCCGGTACCGTATGGTATACCGTACCTTGTATGATGTTCCCCAAAGTCACCATTACTCTGTTCCAGTAGCATCCTCCTGTTGGGATAGCCCATAGTCGCCTCTTCTTTCTTTAATTTTATGATGTTTAATTGTAATTAAAGTAATTATATATTTAATTGTCTATATAGTGTCGCAGGACCTTAGGTCACATGACTAATGTTACTTCTTTAGTTCATGCTTAAGGACCTTCCAAGGTCACATGGTATAGTCACATGTCAGACCATAATCCTTTGTAAGTAGAATTGACATATGGTATGGACCAATGAGCTTAAGGCCAGCCCCTGCCCATATAAGAGAGCTGCCAGACAATCCTCGCTCTCTTGCGTTCCAGACTAGCAGAGAGAGAGAAAGTGGATCTGTGCAACTTACAAAGACAAGACCAGGCCAGAAGCCTGCAAATTCCGCAACTTGCGAAACCGTGAGTTTACATATCAATCCATGCTAAAGCAAGCGTGACTACTGGACCTTATATCAATCCCCTAAGTCCAGTGGAACAGCTCATATAAATCTCCCAAGCTCTAGAAACTCATGAGGTCCCAACCAACTGTCAAACTTCAGATAGACTCTGTTATATGGACTGTTCTTGTTTAAGTCTGCATAAAAGCTGCAGTAAAAGTTTTGACAGTTTTCTGAAAGTCTCCGGTTGTGGACAATCATTTATTTACTATCTCCCTATCACTCTTGGGACGGGTGGCGGTAGGACAAGCATACAGAGAAAACCCTCACCCTGGCGTCACGACAGTTAAGGGTTAAACCAGCACACTTTCATCACTGCAAAGCTACACCCCATATACTCTACAACCCCAGGCTACCACATGAACGTCCATTTTTCCTGTCACTTAATGCAAAAGGACATTCATGAACGTCCAATAAATTTTCTATCACCATGTCCGTTGGCATGGTGATAGAAACGTCATCGCAGCTGTTCTGGACAGCTGACCGATGACACTATGCAGCTGGGGACCAATCAGAATGGTCCCCTGCTGCTGATCATTGTCATTAGTCAGTCAGTTAGTGACTGATAATGACAAGGACTTGTGGGGTCAGAGACAGCTCCGATCATCCTGAGTGACTGACCAATGACAAGGACTTGTGGGGTCAGAGACAGCTCCGATCATCCTGAGGGATAGGAGCGAGGTGGCAGCTGCCACCTCGCTCCTATCCCATGCCATTAGTTAGATATGACAACTGACCAATGGCAGTTAGGGGCAGGGGTGATTAACGTGTAAATCCCTGCTCTGCCTGCCCCTGGATGTCGGGCAGAGTGGGATGAGAAGATGGCGGAAGGTACCTGGGGACCGTCGGCGGGGACCTGCGACCATCGGCGGGATCAGCGGGGGATCAGCGGCGGTGGGATCAGCGGTAAGGAAGAGACGGCAGCTGTGACGCTAGCAGTAAAGATCGCTGTAAAGCGATCTTTACTGCTGCCTTCTAGGGGTTGCCAAACTACAACTCCCAGCATGCCCAGACAGCAAAAGACTGCCTGGGCATGCTGGGAGTTGTAGTTTTGCAACATCTGTAGGGCCACAGTATGGAGACCACTATACAGTGGTGCCCAAGCTGTAGCCCACCAGATGTTGCAAAACTACAACTATCAGCATGCCCAGACAGTCGAGACATGCTGGGAGTTGTAGTTCTGTGACATCTGTCCCTTCAGATATTGCAGAACTACAACTCCAGCATGCCTGGACAGTCTGGGCATGCTTGGAGTTGAAGTTTTGCAACATCTGGAGGGCTACAGTTTGGACACCACTGCACAGTGGTCTCCAAACTGTGGCCCTCCAGATGTTGCAAAACTACAACTCCTAACATGTCCTTAGGCTGTCTGGGCATGCTGGGAGTTGTAGTTTTGCAACAGCTGGAGGCACACTGGTTTGCGAACACTGAGTTAAGTAACAAACTCTCAGTGTTTTGCAACCAGTGTGCCTCCAGCTGATGCATAGCTACAACCCCCAGCATGCACGGACAGCCAAAGGGCATGCTGGGAGTGTTAGTAGTATGCCTCCAGCTGTTGCATAACTACAAGTCCCAGTTGTCACTGCATACTGAGAGTTGCAGTTTTTGCAACAGCTAAAGGCACGCTGGTTGCGAAGTTTGTTACCTAACTCAGTGTTTCGCAACCAGTGTGCCGCCAGCTATTGCATAACTACAACTCCCAGCATGCACTGATAGACTGTACATGCTGGGAGTTGTAGTTTTGCAACAGCTGGAGGCACACTAGTTGGAAAATACTGAGTTAGGTAACAGAATCTAACTGAAGGTTTTCCAACCAGTGTGCCCCCAGTTGTTGCAAAAGTACAACTCCCAGCATGCAGGTCTGTCAGTAAATGCTGGGAGTTGTAGTTTTGCATCAGTACAGGGTACATTCACACGGGCAGGTTTACAGTGAGTTTCCTGCTTCAAGTTTGAGCTGCGGCAAATTTTTCATCACAGTGCAAACTCCTAGTGGGAAACTCACTGTAAACCTCCGCCTGTGTGAATGTACCCTAAAAACACTACACTACACTAAGACATAATAAAGGGTAAAACACAACATATACACCCCCTTACACTGTTCCCCCAAAGAAAAATGAAAAACGTATTGTACGGCAGTGTTTACAAAACGGAGCCTCCCGCTGTTGCAAAACAACAACTCTCAGCATTTCCGGACAGCCACTGACTGTCCAGACATGCTGGGAGTTTAGCGACAGCTGGAGGCACCCTGTTTGGGAATCACTGGCATAGAATACCCCTACGTCTACCCCTACGCAATCCCTAATATAGTCCTCAAATGCGCATGGTGCTCTCTCACTTCGGAGCCCTGTCGTATTTCAAGGAAACAGTTAAGGGCCACATATGGGGTATTTCCGTACTAAGGAGAAATTGTGCTACAAATTTTGGGGGGCTTTTTCTCCTTTTACCCCTTATGAAAAGGAAAAGTTGGGGCTACACCAGCCTGTTAGTGTACATTAACATGCTGGTGTTGCCCCATATTTTTTTTATTTTCCCAAGCGGTAAAAGGAAAAAGAGACCCACAAAATTTGTAACACAATTTCTCCTGAGTACAGAAATACCCCATATGTGGGCGTAAAATGCTCTGCGGGCGCACAACAAGGCTAAGGACTGAGAGTGCACTATGTACATTTGAGGCCTAAATTGGTGATTTGCACAGGGGTGGCTGATTTTACAGTGGTTCTGACATAAACGCAAAAAAATTTATACCGAAATGTGACCCCATTTTGGAAACTACACCCCTCACGGAACGTAACAAGGGGTATAGTGAGCCTGAACACCCCACAGGCGTTTAACAAATTTTCGTTAAAATTGGATGGAAAAATGAAAAAAAATTAAATATTTCACTAAAATGTGTAAAGAGTAGCAAATAGGGTCAGCACTGAACTACACTTATGGAGCACTATGCAGACTGCTGATTGATTCCGGCAGGCGGTATGGACAGGGTGTTACGGATATACTGCACAACTAGTGCCGTGCTCTTTTCGTTAAAGTAAGACAAATGCAGGTCTGTGATAGATAAAGTGAAAGGCACTCACGGTTCGTAGTTCGGTGCAGATTTCTTTATTTTCAAGTGCTTAAATCAATAGCGGGACGCTAGAGCAGGGTCAGGTTTGAGCCATGGTTACAGCCGTATCGCGCCTCGTCTCCGGCGCTTCATCAGACCACACCTACCCTCAGGTGAGTAGCACGGTAAGTACCATTTGGCCTCTGATGCTTCAGGTCTTCAGGGTAGGGGCGTTAACATAATCTTTACAATGAAACATAAGGTGTGAAAGTTTAAATCAATAAACCTCAAAGATAACAGAAACCTCTTACTTCTTATCATAATAGAGGGCATTAGACTATAATAGAGGGCAAATAGATTTGCATCTGTCACTTTGAAAAGTAAATAAAAAATTCACAATAGGTCTGGAAATACTATGCGCACTGAAGGGGAAATACCGGTCATTATTGGACCACTAGATTTTTCAGTACTGCAATCAGCCCCTCAGACTAAATTAGAAGAGCTGGATTAATTTATAGACCTATTGTCTAAAAATGATACATCCTCGAATGTTGTGCATGATGTCATCTCCGTCCCGGAGTTCACTGGGGGAGTAAAATCAAATTTTTGCCCCCCAGTGAATCCCGGTAGCAGTATTGACTTATTTTCCCGACGAGTATTGGAAGATATAAAAGCCCTCAGATACCCCATTGCCCCCTCAAATCTGACTGAACAGGAAAGATCTGCCTTAGAAAAATTAAAGATGAGGGAAGATATTATTATCAAAAAGTCAGATAAAGGGGGCAATGTGGTCCTGATGAGCAGAGATTATTATGTATCTGAAGCAAAGAGGCAATTAAATGACCCTAGGTACTACTGTAAACTGAGCTCTCATCCAATATCTAAACTTACCAGTCGACTCATGTCCTTGCTAAGATGTTACGTTGAAAAGAATGTGTTATCTAATAAAAACTCAGAAAAGCTATTACCTTTGCAGCCAAAAATACCAAACTGGTATTTTTTACCTAAAGTGCACAAGACACTTGTGTCCCCACCCGGGAGACCTATTGTCTCCGGGGTGGGATCACAGAACCTTTGTCAAAGTTTCTGGATTGGATTCTGCACCCCCTGCTCGCAGAGGTACCAGCGTTAGTTAAAGATACGAATGAATTCTTACTTACTCTAGAAGGCTTAAGTTGGCGAGAAAATTGCATACATATCAATTGATATTGAAAGTCTCTTTACTAGTATCCCGCAGAGGGAGGCAGTTGAATCTATAAAAGAATGTCTTGCGTTATCTGACAAAAGTCCAGGATACATCCTGTCAGGATCTGGATAGGAATGCAGCGAGGATACTGGTGGTGGATCCTCTGTGTCAGTGGGGTGATGACGTGGGCCGTACCAGGGGAACGGAGTCTAAGGGGTTACTGGTTTTCCCCAGAGCCCGCCGCAGAGCGGCATGGACTTGCAGCGGCAGGTAACCCCCAGGTCGTTCCACCCGATAGCGACTCAACCCCAGCTGACGGCTGAGACAGGCGCGGTACAAGGGACAAGGCAAGAGCAAGGTCGGACGTAGCAGAAGGTCAGGGCAGGCAGCAAGGATCTTAGTCAGGGGCAACAGCAGAGGGTCTGGAACACTGGCTTGGAACATACACTAAACGCTTTCTCTGGCACAAGGCAACAAGATCCGGCGATACCAGGAAGGGGAAGTGGGTTTTTATAGGAAGGACAGGTGCAGGAACTGATTGGGCCAGGCGCCAATCAATGGCCATTGGCCCTTTAAATCTCAGAGAGCCGGCGCGCACGCCCTAGGGAGCGGGGCCGCGCGGGCCGGGACTGAGCAGGCGGAGGATGGGGCAGGTGAGGAGATTGGGATGCGAGCCGTGGGCGGGCGCGTCCCGCTACGCGGGTCGCATCCCCGCCGGTGACACTAATGCAGCGCTACCGGTCAGCGGGTCTGACCGGGGCGCTGCATGGAGGTGAACTCTGCGAGCGCTCCGGGGAGGAGCAGGGTCCCGGAGCGCTCGGCGTAACCGTACCCCCCCCCCTTGGTCTCCCCCTCTTTTCATTTGCCTGTCTCTTCATACGAGACGAGGCCAGTGGGAGCGACTCTTGAGTCTCCCTCCAGATAATGGAGAAGTCCCGGGTTATTTCATCTACGGCAGGAACTCCAGAAGAAGTGGGAATGGGGAGGGGGGGCAGAGGGTGAATCCTGCCACGGGGCAGGGTGGTACCAGGAAGGAGGCTATGAGGAGGCAAGATCTCTGCTTGCTTTTTGCAGAAAAGATCAGAAAAGCCCTGGTAAGCCTTGGGAGGGCCCAGTAAAGGTGGAACCTCAGGGGTTAAACAAGTGGGAGCAGATGTGAGGCATCGTTTGTGACAAGAAGGACCCCAATATTTGATCTCCCCGGTGGTCCAGTCGAGGGTGGGAGCATGACGTTGGAGCCACGGCAGGCCGAGAAGAACTTCAGAGGTGCAGTTAGGCAGAACGAAAAATTACATTTTTTCATGGTGAAGTCCAATGCTCATGGGCAGGGGCTCAGTGTGGTAGCGCACAGTGCAGTCCAATTTTTCTCTGTTAACAGAAGAGATAGAGAGCGGTTTGACGAGACGGGTTACTGGGATGCTGAACCTATTAATAAAAGAGGCCAAAATAAAATTTCCTGCAGAACCGGAGTCCAAGAAGGCCACAGCTGAGAAGGAGGAGTTGGCGGAAGGAGAAATCCGCACAGGTACAGTGAGACGTGGAGAAGCAGAATTCACACCAAGAGACGCCACTCCCACATGAACAGGGTGCGTGCGTTTCCCAGATGCAAGGGACGAATAGGGCAGTCCACTAGGAAATGTTCGGTGCTAGCGCAGTACAGGCACAAATTTTCATCTCTGCGACGAGACCTCTCTTCATGGGTCAGGCGAGACGGATCCACCTGCATAGCCTCCTCGGCGGGAGGCACAGGGGTAGATTGCAGAGGATTCTGGGAGAGAGGTACCCAGAGATCAAGGTCCTTTTCCTGGCGGAGCTCCTGGTGTCTTTCAGAAAAACGCATGTCGGTGTGGGTGGCCAAATGGATAAGTTCAGACAGGTTAGCAGGAATTTCTCGTGCGGCCAGTACATCTTTGATGTTGCTGGATAAGCCTTTCTTGAAGGTCGCGCAGAGGGCCTCATTGTTCCAGGATAGCTCTGAGACGAGAGTACAAAACTGGATGGCGTATTCGCCTACGGAAGAACTCCCTTGGACGAGGTTCAGCAAAGCAGTCTCAGCTGAGGAGGCCCGGGCTGGCTCCTCAAAGACACTACGAACTTAAGCAAAGAAGGACTGGATAGTAGCAGTGGCAGGGTCGTTGCGGTCCCAGAGCGGTGTGGCCCATGACAAGGCCTTTCCAGACAGGAGACTGACCACGAAAGCCACCTTAGACCGTTCAGTGGGGAATAGGTCCGACATCATCTCCAAGTGCAAGGAACACTGGGACAAGAAGCCACGGCACAACTTAGAGTTCCCATCGAACTTATTAGGTAGGGACAAGCGGACTCTGGAAGTGGCAACTTGCTGCGGAGGAGAAGCAGGAGCTGGCGGAGGAGATGGTTACTGCTGTAGAGGCAGAAGCTGCTGTAGCATGGCGGTCAACTGCGACAGCTGCTGTCCTTGTTGGGCGATCTGTTGGGATTGCTAGGCGACCACCGTGGTTAGGTCAGCGAGACTTGGCAGCGGCACCTCAGTGGGATCCATGACCGGATCTACTGTCAGAATCCGGATAGGAATGCAGCGAGGATACTGGTGTTGGATCCTCTGTGTCAGTGGGGTGATGACGTGGGCCGTACCAGGGGAACGGAGTCTAAGGGGTTACTGGTTTTCCCCAGAGCCCGCCGCAAAGCGGGATGGACTTGCAGCGGCAGGTAACCCCCAGGTCGTTCCACCCGATAGCGACTCAACCCCAGATGACGGCTGAGACAGGCACGGTACAAGGGACAAGGCAAGAGCAAGGTCGGACGTAGCAGAAGGTCAGGGCAGGCAGCAAGGATCGTAGTCAGGGGCAACAGCAGAGGGTCTGGAACACTGGCTTGGAACATACACTAAATGTTTTCTCTGGCACAAGGCAGCAAGATCCGGCGATACCAGGAAGGGGAAGTGGGTTTTTATAGGAAGGACAGGTGCAGGAACTGATTGTGCCAGGAGCCAATCAATGGCGCACTGGCCCTTTAAATCTCAGAGAGCCGGCGCGCGCGCCCTAGGGAGCAGTGCCGCGCGTGCCGGGACTGAGCAGACGGAGGACGGGGCAGGTGAGGAGATTAGGAGGCGAGCCGCGGGCGGGCGCGTCCCGCTACGCGGATCGCATCCCCGCCGGTGACACTAATGCAGCGCTCCCGGTCAGCGGGTCTGCCCGGGGCACTGCATGGAGGTGAACGCCGCGAGCGCTCCGGGGAGGAGCAGGGACATATCGGTGTAACACATCTAGTTCATATGCGATGCGCTCGAATTTGTTTTAATGGGCAATGCATTTGTGTTTGGGGAAGAATGGTATGCCCAAATAGGAGGAGTGGCAATGGGTACACCTCTCGCGTGTACCCTTGCCAATCTCTATGTGGCAATTTTTGAGAAAAGATTCATATTCACAGAAAATAACCCCTATCTCAAATACATTTCTTGATATCGTCGTTTGGGGACGATGTTTTTATGGTCTGGACAGACACTGAGGCATCATTCACGGAATTTGTCACTACTCTTAACAGAGAAAACAATATGAATTTGAAATTTACTTACGAGATAGGCCCGCATGAACTGGAGTTTCTGGACATTTTGGTCAAGATAAAAGATAATGGAATTATAACACAGGGTTACCGAAAACCAACAGCATGTAATGCATAGTAGCTACTAGAGATGAGCGAACTGACAGTAAATTCGATTCGTCGCAAACTTCTCGGCTCGGCAGTTGATGCCTTATCCTGCATAAATTAGTTCAGCTTTCAGGTGCTCCGGTGGGCTGGAAAAGGTGGATACAGTCCTAGGAAAGAGTCTTCTAGGACTGTATCCACCTTTTCCAGCCCACGGGAGCACCTGAAAGCTGAACTAATTTATGCAGGATAAGTCATCAACTGCTGAGCCGAGAAGTTCGTGACGAATTGGATTTACTGTAAGTTCCCTCATCTCTAGTAGCTACCATCCAGATCATGTAAAAACTGCAATACCATATGGGCAGTTTCTGCGATTGAGAAAAAAAAATAGTGAAGAGGAAGATTTTTTGATACAGGCAAATGAGCTAAAAAATTGTCTTAGAATGAGGGGCTACCCTAATGATGTACTGGATAGAGCTTTGGATCGAGCTAAAAGTAAAAGTAGAACTGAGCTTTTAAATGGAAAGAAACCAAAAGTAAAATATGAAAACAAGAGAGAACTACCTTCTTGCACACAGGATAGAGAATTTGAGAGTCCAAGGCTCTGCTTTTCCTTTCAATATAGCCCGATGGCTGAAACAATTAAAAAATCTATTAGGAATAACTGTTTTTTTATTCACTTTCCACTTATAACCTTTAAAAAAATCTAAAACCATTAGGGATCACCTTGTTTCTAGTAAATTCAAATCTAAGAAAAAAGAGAATTGGTTAGGTAAACCCCCCAATCCAGGTAATTACCGTTGCAGGTCCTGTAAATGGTGCAATTATATTTGCACAGAAAATATTAACATTGGCCGAGTATCTCATACTTTTAAGGATGTAATGTGTTGTAGATGGAATCATATTGTGTATGCTATAGTCTGTACCTGTAAAAGATTCTATATCGGTTGCACAATCAGAGCCCTCCATACCTGTTTTAGGGAGCATGTTTCTTCGGTAAGAACTGGAAAAGGCTCCCCCAGATGTATTGCTCACATTAATGAAACACACGGAGGCTCAACTGCTGAATTGTCTTTTTTTTGTTTGGAGAAAGTTACACGAGTTGAAGGAATGGATTGGCGGAGAGCGCTCCTAATAAGAGAAGCCAAGTGGATACTAAAAACGGACGCTCAAGGTGGACTCTGTCTGAACGACCGCCTAGATATGAGCGTTTTTGTATAGGAGCGCTCCGCATCCACTCCCGCGTACTCCTTACAGATTAGATAAAATTTGCCCTCTATTATAGTCTAATGCCCTCTATTATGATAAGAAGTAAGAGTTTCTGTTATCTTTGAGGCTTATTGATTTTAACTTTCACACCTTATGTTTTGTTGTAAAGATTATGTTAACGCCCCTACCCTGAAGCGTCAGAGGCCAAATGGTACTTACCTTGCTACTCACCTGAGGGTAGGTGTGGTCTGATGAAGCGCCGGAGAGGAGACGCAATACGGCTGTAACCATGGCTCAAACCTGACCCTGCTCTGGCGTCCCGCTATTGATTTAAAGGGGTATTCCAGGCCAAAACTTTTTTTTTATATATCAACTGGATCCGGAAAGTTAAACAGATTTGTAAATTACTTCTATAATAAAATCTTATACCTTCCAATAGTTATTAGCTTCTGAAGCTGAGTTGTTGTTTTCTGTCTTACTGCTCTCTGATGACTCACGTCCCGGGAGCTGTGCAGTTCCTATGGGGATATTCTCCCATCATGCACAGCTCCTGGGACGTGGCATCATCATTGAGCAGTTAGACAGAAAACTTCAGAAGCTAATAACTATTGGAAGGATTAAGATTTTTTAATAGAAGTTATTTACAAATCTGTTTAACTTTTCAGAGCCAGTTGATATATATAAAAAAAGGTTTTGCCTGGAATACCCCTTTAAGCACTTGAAAATAAAGAAATCTGCACCGAACTACGAACCGTGAGTGGCTTTCACTTTATCAGACCTGCATTTCACTAAAATGCTGGTGTTACCCCCCCCCCCCCCCCTTTGCAACGTCACGTTTCGCCGTCATGCCCCAGGAGACGGGCCGTGACATCACAAGGAACGAAGCCGTGAAGTCACGATACTCCGGCCCCTGTATCACCAGTCATTACGCACAGAGCGAGTTTGCTCTGTGCAGTGATGACAACAGGGAGCTGCAGCCGAGATCGCAAGGGTCCCCATCATACATCTTATCCCATATCCTTTGGATAGAGGATAAGATGTCTAGGGGAGGAGTACCCCTTTAAGTACCAGGGCACCAAGATATATATATTTACATCCAATGGGGGAGATTTATTAAAACCTGTGCAGAGGATAAGTTGACCAGTTACCCATAGCAACCAATCAGATCGCTTCTTTATTTTTTTTAAAAGGCCTCTTAAAATGAAAGCAGCAATCTGATTGGTTGCTATGGGCAACTGCTCCACTTTTCCTCTGTACAGGTCTTTATATATCTCCCCCAATGTTCTTAAGGGGTTTTCATTCTGATGATACACTGTAACAAAAACCTCCTTATGTCCCCATCATCATCATAACACACTGTAAGAAACCTTCTCATGTAATCTTCTTACTACTGGAGTGACACACTGCAACAAACCTCCTCCTCATGTAATCTCCTTACTACTGGAGTGACACACTGCAACAAACCTCCTCCTCATGTAATCTCCTTACTACTGGAGTGACACACTGCAACAAACCTCCTCCTCATGTAATCTCCTTACTACTGGGGTGACACACTGTAACAAACCTCCTCCTCATGTAATCACCTTACTATTGGGGTGTGATGGAATTGGGTAGAAGAGACTCCATTTTGTCTTCTAGAGAATCAATTTTTTTAAGTCTAAGTGACTGCATTCTATAATTCTTGTTTTTTCTACATAACTCCTGTGAATAGACTAGAGACAATTAGCATCTTATATTCAAGGCTAACGGGATACAATGAAGGAACATCTTATCTCTTTCTACCACAGATGTGTCCCCGAAACATTGGTTCATTATACCTCAGCTTAAGCAAATGTATCCTTGTATCTAATTTTTTGCTGACTACGCAGATTTACTGTTTGCTGTCTTTGATACAATTTAAAGTTTACTGCGCATGCTCTATATACGTGTACTAGAAAGCTTTTTAAGTAAAGAGCCAGTCTTAGAGACTGCACTCGACTTGCTCACAGCTGATGTGTCTGTGTCTTGATTTGAGTGGCAGGTGGTGTGGAAGGAACGTAGGGTGACTGCAGCCCCTTACAAGCCTTCCACGCACTAATTGGGCATCCGCCGACGGAAGACGTCTCGGCCTTTGGGGTCGAACCTAACATTATCTGGCGCTGTGAACAGGGACCCGCTGACGCTGAATCACAAGGAGTATCTCAGATATAGTGCGGGAACACTACGGCTCGGGCCTCCGGAGACCACAGATTGAAATCGCCTGGCCAGGTAAGAAAAGCTTTATTTTCTTATATCTGTGCCCTCCTGAGATCTGTGGCTGTGGCTCCTGCACTTAGACTGTGTTTTAGAATAGCTCCTGTGGGTCTATTTGAATAGACAATGAACCAATATACCTTCTGTCGGTTGGATAAGTACAGTGTTACTCCGCAAAGAGACATGAAATGAATGTATGAGCCAAGAGAGGATGGTATGTGATTTTATGAGGGTATTGCCGAACTGATCTGTGAAAGCGCCTAATGGGGTCACAGATTATGCTTAAATCCCATATTATCACATAAACCATTATCTGGTTGCTAGCATGAGCCTGGAATACATCATAAATCCAGGACAGGTTTCGTGTGATAATCCCGTGTAGTCTGGGGGGAATAAGGTGTGGAAAAAAAAATTAAAAAAATTAAAAACACACCTAGACGGACACTGACCCTATAAGAGTGATGTAGATGACGCTGAAAAGGCCAGGTGAGCCTTTTAGCATATTAGTCGCCTAGGAGGAAGGCAACGAGGGAAAGACACCTTATGAGGGTTTCCCCAATAAGCTACCTAGGACCGGACGGCTAGTATGAGTTAGCTAATATCTAATACAGAATTGTCATGCATCACAGGAAAAGGCCAGGAGAGCCTTTTAATCAGGAAAAGGCCAGGAGAGCCTTTTAATCAGGTAAAGGCCAGGAGAGCCTTTTTAACCTATTAGTCGCCTAAGAGGACAGCAACGAGGGAAAGACACCTACAGGTTTCCCCAATAAGCTACTTAGGACCGGACGGCTAAGGATGGGTCAGCTAATGTCCAAAAAGAATGATGGAGAACCCCAGATAAACGCTCTTAAAACAATCCTTATAGAATTACACGGCAAGGATGCAGTAATTCAGACTGTATCTGACTATTTCCCTAGTCTAGAAGGTTCGGACATGAGCAGTGATGCAATACAGAGACTGTTTGTATGTGCTTTTGTGGACGGTCTAAGACCCCAGAGAAGGGAACAACTGAAAGCCCAGGGATAGGACCTGACCTACGGGGAGCCCCTAAAAAGACTACAATAGCATATGTCTCTGAAAAATCCCAAGGTGGGGGTCAGAATAACAAAGGAGACAGACCCCGGAAACCCCCAATTTGTTATTATTGTGACAAGTCAGGACACATAAAAAAGAACTGCAGAAAACGTATTGCTGACGAGGGGAATGACAAGCAGGACTAAAGGGATGTACGGAGTTAAGAATGAAATCAGAATGTGACAGTGATGGAATACTGAGTAATCAGCGTTTGGAAAGACAGCAGGTTATGGGAATGTTGACAAGTTGAGTTGACTAAAGCGAAGTGAAGGAAATAGAAGCTTTCTGTGAAATCT
This sequence comes from Hyla sarda, assembly GCF_029499605.1. NCBI lineage: Eukaryota > Metazoa > Chordata > Amphibia > Anura > Hylidae > Hyla > Hyla sarda. Next base: position 19,962,901 of record NC_079194.1, on the reverse strand, counting down.
ATGTGTATGTTTGTTATTTCCATACAAATTGTTTTGTCAAGTTGTGTTGTCCACTGTGTATGCAGGACATGGTGTGTCTAACATGCTACATTTTTACGTGAGTCTTGTGATGGTAGAGAACGTGAAATGAAACTCTTTTTTTTCTCTTATGTGAGGTATGATACCTTTATGGTCTAAATATGGTGTCTAGGGACTAGCCAGCACCCAAAATTCCAAGAGGAGGGGCTTGTACGTCACATACTGTAGACAAAGAAATAAGTGTTTACCTTATGGGATAGTTTGTGAATACTTTTTAGTAAATGTGGAAGTTGCCGGATTAGTGGAAATTCTGGAGTATGCAATGTTTTAGTTGAATGAAGCGGAATATAATCTCCCAGTGAGACTGTTTTAGAAGGCTACTGATAAGCTTTTTGCGTCCGAGTAGATATATATATCTTCGTGTCACTATTAGTTTTGTTTGGTTGTGATTTCTGATCTCCAAAGATAATATTCAATGTTTGTGTTTGAACACTAGGTCTTTGTGACTTTTTTGTTTACTAATCCTGATCCTCTGTCACGATATCTGTTTAATATTTTATTGTTCCCTATCTGTATCTAATTGTATGTCACTGATCATTCTTGGATTAGTCATTTAACCCTTGCCTCTTCTTGCTTATGCTGTTCTGTTTAACACCCTTGTATTGTACAGTTCAGGAATAGGCTGGTGACTAGTTGTCATGCAATCTGTGATTTATTGCTATGTGAATCCCTTTTTGTGTTTGTATTTTTTGAGTCTTAACGGTCCGTCCCGTGTAAAAGCTGACACAGCATTCTAACCTGTGTGTGAACAGCTCGATGCTGCAGAGGGGGGCAGCCCCCCCTTCCTGTCTTTATCTCTGAAGATTTTCTGTGTGAGAGCGGCATTACTAGTTTGTTTCCCTTGTTTTTCTTGTGATTATTTAAATGTAATTTATCTCTTATGATAAAAATACTAAGTCACCTTTTATTTTGCGTAATTTTGCCATAGTGTTGAAACCTTGTTGTCTTATTGGGTTAAAATTATGTTCTTGTGAAAGATTGAGATAATTTCAGAATTACATTTTGGTTTGTGAGAGGGAGTCAACCTGTTGATTCCATTCACTGACATGTAGCGGCTTGGTAGTCTGGTCTTCTTTCCAATCCATTACACTCCTCTCTACACTAGATAACTGTGCCCTTGAATCCAGCTTCATTGCTCTCTGGTGGAGAATGACTGGATTCAGGGGGGGGGGAGAGATGATGGGAGAGGGGCATAATTTATTACAAACTCTGTGTATAATAATGATGATGATGATGAATGCCTGTATAGAGTTAATCTTACAGGAGACAGCAGGGTTCTCACATGATGGGGTATGCATTCTGCATGACACCAAGTAGTCAAAAGAGCAAACTCTCTACCTTGTTGCACAGGGCAAAAAGGTAATGAGTTGGCTGCACTAACTGGAGCTTAGAGACTTGGCTGGGGTAAAACCGCTCACAGACTTATCTGAAAGACTTTTCTCACCTCTTCAGGCAGACCAATAAAAGATGCAGAGAATTGGAGCACTCATGGAGGGGCTGCTAATGTCAGAGGAGGTGGGAATTGTCAGAATTAGGGTCCATACTAAGACTGGTACTTGCCAAAAATAATGAGTTGGCTGACACCACTACAGAGGCAGTCGCCGCACTGCCAGTGATATCTGTCAGAGACGTGAAGGTGAGCGTGGAAAAAAAAACCTTCACAACAGGCAGATGTTGCTGTAAAATGAATCTTGGAGGATGTTAAGGGACAGAGGAGAAAAGACGGCATATGGGGGACTTCTGCAAAAGTCTGCCTGCCTAGAACACATTTTGTCCAAAGGGGCCATGCTGCAAGTCATAGACAAATCCTGGATAGCCCCTGGCATCTCCACTACCGTAGTAGCTTTTCTTCAAGCCTGTATGACCTGTGCTTCATACAATCCAGGGAGGACTATACCAGCCCCCTGAAAGTATACCCAAAGCCACTCTGTCTGCTCTAGAGAGTCGATTACATAAGCCTGACCCCTTGTTCAGGCTATGTGTTTGTCTTGGTGTGTGTTGATCTCTTTAGGCTGACCCGAGGCCTACCCCATGGGAGAATGTATTATAGTTATAACATTAGTATGAGAATCTGTCCTCATATGTGCAGTTCTTGTGAAAGTATCTGAAACTAAAATGTGGGCAAGTGTTGTCTTTCCTCCCAGACCGGACAGCATTGAAGGAACCCACACGCTACAGCCTGGAGGCTACGTGTATGTAAAGAAACATACCAGGAAGTCCCTCGAGCCCTGATTTGAAGGACCATATCAAGTTCTCTTGACTACAGCCAGTTGGATTCATGCTTCACACTGCAAAAGGACGGTATCTGACCATGACAATACTTTGGTTACTGTTTAACTGTCTAATATGTTACATCACAACTTTCCATGATGATGCAAATATGGGACAAATTAGTTGAGGCCACTGACTACCTTGACGACCAAATATATGACATTCTGGACATCACTAACACCTCTGTGTCTGTACAACTAACCAGCACACAATAGTTCTTGATTACCTTACAGCTGCTCAAGGGGGAACGTGTCAGATTATAGGCCCCACTTGCTGTCACTACAGACACCACAGGTACCATCCAGATGCACCACCGACTTGAAAACATAAAAAAACTAAGGGAACAGTACGCTAAAGACAATGACCAAAATAAAGATAAGTGGTGGGGGAGACACTTTCTCCAGAATGAACCCATACACCTGGTTGAAAGGTATTGGAGGATGGGTAGAAGGTGCCATACATTTTATATTACAAGTCGCAGTTGTTATTCTTTTATCTTATTTAGTTATAAAGCTTTTGATGATATGCATAAGTCGCTGTAAATATAGAATCAGCAAGTACTGAGTATTGTTTACTTCAAATGAATGGGTTAACATAAACATTTTATGCTGTTTTCCCAAGATGTAGACGGAATAATGATCGGCATTTGTTTCCTGGTTCTCATGTCTCTTCTCTTTTTCGTTTGTTTCTAGATTGACATCACACCTGAAACACTCTTCCTGGTGAGGATGCCGGTCCATTACTCAGGGGACGGAGCCAATTTAAGAAGACTTGGTTCCCTCAGACAACTCGCGGTCTGGGATAGTACCTGAGGAAAGACCCGCTATACACCTGACCTGGAGGATCCAGTTCTTTCAGATGATGATGTCAAAGGGGGAAATGATGGAATTGGGTAGAAGAGACTCCATTTTGTCTTCTAGAGAATCAATTGTTTTAAGTCTAAGTGACTGCATTCTATAATTCTTGTTTTTTCTACATAACTCCTGTGAATAGACTAGAGACAATTAGCATCTTATATTCAAGGCTAACGGGATACAATGAAGGAACATCTTATCTCTTTCTACCACAGATGTGTCCCCGAAACATTGGTTCATTATACCTCAGCTTAAGCAAATGTATCTTTGTATCTAATTTTTTGCTGACTACGCAGATTTACTGTTTGCTGTCTTTGATACAATTTAAAGTTTACTGCGCATGCTCTATATACGTGTACTAGAAAGCTTTTTAAGTAAAGAGCCAGTCTTAGAGACTGCACTCGACTTGCTCACAGCTGATGTGTCTGTGTCTTGATTTGAGTGGCAGGTGGTGTGGAAGGAACGTAGGGTGACTGCAGCCCCTTACAAACCTTCCACGCACTAATTGGGCATCCGCCGACAGAAGACGTCTCGGCCTTTGGGGTCGAACCTAACAGGGTGACACACTGTAACAAACCTCCTCCTCATGTAATCTCCTTACTACTGGGGTGACACACTGTAACAAACCTCCTCCTCATGTAATCACCTTACTATTGGCGTGACACACTGTAACAAACCTCCTCCTCATGTAATTTCCTAACTACTGGGGTGACACACTGTAACAAACCTCCTTCCATGTAATTACCTTACTACTGGGGTAACACACTGTAACAAACCTCCTCCTCATGTAATTTCCAGTGGAAAAAGCAAAGGAACGCCGTTCCTGTGCGTTCCTGCAGGACTCGAGCCCTGCATAGGGGCTTCCTAAGGGTGCGTTCACACGGAGTAATTCAAGAGGAATTTACTCGAGTAATTCCTCTTGAATTCTCTATTCTAAATTAATGCACATCTCCTCTGCCCATTGACTTCAATGTTATTTCTGCTGTCCTGTTCTCACTGCGGAAATTCTGCTTGCGGAATTCCGACACTGAATTCCGTTCTGCTTGAAGAAAGAGCATGTTTATTCTTCAAGCGGAATTCGCTAGCAGAAATCAATTGAAGTCAATGATAAAAAAAAATTCGGCCCGACATCGTTTTCGCGCAGAATTCGCACGGAATTTGCGCGCAATTCGCACACAATTTGCACGCAATTCATGCGCAATTCACACAGAAATGGCTGAAAAACCCTTCACTTCTTTCTCCCCCATTTCCGCGCGCAATTCCGAATTTCCCGCGATTTTCACGCGAAAATAAAAAAAAATTTCCATCCGTACATTTTTCAGCGTGAATTACTCTCAAGAGTAATTTGGGTTACAAATTTTGAGAGGATTTTTCTCCTTTTACCCCTTGTAAAAATTCAAAAATTGGGTCTACAAGAACATGCGAGTGTAAAAATTGAAGATTTAGAATTTTCTCCTTCACTTTGCTGCTATTCCTGTGAAACACCTAAAGGGTTAACAAACCTTTTGAATGTCATTTTGAATACTTTGAGGGGTGCAGTTTTTATAATGGGGTCATTTGTGGGATATTTCTAATAAGAAAGCCCTCCAAATCTACTTCAAACCTGAACTGGTCCATGAAAAATTCCGATTTTGAAAATTTGGTGAAAAATTTGAAAATTGCTGCTGAACTTTGAAGCCCTCTGATGTCTTCCAAAACTAAAAACATGTTAACTTTATGATGCAAACATAAAGTAGACATATTGTATACGGGAATCAAAATATTATTTATTTGGAATGTCTATTTCCCTTACAACCAGAGAGCTTAAAATTTAGAAAAATGCTAAATTTTCAATTTTTTCATAAAATTTTAGAATTTTTCACCAAGAAATGATGCAAGTATCGACAACATTTTACCACTAACATAAAGTAGAATATGTCGCGAAAAAACAATCTCGGAATCAGAATGAAAAGTAAAAGCATTCCAGAGTTATTAATGCTTAAAAGTGACAGTGGTCTGATGTGCAAAAAACGCTCTGGTCCTTAACCCCTTAAGGAGCGGGGGTTTTTCCGTTTTTGCATTTTCGTTTTTTGCTCCTTGCCTTTAAAAAAATCATAACTCTTTCAATTTTGCACCTAAAAATCCATATGATTGCTTATTTTTTGCGCCACCAATTCTACTTTGTAATGACGTCAGTCATTTTGCCCAAAAATCTACGGTGAAACGGAAAGAAAAATCATTGTGCGACAAAATTGAAAAAAAAACTGCCGTTCTGTAACTTTTGGGGCTTCCGTTTCTACGTAGTACATTTTTCGGTAAAAATGACACCTTATCTTTATTCTGTAGGTCCATACAGTTAAAATGATCCCCTACTTATATAGGTTTGATTTTGTCGCACTTCTGGAAAAAATCATAACTACGTGCAGGAAAATTAATACGTTCAAAATTGTCATCTTCTGATCCCTATAACTTTTTTATTTTTCCGTGTATGGGGCGGTATGAGGGCTCATTTTTTGCGCCGTGATCCGAAGTTTTTAACGGTCCAAATTTTTTCATTAATAGGACTTATTGATCGCTTTTTATTCATTTTTAAATGATATAAAAAGTGACCAAAAATGCACTATTTTGGACTTTGGAATTTTTTGGCGCGTACGCCATTGACCGAGCGGTTTAATTAATGATATATTTTTATAATTCGGACATTTCCGCATGCGGTGATACCATATATGTTTATTTTTATTTTTATTTACACTGTGTTTTTTTTTTATGGGAAAAGGGGGTGATTCAAACTTTTAATAGGGGAGGGGTTAAATGATATTCATTCACTTTTTTTTCACTTTTTTTGCAGTGTTATAGCTCCCATAGGGACCTATAACACTGCACACACTGATCTCTTATACTGATAATTGTTATCCCATAGGGACCTATAACACTGCACACACTGATCATTGTTATCCCATAGGGACCTATAACACTGCACACACTGATCTTTATCATTGATCACTGGTTTCTCATAGGAAACCAGTGATCGATGATTCTGCCGCATGACTGCTCATGCCTGGGTCTCAGGCACTGAGGAGTCATTCGGCGATCGGACAGCGAGGAGGCAGGTAGGGACCCTCCCGCTGTCCTGTAAGCTGTTCGGGATGCCGCAATTTCGCCGCGGCTATCCCGAACAGACCACTGAGTTAACCGGCAGCTTTTACTTTCGCTTTTAGCCGTGTGGCTCAGCTCTGAGCGCGCGGCTAAAGGGTTAATAGCGCGCGGCGCCGCGATCGGCGCTGCACGCTATTAGCGGCGGGTCCCGGCTTCACTATGACGCCGGGCCCGCCGTGATATGATGTGGGGTTACCGCGTAACCCCGCGTTATATCACGGGAGCAGGACCGACGACGTATCGGTACGTACTTGGTCCTTAAGGGGTTAAGGCCAAAATGGGCCTGGTCCTTAAGGGGTTAACTATTACTGGATTGAATTAGTAAAATTCATGTTTTTCACATGGCCAGTTGTATGTTGCTTGCTCGCGAGTTGGCACACCAAAAAATGTATACATTTGTACACCAAATGAAACCACCAAAAATATTGTGTATCAGTTAGCATCACAATAAAATAAAGAAAATTTTATTCACAATTGACGTTAAATATGTGTATTTTTTCTTGGGCGCAGCAACGTGCGCCAGTACCGCTGGTAATAAAAGGCTTTCTTCAGGATAAAGCCTTTCCGGCGAAGCACGTTGGAGGATTGTTAGGGTGCTGGGGTAAGTCCTGTTGCTCTGTATGGACCTGTATGTAGTCATCTGCTTATATGCACCTTTGCATCTCCAGGTATATATCTTAATATTTACAAGCTCTTGGGAACTTTATTTATTGCTCTGGTTCATGACACTGCATTTTATGTGTGAGGGATTATTCTTTCATAGGATGGCAAGTTTGGCTTTTACTCCACCAATTGCATTTTTAAATGAAAATAACTTTATTAGCAATCAATCGTCAATCACCTATACACTGCTAAAAAAATAAAATAAAGGGGACACTGCGATAACACATCCTAGATCTGAATGAATGAACTAATCGTATGAAATACTTTTGTCTTTACATAGTTGAATGCGCTGACAACAAAATCACACAAAAATTATCAATGGAAATCGAATTTATCAACCCATGGAGGTCTGGATATGGAGTCACATTAAAAATCTAAATGGAAAACCCCACTACAGGCTGATCCAACTTTGATGTAAAGTCCTTAAAACAAGTCAAAATTATGCTCAGTAGTGTGTGTGGCCTCCACGTGCCCGTATGACCTCCCTACAACCCCTGGGCATGCTCCTGATGAGGTGGAGGATGGTCTCCTGAGGGATGTCCTCCCAGACCTGGACTAAAGCATCTGCCAACTTCTGGACAGTCTATGGTGCAATGTGGCGTTGGTGGATAGAGCGAGACATGATGTCCCAGATCTGCTCAATCGGATTCATGTCTGGGGAACCGGCGGGCCAGTCCATAGCATCAATACCTTCCTCTTGCAGGAACTGCTGACACACTTCAGCCACATGAGGTCTAGCATTGTCTTGCATTAGGAGGAACCCAGGGCCAACCGCACCAGCATATGGTCTCACAAGGGGTCTGAGGATCTCATCTTGGTACCGAATAGCAGTCAGGCTACCTCTGGCAAGCACATGGAGGGCTGTGCTGCCCCCTAAAGAAATGCCACCCCACACCATTACTGACCCACTGCCAAACTGGTCATGCTGGTGGATGTTGCAGGCAGCAGAATGTTCTCCACAGCGTCTCCAGACTCTGACACGTCTGTCACATGTGCTCAGTGTGAACCTGCTTCCATTTGTGAAGAACACAGGGCGCCAGTGGTGAATTTGCCAATCTTGGTGTTCTCTGGCAAATACCAAATGTCCTGCACGGTGTTAGGCTGTAAGCACAACCCCCACCTGTGAACATCGGGCCCTCATACCACCCCCATGGAGTCGGTTTCTGAGGACACATGCACATTTCTGGCCTGCTGGAGGTCATTTTGCAGGCTCTGGCAGTGCTCCTCCTGCTCCTCCTTGCACAAAGGCGAAGGTAACGGTCCTGCTGCTGGGTTGCTACCTTCCTACGGCCTCCTACACATTTCCTGATGTACTGGCCTGTCTCTTGGTAGCGCCTCAATGCTCTGGACACTACGCTGACAGACACAGCAAACCTTCTTGTCGCAGCTTGCATTGATGTGCCATCCTGGATGAGCTGCACTACCTGAGCCACTTGTGTGGGTTGTAGACTCCGTCTCATGCTACCACTAGAGTGAAAGCACCGCCAGCATTTAAAAGTGACCAAAACATCAGCCAGAAAGCATAGGAACTGAGAAGTGGTTTGTTGTCACCACCTTCCGAACCACTCCTTTATTGGGGGTGTCTTGCTAATTGCCTATAATTTCAACCTGTTGTCTGTTCCATTTGCACAACAGCATGTGAAATTGATTGTCAATCAGTGTTGCTTCCTGAGTGGACAGTGGGATTTCACAGAAGTGTCAGTGACTTGGAGTTACATTGTGTTGTTTAAGTGTTCCCTTTATTTTTTTGAGCAGTGTATAATAAACTAATAAAACTGTGAATTTAATTTTCTTTATTGTATTGTGATGCTAACTGATACACAATATTTTTGGTGGTTTTATTTGGTGTATAAATGTATAAAATTGTTGGTGTGCCAACTCGCAAGCAAGCAACATAGAACTGTCCATGTGAAAAAAAAAAGAATTTTACAAATTCAATCCAGTAATAATTAATGATTGCCCTTGTACTTTGATGCTCTGTCGATGTTTTGTTCAAGCCGAGATTGGCATTGTTCCTCCGTTTCATCAGCATTTCCCTTATTCTTGTTGTTTGGATGTTTTTCGTCCAGTTGATGCTCTTTTCGGTGGCATTGCTGAGTATATTGTGACTTCACCCAAACACCGTCTGTCTCCCTCGCTCAGCACGTAGGCCTTAAAATGTCATCAAAATCGATCTAGTAGTTGTTCTCTTATATGATCGGGGTCACGCCCCCTCAAACTTCACAGAAACAATCCTCAGACTATACCATAGTTTCTCTGAAAATGTGATCAAGATTGGCTGAGCGGTTTAGAAGCCAATTGGGAACATATAAACATACATCCATTTTTATATAGACTCCCATCACTGACTTCCCCTGTAATTTTCGTTGCTAATAGCCACCGATCACAGATCAGCTTTCATTTCTCACACTGCTGAGGTAAAATAAAAGCTGCACTATGATTGGTTACAATTTCTTATACTGCTGAGGTACAATAAAAGCTGCACTGTGATTGGTTGCCATTTCTTATACTGCTAAGGTAAAGTAAAAGCTGCGCTGCCATTTCTTATACTGCTGAGGTAAAATGAAAGCTGTGTTGTGATTTGCTGCTATTTGTTATACTGCTGAGGTAAAATGAAAGCTGTGCTGTGATTGGTTGTTATGGGCAACACAGATTTTCTTTTGGACAGCTTATATGACAAATTTGTCTTTTTTCCTTATATCAGCAGTGTCACACCCCCTCATCCGATCGCAACCAAACTTCACAGAAACAATCCTCAGACTATACTATAGTTTCCCTGAAAATGTGATCAAAATCGGTTGAGCAGTTTAGAAGTCCATAGGAAACATATATACATAATTTTATATATATATATATATATATATATATATATATATATATATATATAGATACTGTATATAATGTGAGGGGTGGACTCACTTATGGGATATACTGTATATAATGTGAGGGGTGGAGTCACTTATGGGATATACTGTATATGATGTGAGGGGTGGAGTCACTTATGGGAGATACTGTATATAATGTGAGGGGTGGAGTCACTTATGGGAGATACTGTATATATAATGTGAGGGGTGGACTAACTTATGGGATATACTGTGTATATAATGTGAGGGGTGGAGTCACTTATGGGAGATACTGTATATATAATGTGAGGGGTGGACTCACTTATGGGAGATACTGTATATATAATGTGAGGGGTGGACTCACTTATGGGATATACTGTATATATAATGTGAGGGGTGGAGTCACTTATGGGATATACTGTATATATAATGTGATGGGTGGACTCACTTATGGAATATACTGTATATATAATGTGAGGAGTGGGGTCACTTATGGGGGATACTGTATCTAATGTGAGGGGTGGACTGATTTATGGGAGATACTGTATATATAATTTGAGGAGTGGGGTCACTTATGGGGGATACTGTATATAATGTGAAGGGTGGACTCACTTATGGGGGACACTGTATATAGAAACATAGAATGTGTCGGCAGATAAGAACCATTTGGCCTATCTAGTCTGCCCAATAATCTGAATACTAGGGATAGTCCCTGGCCCTATCTTATATGAAGGATAGCCTTATACCTATCCCTATCTTATATGAAGTATAGCCTTATACCTACCCCTATCTTATATGAAGGATAGCCTTATACCTATCCCTATCTCATATGAAGTATAGCCTTATACCGACCCCTATGTTATATGAAGGATAACCTTATGCCTATCCCTATCTTATATGGAGGATAGCCTTATGCTTATCCCATGCATGTTTAAACTCCTTCACTGTATTTGCAGCGACCACTTCTGCAGGAAGGCCATTCCATGCATCCACTACTCTCTCAGTAAAGTAATACTTCCTGATATTACTGCAGAAACCTTTTCCTTCTAATATAAAACTATGTCCTCTAGTTGTAGTTTTTCTTCTATATAAATCTCCTCTCATCCTTTACCGTGTTGATTCCCTTTATGTATATAAAGTCTCTATCATATCCCCTCTGTCTCTTCTTTCTTCTATACATGTTAAGGTCCTTTAACCTTTCCTGGTAAGTTTTCTCCTGCAATCCATGTACTAGTTTATTATCTTCTCTGAACTCTCTCTAGAATATCTTTATCCTTCTGGAGATACGGCCTCCAGTAATTTAAAAGCAAAACAACAACAACAAGATTAGTCAAATCTAAACTCCTGAATGACTTGAATGTGACCTAAGTTACCAACACACCTATGAACAGATGTAATACTAAATTCAGTGCCACGCTCAGTCAAGAGCTACAAATCTGCTTGAATGTCACATAATGCCTCGGTAAGCCGCTTGATCTTCTCTTCCATGGCTTTCTTACTGTTCGCCGTTTCTTGGAGGAGCTGGCGCATTTCTTCTTCTACTTGATGAACTTTTCATTGGCTGCATCTAGTTCCTTTTGCTTCTCACTTGCCACTTTAACAAGATCTGCCTGGTGAGCAGCCAAAATAGATTCTAATTGTCTCCGGAATGTGTCATCCACAGAACGAAGCTTCTCCATCACAACCTTATGGTTTTGAAGGCTTTTGTCTCTCTCTCTTGTTTTCCTTGGCATCAAAATTCTCTTTCATCTTCCTGACTTGTGTTTCAATCTGGCTTAGTAATTCTGCTTTATCCAGCCAATGTGAGGGGTGGAATCACTTAAAGGAGATACTTACGATCGATTTTAAGATACAAGTACGAGCTTTTTCACTGCAGCAACTTATACACTTCAGCAATTATACACTATTGGAGCTGGAATTACTGTGGCTGCTGGCACCAGACTTGTCCTCCAATGGGTCCTCAAAAAAGGATTAAACGTTTGCTCATTCTAATTACCAGGCTCTGCCATTGTGCCGCTGTGCGGCAGTGATTCTAATAGCAACGCCTGTAATCTGCATGTCATACTGAATAACAGTACTATTTTACTAACACAGCACACTCATTATGCATGTAACACCTCTATTGATGCTCTCTGTAGCCCGGAAATAGCCATTTTTAATAGTGATTCGCTACAAATAATTTCGAATTGAACCAAATTTTGTTGTAAAATCGGAAAATCGGCCGAATCTAATTTTTAAAAAATTTGCTCATTTCTAGTCTTAAGGCCATGGGCCCCTCACGAGATGAATGTTTTATTTTAAGTTCACTTTTGTTCACTTTGTTTTTAGATATATTTTTTTTTATCATTCACTTAGTCATGGCAACACATATACAAACACATACGACTTGGAGTCATAGGCTATATATAACGTATCTTCATATGAGCCAATCGAATTTCCACTGCTGCATGAAACGGCACCATTGCCAGCTAAAGTAAACCTCTCACTCTACATTCGTCCATCCTGTCAATATGCACTGATGTGTGTACTTTATTGTCTTCAATAAGCTACTGCCACAAGAGCAACTACATGGTGAGTGCCCTATTTACTACTTTGTATGCTGGATAATTTATTTATTTATGTATTTATTTATTTTTGGAGGTGGCACTATTTAACAATTCACCAGAATATGTATTTCTGTTATAAAGCTAGCCATGAAGATACATAATACATAGGATATTCAACAGAATCTACTAAATTAATCAATTTAAGAGACTTAAACTGCTGATACATTCACATCTGATGTCTAGACATGCTCACTCCATTGGGAACTAAATAAAGTACTGTAATAAATTTGCATCAAAGTGTCTGTGTTTGGGAAGTGTCAAGTCTTTATTTACTGTGGAGATTTTTTTTTTATGATTTCCATTTAGTCTAACAGCACAGACAGGAGAGGAACGAGAAAGAATCCCAGACAAATATTTACTCCTCTGATGTGACCAAATACATCCAGAAGACTGAACATCCAGGAAACACATGTACAGCATACGTTATTACTGTAAAACTGGGATGTGGGGGAAAATTTGGCTGGTGAAAAAACAAAAAAACAAGATAATACAAATGAAAAATTACTGCTAAAAAGGTTTATACATTTTTATCAGATGTGTTTTATTTAAAAGGATGTATCTATTAATAATAAGGAATTAAAGGGGTACTCCACTGTTCCGAATGCTTGGTGTGAGCTGCAGGGGTTGTGACATCATGGACACACCCCCTTGTGACATCATGCCACGCCCCTAAATGCAAGTCTATGGGAGGGGGTGTGGCAGCCGCCATGCCCCCTCCCATAGACTTGCATTGAGGGGCATCACATGACGTCAGGAGGTAAAAATAAAATAAATAAAAGGTAGAAAAAAAAAAAAAGATCCCCAATGTACAGGATAGGGGATTAGCGGATGATTGGTGAGGGGACAACTTGTCTCGGCAATTATGGGCTGCCTAGACAATCACCGGCTGAGGAAGGTTACCACTGCAGCTGGTGATTGAGTGGCCCGTCACTGCTGAGACTAATACATTGTGGAAGGTGGGGGTAAAATCAGCCATTAAAGGGCTATTCCGGGTACAAAAAAAATTATCTGCTCTTGTGCTTGGGTTGCTATGAAAGAAAGAAAAATTTTATGTATCTATATATCTAAAAAGCTACAACTTTTTTTTACTAGTTAACTGGATTTGTGGTAGACCAGACTTATAATGGAGCCCATCTGGTAGTTGACTGGATTTGTGGTAGACCAGACTTATAATGGAGCCCAACTGGTGGTTGATTTGACTTGTAGTAGACTGGTGGTAGACCGGACCTATAATGGAAACCATCTGGTGGTAGACTGGACTTGTGGTAGACCAGACTTATAATGGAGCCCATGTGGTGGTAGACTAGACTTATATTGGAGTCCATCTGGTGGAGATCATTTAGGGTCTGAACCCTCAGACCCTGAGAGATCAAAACTTTTCACGTGTCTGTCTGACATGTCAATTTTTTTAAGTGACAGAGATACTTTGAGTACAGCATGAAAAAATGTCAGTCTTCAATAAATGGCCTCCTTTACATTTGCTTTATTATAAATATCTAGAAATGTCAACCTGTGTGTGCAAGCTCACAGGATGACATCATTAACTCTTCCTGGCTCGACAAAACCATGCAGGAATGTGTGGACAGTCTGCCAACTGGTACGTCCCAAACTCTGAATGTCATTGCCAAAGGCCGACTTCATACTTGGCATTTCTCTTTTCTTTTCCTGGCAATAGCAAAAATGTTTATGTGGGTAAAAATTATTTGTATCATCCTGATCACGAGTAACTATTAAAAATGTCCTACTGAAATGTAAAAAATAGGGATTAAGTCTTCTTTGTTATTGTGTGTTATTAACAGTGTGTTAGGACCACGCCAGCGCCGCTGCATACAGGATCACCAGCAGTTACTCTGCCTACTAATGTAGAAATTGGTATTGTACTCTTTGGACCTGAAGAAGGCAGCTTAAGCGTGCCGAAACACGTTGTCCACTCTTTTTGCAAAATAAACAAGTTTTAACCTGTGCTGGCTTGAGTCTCACCGTCCTTTCGTATACAAACAGCAGGGCCTCCATTAGAAACCGGTCCTTTTTTGTAGCTTCCAGCTATCTATCCCACTCCCACACTGTGGAGCTGGAAAGGGTGCAGAGACGCGCGACTAAACTAATATGGGGCATGGAACATCTTAGCTATGAGGAGCGATTAAAGGAGTAACAATTGTTTAGTCTTGAGAAGAGACGTTTAAGGGGGGATATGATAAACGTATATAATTATATTAATGGCCCATACAACAAATATGGAGAAAAACTGTTCCAGGTTAAACCCCCCCCCCCAAAGGACGAGGGGGCACTCCCTCCGTCTGGAGAAGAAAAAGTTTAGTCTCAAGGGGCGACACACCTTCTTTTCCAAGAGAACTGTGAACTTATGGAACAGTCTACCTCAGGAACTGGTCACAGCAGGAAAAATTAACAACTTTAAAACAGGATTAGATACATTCCTGGAACAAAATAACATTAATGCTTATGAAGAAATATAAAATCCCATCCCTTCCCCAATATCGCGCCACACCCCTACCCTTCAATTCCCTGGTTGAACTTGATGGACATATGTCTTTTTTTTTCCGACCGTTCTAACTATGTAACTATATGTAACTATATCCCGTCTCTCCACTGGATCTTGCAGAAGAGCCCAGACCCGGTCGGAGTCCAGCAGCTTTCGTTCAACAGTTCACAACCTAAATTGGAGCTACCAGCAAGATATGGCAACATATTCTGCATTTCATTCCACCCTGGGAGCGCCCCCCATTTTCCGCCCTACTATTCACATATCCTGTCTGATAGGACTCCTCTGTGCTCTCTCCTGTCTGATAGCACTCCTCTGGGCTCTTTCCTGTCTGATAGGACTCCTCTGTGCTCTGTCCAGTCTGATAGTACTCCTCTGTGCTCTCTGCTATCTGATAATAATCCTCTGTGCTGTCTCCTGTCTGTTAGTACTCCTCTGTGCTCTCTCCTGTCTGATAATACACCTCTATGCTCTCTCCTGTCTGATAGCACTCATTTGTGCTCTCTCCTGTCCTATAGTAATCCTCTGTGCTCTCTCCTGTCTGATAATACTCCTCTGTGCTCTCTCCTGTCTGATAGAACTCCTCTGTGCTCTCTCCTGTCTGATAGTATACCTCTGTGCTCTCTACTGTCTGATAGTACTCCTCTGTGCTCTCTCCTCTCTGATAGCACTCCTCTGTGCTCTCCTGTCTTATAGTCCTACTATTTGCTCTCTCCTGTCTGATAGTACTCCTCAGTGCTCTCCCCGTCTGATAGTTCTCTTCTGTGCTCTCTCTCCCCTCTGATAGGACAGGAGAGAGCACAGAGGAGTCCTATCAGACAGGATAGAGAAAAGAGGAGTGCTAGCCCACCCTCACATATTGGATTTTGTCCATGCCTCTGCTTCAGCTTGGACAAAGTCATTATTTCTATAAAAAGAAAATGTTACGCTATGCGCTCCTGCTTCACACGCTGGCCATGAGCGCATGGTCCCCTTACCTTTTGCTGCCGATGGGGCTGGGACTCACATTGCGGGACGCACCCGCATGCGAGCCCCAGTCCGTCACTCTCCGGGTATTTCCCCTGCCTCTGCTTCCGCCTCTCTGCTCCGGCGCGAGTGTCCCCATCCCTTAGGGCGTGCGTGTGCCGGAGCTTTAAGATTTAAAGGGCCAGTACACTCATTAGTGTAACCACCTGCGTCTTGTTGATGAAATTCCTCCACCCTCCTCAGTTCTCTGCCGGATCTTTGTTGCCTTGTGCCCTAGAGAAAGCGTTCCTTTGTATTGCCTTGCCATGTACCAGATCTCCTGCTCTTGTGACCTTGACCTTGCTTCTCTGCTGCCTGCCTACTGAACTTCTGCTACGTCGCGACTACGCTACTGTGCCGCCTGCCATGACCTACAGCTATCCTGACTATGAGTTGTCTCATCTTTTCTGTGCTTCGCATCTCCTCAGCCGCCTGTAGTGTTGAGCCGTTGCCGGGGGTTGCGACCTGGGTGTCGCCTGCAGCAGCAAGTCAATCCTGCTTTGCGGCAGGCTCTGGTGAAGACCAGCGGCACCTTAGACTCCGTTCCCTGGCATGGTCCGAGTCATCTGCCACACAGGTCCAGCGGATCCACATACACCGGAGTTCCTGTCTTCAGAAACGTGAGTGTTACAGAAAATAATGTTTTTTCAAGATGTACAACATAGAAAAAGTTTTTGAATTAGACAGTGTTTATTTAAATCATTTGTGGTGACATACATTGACAAAATAAAACTATCTATTAAATGGTCCAATAAGAACAATACAATACTAACCAAGGTAAAAAAGCAAGTCTGTAAATTTTTTGCAGATTCTAACAAACTTGTCAAAGTGCATGCTACATAGTAAATGTATGCCACCTCAGGGCTCTTATGCATGCACATCATCATTGGACACCAAAAATGGCACAGGATCTTAATACTATAGTTTACAGTTTACATTCTGGCCACTTGGTTAGAAACAGCAAATAATTCAGTTTCTGTACAAATCTCCTCCCAGCACCCTCCTTTTGATCATAATAGACAGGATTGCAGTGACAGATGATACAGAGAATGGATAACAGAGGTACACACCGTAGCTGTTGCTCACAGATCAGCTTCCTCCATTGTCATATAGGGCAGGAAGAAGTGCAGCCCTGAGCTCACCCAGATGATGGCTCTGCCTTTTGGGGTGCCCACTTCCTTAATAGGATGGCCCCAATTATGGTGTTGTACCATACTCTGCTATAGGGCAAGGTGTAAATAAGTCAAATACAAAAAACAAACACTGTATAAATGTCAGAGAAGCAGGTCAAGATACAATAGGTTAGCAGGCATATCACAAGAACAAAAACAGACAAACAGTAAAAGAGTTGTCAGAATGGCCAAATCCAAACCAAGAAAGCTCACAGTACTAATATGGAAGACAGAAGAATAGCCGTGTCACATAGCCATGGGTTAAAATACACAGTGTAGTTTAAGTAAGGTTATTATATCCACCTGGGAAGGGCGTGACTGGGTATTATATCCACCTGGGAAGGGCGTGAAGGCTGAGGCCAGATGTGATTGGATCTATGTTCAAGTCCCCTGATTGGCACAGGTGTTGCCACAGCAACACAGAAGACCACACCGGAACTCAGAAGACTTTTATCTTTCTGCTTGAACCAGATCCACTTATTACTTACTCTCGGTAGAATGACGTCTGAAAATGTTACAGAGCACGTCCAGAAACATTTCCTATTTATATCAAGGGCACAGCTCCTGTCTATGTCCATTGGGATTACTGTAAAGCAAATCTCTAAATGCTGTTAAAAACAGCTCTGGAAAAAAAAAATCACAGCATCGAAACTGATTAGAAAAAATAACATTTTGGAACATGATCAGTAAAAAAATCTAGGTGATACTGTACATTCCGTTTTATACATCTGGCGTAACCACTGTTTGCTTATAGGTTGTTGGCGAAAATATTTTAGAATTCTTTATGTTTAAATTGTTCCACATTATGGCATAAATGCTTTTTAACATATGGGGCCTAATGTACATAGTTTTTTCTTATATTTTTGACAGATGTATGTAAGCTTTGTTTACTATGATCTAACAATTAACCCATGTATTTTTTTTGTAATATTATATTCTATTATACACGGCTGTATCAGCACATATTTCTATCTTTACATAATTCACCTACACCTACAGTATTTGTATGTCTTGAGGTTTATTGTTTCTTATTCTTGGATTGGACTTTGTTTCGTTTGGCAGGATCTGTCAAAACCAACTACTATTAATATGCGCAGGTGACTTTCTATCTCCGGTTCCTTGTTTTTGCTGTAATTGTTATCTTTTGACTTATTGTGTTTGAAATTTCCTGTTGTTAACCACTTGAGTAGAATGAATCTTGTGTGTCTGTGTGGTAGAATTGTTGTTGCTCGTCTTATGTAATGTACAGTGCAATAAATAAAATCTCACTAATACAAATATTTTCCAGGACATTTTTTATCGATGGCCTTTTCTTAGGTCTTTAAAGAGGTACTCCACTAAATGTTCCAAATGCTGTTTCCGCGCTGCAGGGGTTGGCCACACCCCTCGTGATGTCATGGACATGCCCCCTCAATGCAAGTCTATGGGAGGGGGTGTCACGCCCCCTCCCATAGACTTGCGTTGAGGGGGCATGGTCATGACATAACGAGGGGCGTGGCTGACCCCCGAATGCTGCGAAAATAGCATTCAGAACATTTAGTTCCCAATGCTGGCCAGTGGAGTATCCCTTTAAGGTCAGATCAGTTAGGTGCCAATTCATGAGACCCTCCAGTCAGCTGTTTGCTTCCAAGAGGACAAGAGATTGATGCAGGACCTGGCAGCTTAGACAATCACTGGCCCAAAGAAGAGAAAAGGCCAGGAGAAGGAATAGACAGAGGCAAGCATCAGGGGACCGGGGCTAGGTAAGTGTAGGCATTTTTTTTTCCCCAGCTCCAGCGCCATCGCCTTTAACCCATTAAAGACAGTAGATGTAAATGTATGTCCATCACTGGTACTTAACACTCAACCCCCCCAGGAGTTCAATTGGTTTGAATGCCTGCCGGAGATATCCGTATGGGTCCTTATGCTCTGTGTGGGTCCAATTTGCTGATTTGCCCATAACACTAAATAATGCTATATAATAGTGTAAGCAGTCTAATGATTACATATAAAAAAAAATTCCGCTAACGGGACTTAAAGGTTAGATTTGTAAATTACTTCTATTAAAAAATAATAATCCTTCCAGGACTTATCAGCTGCATAAGCAGCTGTATGCTACAGAGGAAGTTGTGTAATTCTTTCCAGTCTTACCACAGTGCTCTTTGCTGACACCTTTGTCCATGTCAGGAACTGTCCTGAGTAGGAGCAAATCCCCATAGCAAAAAAAAAATACTATAAGGTAGTTAACAGTGACCCATTCCCGGCCCTTTAGAAATAAATCTTATCCACACTGAATGAGGGCCTTACCAAAAATATAATTTCGAAATAGGAAAAGAAGGTTATGTTTATTCCCAATCCTACAGTTCCGTACTACTACCACCTACCCAAGATCCACAAAAACTCCACCTGTCCACCTGGAAGACCAATAATCTCTGGCATAAATAGCAGCACCTGCAACCTGTCCCAATATCTCGATCTCCTGTAACAGGAATACGTACAGAATCTTCCAAGTTACCTTAAAAATTCTGACCAACTAATTTCACTCCTCAGACCCATAAACTGGGAGGACGACATGACATTAGTAACAATGGACGTCATCGCATTGTACACCAACAACCGCCACAACTTAGGCATGCAGTGCACCAGAGATTTCTTGGAAAGAGCCCCCAAGGTCCCACCAGAACAAACAGCGTTCCTAATCAACTGTTTTGAACTGATTTTAAAAAATAACTTTTTCACCTATGACAAACATATGTTCCAGCAGATACGGGGACCGCTCTGGGGATGAAGGTAGCACCAGCCTTTTCAAACCTCTTCATGGGATGATTTGAAGATACCATTATCACAAGTAATAAACTGTTTCAAGATCATGCCCTACTGTACAAAAGGTACATAGATGACCTGTTCATCCTATGGTAAGGCCCCACAAAAAACATCAACCAATTGGTTAAAGATATTAACAGTAATGATTGGGGAATTACGCTAACCCTCAACTACTCCTCAGACAAGAGTTTCTCGACTTAGAAATCACCCATGAGAACGGTGAAATACTCACATCAACCTATTTCATAACTGTAGATTCGAACAGTTATATTTCATTCCACAGTGGCCACTACAAGAAGTGGTGGGAAAACACCCCGTTCGGTCAATACAAAAGGGTAAGAAAAAATTGCACAGTAGACAGAAACTTTATCACCCAAGCCAGAACCCTAGAGGAGCACTTCCGGGCTAAAGGGGACCCCAGACCCTTATTGAAAAACGCATACAAGAAAACAAAAAACCTGACAAAAGAAGAATGCCTAGACAAAGGATGGGAGGCACCAGTCCAGATGGATAAGACCAAAAAAGAAAAAGAGAACCCCTTTGGTTCCAACTTCATCATTACCACATATTCAGCAGGGCAGCACGCCATAAGAAAAATCCTCCAGAAACACTGGCACATCATCCGGTCACATCCATACTTGAAAGACATCA
Organism: Hyla sarda; assembly: GCF_029499605.1. Taxonomy (NCBI): domain Eukaryota; kingdom Metazoa; phylum Chordata; class Amphibia; order Anura; family Hylidae; genus Hyla; species Hyla sarda. The sequence goes on along the minus strand of NC_079194.1, from coordinate 19,942,321 downwards.
TTCCAAAAGTGCCGAGAATCAACTTTTGCAGAGCTCCAACCCTGAGAGGTATGATTGCTCCTAGTAAACTCAGGCACAATACCAGTAAAAACAATCATAATGCGACCACAAAGAAAGGAGCATACCGGTGCAATACACCCAGATGCATGTGCTGCAAAACCATCTCTAACGGAAAGGCAACTATTACAAGCACCAACACAGGAAAATCCTTCCAAATAAAAAAACATCTAACGTGCCATTCAAAGTACGTAGTGTATCTGATAGAATGCAAGAAACAATGTCAGAAACAATATGTGGGCAGAAAAACACAACCACTGCTTTCAGGACTGAATCAGAACCAGGCCAATATCAAAAAAGGTAATCAACTTCATAGCCTCTCACGCCACTGCAGCAGATACCATCCTGGCGACAGTAACCCCATATCCATTATTCCTATCGATCAAGTCCCAGGACCCCTCACCAACAGATTTGAAGCCTTGATTAAAAAAGAGATATTCTGGATCTATAGCCTGAAGTCCCTGCAACCACATGGTCTCAATGAGATTACCGAACTCATATAGTAAAACTCAGCCATCATCGTAACCAACTAGACCATGTACAGTCCTTCACCTAAAACCATCCCCTCCCTCGCTATATATTCGCTATGTACACCTTACATACTGCGCTCCAGCATATTGCATCATAATAAAATCCCCCTCATCCCCCTTCGTACCCTTCTAAATGTGTAACATATTGTGCACACCCATGCTTGCACATAATTAAATGTGAGCGCACAAAACATTGTGTGAACACAAAACTAGCATACACACATGAATATATGGTGCATCCCACATGATGCCTATATACTATACAAACCACATTATGTTGCACACAGTATGATAATAGGGGTATAGAACAACACCCCCCCCTATTCCGTCTCCCCTAGCGCTGTAGCCGAGCCTCCTTTATCGGGGTTTTTCACCTCTGATCGGGGCTGCTCAATACCCCACACATACCTACGTGTTGTAATACCGGGGCCACCTTAATCTTTCCCCCGGTATTTGCGCTCTCCTGCAGAGTCCGACATCATTAATGTAAGTCCCCTTACTGACGGAGTATAACATAACATCGTGCCCGAGCCTCAAACCGAAACCATAAACTCACTGCGATGTGACACTGCGCAGACAGAAGCTGCACTCCACGGATGTCCCTGGGGCTCACCGCCAAAGTTCTGAGCAGCCGGAGCTCAGCAACTCAGTACCACTCGCACTGCACCCCGGCAACACAAATACATACAACTACAGTAATAACATTAGATAAACTGCAATGTTATCATATGTATACTCTGCATGTAACCCCATTCAACATGTCTAGTTTGTTTACATTGCACGGGACTCCACGTGGGTTACCGATGACATCACCTGGAACTGCCCCTGGGCCCTGCAAGTCTGTTCTTTTTTCACCAGTGTGCATTATAAAAGGAAGCCATGTTATGGGTCCCCTCATGACCTGATGAAGAGGTGAGCCATCCCCTCGAAACGCATTGTCACCCCTATTGATTCAAATAAACGCTATTTTATCTTCAACACTCTGAAGTTTGAACTCTTCATTGCTGACCTACATCCAGCAAGCGCCAGAAAAGTGTCTTCCTTTCTCCCACACCGCCGCAGGTTGTGGAGACTCTTCAGTATCTTTTAATCTTAGGGATTGTGAGGCCCTATGGTCTCCTCATGCTGCCGCGAGCTGCAGGCTGTGTCATTCAGCCATTATATGGTTTACTGATGCTGTTGGGCCTGGGACATTACCAACACATTTTTATGGTAGCACTAGCTACCATAAATCTTCAATTTTAATTTTATAATTCATCTTTAAATCTTAGGGATTGTAAGGCCCTATGGTCTCCTCATGCTGCTGCAAGCTGCAGGCTGTGTCATTCAGCCACTATATGGTTTACTGATGCTGCTGGGCCTGAGACATTAACTACACATTTATATGGTAGCACTAGCTACCATATAGCTTCAATTTAAATGTTAAAATTCATCTTTTAATCTTAGGGATTGTGAGGCCCTATGATCTTCTCATGTTGCCACAAGCTGCAGGCTGTGTCATTCAGCCACTATATGGTTTACTGATGCTGCTGGGCCTGGGACATCACCAAAAAAAAATTTATGGTAGCACTAGCTACCATAAATCTTCAATTTAAATTTTAACATTCATCTTTTAATCTTAGGGATTATGAGGCCCTATGGTCTCCTCATGCAATTTTTATTGTAGCACTAGCTACCATAAATTTTCAATTTTAAAATTCATCTTTTAATCTTAGGGATTGTAAGGCCCTATGGTCTCCTCATGCTGCTGCATCTGCAGGATGTGTCATTCAGCCACTATATGGTCTCTTCTTGCTGCCGCCAATTCCAGGCTGTGTCATTCTGCCAGATTATGGTCTCCTCATGCTGCTGCCACCTCTACGCTCTGTCATTGTGTCGCCATGTGACTCCTTGTTAGTTTGGGTTTTGTGGTCATACAGTATTAGTTCAAAGTAAACACTGAAACATTAAAATTGGGAATCTAATATAAATCTTAAATTTTAATTTAAAAAAATGTGTGTAATCTTTTCAAGACTGAGGCCCTATGGTCCTCGCCGTCATATTACCTGTGGAATTATCACAAGAATTCAATGAAACAGCTTGGAGCGATAACAATGAACCATAACTGATTAAATGAAACATTCGCACTTTCACAGTCAGGGGAGTGCTGAGAGGCAGGGGCTGGAACAGATGGTATCTCGCCTGGCAGTGGACCGCCAGCTCGATTTTAAGATACAAGTACAAGCTTTTTCACTGCAGCCACTTCTAGCATTATGCGCCCACTTATCCAATGGCATAGAAGCTGAATGTGCTCCTATTTGCTGGTACTGCAGTCCCTCCCTTTTCAAGTGCACAGTCAGAGTATGGGGGTGCACTGAGAGGCAGGGACTGGAACAGGTGGTAGCTCGCCTCATGGCAGACCGTCAGCGTTACCCAGAATGGGTAATCAAAAATGTAACTAAATTAAATTAAATAAAAATTACATAAAAAATCTGCCACATCCAGACGCTCTGTGGCAGTGATTCTAATAGCGATGCCTGTGATCTGCATGTCATACTGAATAACAGTATTATTTCACTAACACAGCACACTCCATATGTGTGTTAGGACAAAGCAAAGTGTTATACACCCCATTGAGTCTCTCTGTAGGCCAGAAATAGCCGTTTTTAATAGTTATTCTCCACAAATAAATTCAGAACCAAACCTAATTTTTTCGGAAAATTTAGCCGAATAGAATTTTTCCAAAAATTTGCTCATCTCTAATATATATATATATATATATATATATATATATATATATATATGTAACATGAGGTAATTTGAAACAACATATGATAAAAGGAAAGGAGACAGGGCGAGCTGGGACACTTATTTTCTGTAAGGCATGCATCCTAGTACAAAGGTGTTTATTTAGCCAAACAAATTACAGTATAATAATCCTTCTCGCTCATAACCACAAGAAATGAATTAAGTCATTCCTGGAAACACATACCTGAATATACTTGATTTTAAATGCATGTAACTTTAATATAACCCTGTGAATTTCAACTAGTGTTGAGCAGCATAGGCCATATTCGAATTTGCGAATATTCGCGAATATATGGACAAATATTCGTCATATATTCGCGAATATTCGTAATATTCTCGTTTTATTTTCGCATATGCGAAAATATGTGAAAATTCGCGTATGTGAAAATAACATATGCGAAAATTAGCATATACTAAATTAGCATAAGCAAAAATTAGCATATGCGAAAATTCGCACACCAGTCTCACACAGTAGTATTAGAGCCTTCTTTACACCACACAAGCTGGAAGCAGAGAGGGGTGATCACTGTGATGTGTACTGTGAAAAAAAGAAAAAAAACAAACGAATATTCGTAATTACGAATATATAGCGCTATATTTGCGAATATTCGCGAATTCGCGAATATGCGATATTCGCGAATAAAATTCGTATTGCGAATATTCGCGAGCAACACTAATTTCAACCGAGGAAACTATTTTAACATAAAAGAAAACTCTTTTCTACTCTTAAAACTAGAGGTGAGCAAACTTATGAAAAGCTTGGTTCTGCCGATTGGCTGAACTTTGGAAAAAAGTTTTGGTTAGTACTTTACCTAGTTCAGTCTAAACCTGTACACCATTAGCCCAAAAAAGTGTGTATAGCACAGTCTAAGAGCTCTACAAGCCCTGTATAACACTGGTAGCTCACATTGGAGTGAAAAATGATTTCCATTTCGGGGTATAGCAAGAGGATAAGCATCCTAGAAAGTGCACAAAACTGACACAAAACCCTTTATGGGGCTTTATCATAATTAGTGTTAAAAAAAAACCTGTCACAATTAAATTAAATTGAACAGATGCAGAACGCTCTCTGCTGCTTTACTACAATTATTATATATGTGGCTCCTACTCCTATCTGTGTTGGTCACTGCTTAGTGTCCCTCACAGAGATCTTCACCAAACACCTGCTGTCTCTACAATGGCTGCTGAAGCTGTGTGCATAGGCTTTATACTGGCTCTGAAATCACCTCTGTACTGCCTCCTGATTGGCTGGGAGACATGTTTGAGAAATAATGGGATTTTTATGTGATCCCTACTCCTTCTTTCTGTTATGTGGCTGATGTTAATTTAGCAGTTTCAACCAAACCACCCAAAGTTCAAGTTCTAGCTGTACTGAACTCAGGTTCTACATGTTCATTTCGCTCACTCCTATCTTATCTAAACCCATCAAACCAACAGGTTATAAAGGTAAGACAGTTAATGTCCAATGTCTTCAATCTCCATTAGGGCCCTTAGTCCTAATTCTTAAATGGGTAGGACAAATATGCACTTTCCTTCCCTATAGACTTGAATGGGGACATTGAAAATAGATGGATGTTCTGATTCATCTGCTTCCATAACAGCCGGAGACTCCCCAATAATGGCAGACATTAACGATTAAAGTGATGTCCACCATTTACTTTATAAAAACCATAATCAATGCTGATCACAGCATCTGTAGCAAAACCGGAGGTTCTGGTGGTCTTATCTGTCCCCCGCTGTGCAATCGCAGGGGTTCGTTAAGTGCAAATGACCACTGGAGGTCTCTTACCTCTCTTCAGCATGGAGATGACCAAGCTTCTTGTGCAGCCTGGAGAGCCAGGTTGTATAAGAAGATTGCCAATAGTACTGATCAGTACTATGTTATAACATAGTACTGACAAGTACATGGCAATCTAATGGTTGCTATTTACAGTTCCCTATGGGGGATGGGGGCTTAAAAAGTGTAAAAAAAAATAAATTAAAAATGTAAATTAAATATAACCCCCCAATAAAAATATAGATTTTTTCCTATTAAAAAAAGAAAAATGTAATAAAATAACTACCTACATATCTTGTATTGCCACATGCGTAAATGTCCGATCTAATAAAACATAATGTTTATTTTCCTGCACAGTAAACAGTGTATATGTATAAAAATACCAAACACCAGAATTGCTGATTTTTGGTCCCTTCACATGATAGAAAGAAATTAATAAAAAGCCATCAAAAAGTTATATAAAAACAAAAATTTTACAGATAAAAACTACAGATTTTTTTCCCTCATACAGTCGTCTATACTGAAAAATATAGGGGAAGTTGTTGGAAAAAAACGAAAGTGCAAAATAGAATTGTCTGTGTCCTTAGGGTCTTATTTACTTATTACTTTTTTTTTTGGCTGGACATCTCCTTTAAAATGTTAAGGATGCAGGGTGTATGGGTACCTGTATACCCTGGTCCTGTTACCGGGGTTTGAAGCGTGCTCAAGAGCTGAGCACGGTTCATACTTGATGGGTCCTGGTTGCTATCAGTAGCCAGGACCCAGAGTTAATGATGGAGATCGCCGATCGGGCCGATACCAGGCACTAACCCTTTAGACGCTGAGATCAAAGTTGATTGCGGCATCTGTAATGTAAAAAAAAAAGATCCCGGCAGCTCAGCGGAGCTGATCGGGACCATCGTGGTGAAATCGCAGGTCAGCTGAGTGGATGGCTGGAGGGCCCTTACCTGCCTCCTTGCTGTCCGATTGGTGCTCAGATGCTGGAGTAGCACATTGATCAATGCTGAGCTAAATAAAAAATCTCTTAAAGGGGTACTTCGGCGGTAAGACATCTTATCCCCTATCCAAAGGATAGGGGATAAGATGCCTGATCGCGGGGGTCCCGCTGCTGAGGACCCCCGTGATCATGCACGCAGCACCCCGTTATAATCAGTCCCTGGAGCATGACAGCTTTCACGCCCCCTCCCATTGGCTTGTATTGAGGGGGCGGAGCGTGATGTCACACGGGGGCGGGGCCGTGACATCACAATGCTCTGGCCCCCGTGATCGCAAGTAATCAGATCCGGAGCGAACATGCTCCGGGGACTGCTTATAACGGAGTGCTGAGTACATGATCACGGGGGTCACCAGCGGTGGGACCCCCGCGATCAGGCATATTATCCCCTATAATTTGGATAGGGGATAAGATGTCTTAGCGTCGGAGTACCCCTTTAAGGGGTTAAAATTGTGTTCTCGGTAATGCAAAGCAAACAACTAACCTTCTTTGGCTATTTAGGACTGTAGTGACCTTTTTATATTTGAGCTTCTACCCCCCAAAATATCTGTGCACGTTCCTGCTTATCATTGCTATACCTATGACAATCTAAAAATTACCTGTAATAGTGATTTTTTTTATAACAAATGTAACTAAGCCCCTCCCCCAATAAAAGTTTTAATAACCACCTTTTACTATATATATTTTTTTAAAATAAAATAATGTAAACAAAATTAAACCTAAACAAATGTGGTATGGGCGAGTGCGTAAATTTCTAAACTATTAAAATGTAATAGTAATGAAACTACAGGGTAAACAGCTTTCATGCATTCCTGTACATAGAAAAATAAAAAAGGTTATCAGGGTCAGAAGAGACAATTTTAACGTTATAATTTAAAAAAAGTTTATGAAACAAAACCTATATAAATGGGACATCGTTGTAATTATATGGCCCTACAGAATAAAGCTAACATGTCATTTTAACCATAAAGTGCACTGCATAGAGACGAAATAAACCACTCCATCTTCCCAAAAAAAGTAGCAAAATTGTTTTATTTTTTTTGCAATTTTGACCCACAATTTTTTTGGTGTCACTGTAGACTTTGTGGTGAAATGACTGATTCCATTATAAAGTGCAATTGGTCCTGCATAAAACAAGCCTCATATGGCCCTGTAGATGGAGTTATGGATTTTAAAAGGCAAGGAGAAAAAAAAAACAAAAAAACAAGGCTGTGTCATAAGAGAGTTAACATTATCTGTCTGCCTCCCCCCCCCCCCCCCAGACAGATGATGTTAACTCTCTAATGACGCAGTTGTGGTAAATCTGCTTGTCTCTTTGCAATCCTCACTCAACTCAAGTGACTAAACAACTTTCTGTAAAGTGTTTGAGATCACAATCCCTAATAATGTGGACTCGCCAAACTTTTTGGAAATTGCGAGTTCGGTTTGGCTCATTTTGTTTTGAACCGGCAATGAAAAAAAGCCCCTAAACACGTTTATAACACTGTCTAACAGCTCTAAACCCCCATCTAACACTGTTAGGAGTGCACTCAAGTAGTTTTAAATTGTTTTTAAGGCTCAGTTATAACGACATGCGGTAACCCATGGTAACTATTCCAATTTATGGAGGCATGAGAAGATGCCGTGACTTTATCCCAGCATGCCATAAGTTATTCCTTTTTTGGGAGTAGCAAGAGGTTCTTAGTCTAGCAAATGTAGATGACGGCATGGATTTTTCCAAGCGTCCCAAAAATTATCCCTTTTATTGTGGATGATGGGTTGTGTACGTGTAGGGCTGGCTGGAAGTGGGGGATGGTGCATTGGTTATTGGCTATTAGTAGCCAGCTTACAGCAGACGGTGGTGAGGTAGAGTTATTTGTAGCCAGCAGAGAGCAGGCATTGGTGGATAGGTATACTTCTACCCAGGCATTGTGATACTTGAGGTGCTGATGCAGAGGCCTAATTCCTAAATTTGGACCCTGCCTGTGCCTCACTTTCTCTCTGCAGAGACGGCACCGTGCCTGCTTTCCTGCATCTGGTAACCTAGTAAAGAATTTCCACAAGGCAGGATACCATAAATAGTTTGGTACACCCAACTGTGCCCCTGTTCTAGAATCTTTTTTTTCTCAAGCCTTCAGATTCAGCACCAGTGTCATGTCACTTTCTCCTGAGCTGCTCAGACCAGAAGGCCCGCTGACATCCCCACCACTCCACTCAGTTAGCACTTCTGATGTGCCATCAAGGCCTCCTCGTTCCCCCGCACCACACCGACCATAATACCTTCTAGAATCCTCATGATGACTACCACCAGTCCCACTAGTGCTATGCTCTGCCACTGCAGCCCCTTCACCCACCTCAGCAACACGCTCCAAGGGCTGATTGTGACCCAACTCCTCCTTGTGGATAGTGCTATCCTTCTGCGTAGCAGTATGGGGGAAGCAAAGACAGAGATGAGGAAACAGACCCTCTAGGATGGACAATTCCTTTACCATTATTCTAAGGACATATATATACAATTCCTTTACCATTATTCTAAGGACATATATATATATATATATATATATATATTTTTTTTTTTTTGAGTGATTTTTTTCACCAACCTACTTGTCAACTTTGAGTTTCAATGCTATGAACTGAGTTTATCTTACAACAAGGTACGTACAAGGAAAGTAAAAAAATATATATATATATATTTGTGTTTGATATTGGATAAGTTTGAATTGTTTCTAAATATTTCTAATGTTTTGTACAATTGATGTAAGTTCTGAAAATTTGGGAAATATTAATTATATTTATAAAAAAAAAAAAAAACATGAGTCAGGAGAGAAGGAAGAGCCGAGGAGCTGTTGAGACAACACCACACTGGCAATAACTGACAATAAGAGTACTTTACAACTTCCTGTCAGGAAAAAGGGAGGAGTCAGGGAGCTGGAGACAACACCACACTGACAATGAGAGGACTACATAACTTCCTGTTGGGAAATAGGGTTGAGCCAGGGAGCTAGAAACAACACCATACTGACAATGAGAGTACATTAAAAGTTCCTGTCAGGAGAGAAGGAGGAGCTAGGAAGCTGGAGGCAACATCATACTGATAATATGAGTACTTTACTTGTCAGAAGAGAGGGAGGAGCCGTGGAGCTGCTGAGACATCACCGCACTGACAATGAGAGGACTACACAACTTCCTGTCAGGAGAGAAGGAGGAGCCGGGGAGCTGGAGAAAAAAACACATTGACAATGAGAGGACACACAACTTTCTGTCAGGAGAGAGGGAGGAGCCAGGGAGCTGCTGAGAAAACACCACACTGACAATGAATGGACTACACAACTTCCTGTCAGGAAAAAGGGAGGACTCTGGAGCTGTTGAGACAACATGTGGAAGCCGGTATAATTTGTGATAACACTATATCAATAAGTTACATGTCATAGCCAGATTTAAACACAAACCTACCTTTAAAGGATCAGATTCTTCAATCTTATGTTGGTGTTTCCTACTGTTGTACAAGCATTTGCAGTCAGTGGGGGACATTCATCAAAACTTGTGCAAATAGCAACCAATCAGATCGCTTCTTTCATTTTTGAAAAGGCCTCTGAAAAATGAAAGAAGCGATCTGATTGGTTGCTATGGGCAACTCAGCAACTTTTCCTTAGCACAAGTTTTAAAGTGGTACTCCACCGGAAAACATCTTATCCCCCTATCCAAAGCATAGGGGATAAGATGTCTAATCGTGACTGGAGACCACAACCGTCAGTCGTACTAGCCGTCATGCCCCCTTCCATAGACATGAATGGAGGAGGCGTGGCATGACATCACGGGATAAGATGTTTTCCGGCGGAGTACCCTTTAAGGAATCTCCCCCATTGTGTTCACAGAGAGAGGATGAAAAGTTTATCATAGTAAATGTAACATTTCAGTAGTGTTTGAACCTGCCCTGTATTACTATGGATTTTTACTTTATTTTCTGTGATAGATATTTATTCACTGAACTTCTTATACGATTATAAAATATATTATGGCAACTAGGAAGACAAGGCAGCTGGCACTACTGGAACTAGACCATAGAGAGGAACGGAGAAATACAGCGGGACCAGACCAGATGGTATAATCCTGTAGCGGTGGTGCTCAGCCAAATAGACAATAGCGATTCAGCAGGAAGACAAAGGAAAGAGGCGACGCTCACCATTCAGGAAAACTTCTTTATTCACTCGGCGGTGACATCAAGCGGGATACAGGCAGGGGAGCAGGATGGAGGATGGGCAACCGAGACAAGTTGTTTTGTGCGCCTAGCGCACTTCCATGTCACATCCGGCTAGAGGAAGTGCGACAGGCGCACAAAACAACTTGTCCTGGTTGCCCCTCCTACATCCTGCTCCCCCGCCTGTATCCCGCTTGATGTCACTGCCGAGTGAATAAAGAAGTTTTCCTGAATGGTGAGTGTCCCCTTTTTCCTTTGTCTTCCTGCTGAAATAAAATATATTATGTGTGCACTTTCTTTTGACTTGTTAGACTGTAGAATGACTTGGCTTTTCAGCTCTGGGTGTCATGTTGGTGCGTGCAGTGTCTGGGCTCTCGTCCCGGTTGCACATGGTTTTCTATGGCGGATTTACATACAAGGCTATGGATACCGCAAATAAACCCTCCTCCTCCCCCATCTGCATAAATTAGAATTGATGCTTTGTCTGTCTCCCACTTCATATTGACTTGGGACAAGCAACAAATTAATTTTCCCTTTGTAATCCTTGGCTGAATCATATTTGTAACTTTTGTGAGGAGCAGAAGAGGACTGGGGATCAATATGCCTGACTTCAGAAAATGTTGCCCTATATTGGTCATCTCCATCTTCCTGATATCAGCTGAAATATTTATCTTCTTCTTTCTGTGCCCCAACACGGTAAGTCATTGGTGGAATCCATTATTGTCTGTGTAAATCCAGTTCTTCACCTAGGTCCTAACCAACAGCAATAACACGGAAAAATCAAATGGCTATAAAAATTGTATCTCTGTCGGATGGTAGAACTTTTTTGCAGGTTTTTGTTTAATTTATTATTATTTTAAATCATATCTTACAACTATCAAATCGTATCGTTAAACTAAATCTTACTAGACTATTCTGACGCTACTCTGCACTAACACGATTCAATACGATTTACTTGTTATTGTTATGAAAATCAGATACGATTTTAACCCCTTAGGGACGAAGTCCATTTTGACCTTAAAGTGTACCTGTCGTCAGCAAAAACGTTTTATATGATGTAGATAATACAATTATATGTATATTTGTAATATACATTGGTTAAAAAAATGTGTATATTTTTTGGGGGAAAAATGCTTGTCCTGCTTGTCCTGCCCTCACTTCCTGTATTCGGACTCCACATAGAGACACACAGACAATATCTGCAGGGACACTGCAGATATTGTCTGTGTGTCTCTATGTGGAGTCCGAATACAGGAAGTGAGGGCAGGACAAGCAGGGCTCTGTGCAGGCTTCTGGCTTGATATTTATCCTGCTGTGTGAGCTGGGAGCGTGTCACAGAGCCTCACTGCACAGAGCCCTGCTTGTCCACACTCACTTCCTGTATTTGGACTCCTCATAGAGACACACAAGCAATAGCTGCAGGGACAAAACTATTCATATTTTTTAACCAAAGTATATTACAAATATACATATAATGGTATTATTTACATTATATAAAAAGTTTTTGTTGACAACAGGTACACTTTAAGGATCAGCCCGTTTTTTGGCAATCCTGACCTGTGTCACTTTATGCATTAATAACTCTGAGTTACTTTTACTTAGTCTGATTCCGATAGGTGTTTTTGGTGACTTGTTCTACTTTAAAATAGTGGTAAATTTTTGTCATTACTTGCATTATTTCTTGGTGAAAAATTCCAAAATTTCATGAAAATTTACCATTTTTCTAACTTTGAAGTTCTCTGCTTGTAAGGAAAATGGCCAAGCCAAATAAATTATATATTGATTCACATATACAATATGCCTACTTTATGTTGGCATTATGAGGTTGATGTTTATACTTAGAGGGCTTCAAAATATAGCAGCAATTTTCCAAATTTTCACAAAAAATTCTAAATCTGAATTTTTCAGGGACCAGTTCAGTTTGAAGTGGATTTGAGGGGTTGTGAAAATGGAAAATGTGTTTTTTTTTTCACTAAAATGCTGGTGTTAGCCCAAATTTTTTTATTTTCACTAGGGATAATAGGAGAAATAGACCCCCAAAATTTGTAACCCCATTTCTTTGGAGTATTGAAATAATCCATATGTGGACGTAAACTGCTCTGCTGGAGCAAAACAGGGCTCATAAGAGAATGTGCACCATTGGGCTTTTTGGAGAGAGAACTTGGCTAAAAAGGAAATCGGGGGCCATATGCATTTACAATGCTCCCATGGTGCCAGAACAGTGGACCCCACACACACACACATGTGACCCCATTTTGGAAACTACACTCCTCACAGAATGTAATAAGATTTTTGGAACAGTGGGCTGTGCAAATGAAAAATACTCACTGCACCCCTTATTACATTCATTGAGGGGTGTAATTTCCAAAATGGGGTCACATGTGGGTGTTTGTATTTATTTTATTTTTTTGCATTTATGTCAGAACTGTAGCAACTATCAGCCACCCCTGTGCAAAGCACCAATTTAGGCCTCAAATGTACATGTGCGCTCTCTCTCCTGAGCCCTGTTGTGCGCACGCAGAGCACTTCCCCTCCACATATGGGGTATTTCTGTACTCAAGAGAAATTGTGTTACAGATTTTGACGGACTTTCCTCCTTTTACCTTTTGTTAAAATGACGTATGAGGCAACACCAGCATGTTAGTGTAAAAAATAAAAAAAAAATTTTTACACTAACATGCTGGTGGTGTAGACCCCAACTTTTTCTTTTTGTAAGGGATAAAAGAAGAAAAAGACCCCAAAATTTGTAACACAATTTCTTCCAAGTACGGAAATACCCCATAAGTGGCCCTTAACTGTTGCATTGAAATAAGACAGGGCTCCTAAATGAGAGAGTGCCATGTGCATTTGAGGTCTAAATAAGATATTTACATAGGGACATAGAAACATAGAATGTGTCGGCAGATAAGAACCATTTGGCCCATCTAGTCTGTCCAATAATCTCAATCCTATGAATAGTCCCTGGCCCTATCTTATATGAGGATAGCCTTATGCTTATCCCATCCATGCTTAAACTCCTTGACTGTATTTGCAGCGACCACTTCTGCAGGAAGTCTATTCCATGCATCCACGGACCCAGATACAAGCATTGCACTTGCCTCCGCCACCAAAAATACTCTACGGCAGTGTTTCCCAACCAGGGTGCCTCAAGCTGTTGCAAAACTCCCAGCCTGCCTAGACAGCCAATGGCTGTCCAGCAATGCTTGGAGTTGCTGTTTTGCAACAGCTGGAGGCTCCATTTTGTGTAGTGTTTGTAGGGTACATTCACACGGTTGCGTTTACAGTGAATTTCCCGCTGCGAATTTGAGCCGCAGTTCAATCTTGCAGTGGGAAACTCACTGTAAACCCAACCGTGTAAATGTACCCAGTAATTTTTATTTTTATTTTTATTTTTTTGTATGCAAACCTCCAGTTGTTGCAAAACTACAATTCCCAGCATAAACGGTCTGGGAGTTGTTGTTTTGCAACAGCTGGAGGCATACCGGTTGTAAAACACTGAGGTAACAGACCCTAACTCAATATTTCCCAACTAGTCTTCCTCCAGCTGTTGCAAAACTACAACACCCAGCATGCACTGACAGCCAAAGGGCATGCTGGGAGTTGTAGTTATGCAACAGCTGGAGGTACACTTTTTCACAGAAAAAATGTGCCTCCAGCTGTTGCATAACTACAACTCCCAGCATGCCCTTTAGCTATGCATGCGGGAAGTCGTACTAATGCAACAGCAGGAGGCACCTAGGCCCCACCTCCTGCTGCTTCTTCCCCAGGATCCTTCCACCGCTGCTGCCTCTGGACCCACCGCCGCCACCTCCAGACCCTGCAGCCGGTAAAGTAACCCCCGCCATCGTCGATCACATATGTCATGATCACGGCAATCATGAGGTGGCACCACCTCACTCCTGCTGGCCAAGGGTGATTGGTGCTGTCTCAGATATCACCAATTACCCTTATTTTCTGGGTCACCAGAGACCCGATTGGCCTTGAAAATCCGTAATATGCCTGTGAGAATTGACTGGACCCCACTAGGTGATGTGCCAGGATGCAGGCTTGTGTCCATAAGTACCAGGACGCAAGGTCCTATCTGTACGACCTTTATCCTTAACTGGTTAATTCAATTTTAAACATGAGTCAAAAAATTGCGGTTTACCATGATTTTTTTACCCAACCAAAAATCTAATAAGTCTTCCCTATTGTGTTTTGCTGTAATGTTTTTAAAATGTTCTTGTAATTTTTTTAGTTATTTTTTTGTTTTAAATGTGGCATCAGACTCAGCGAGGGAAAGCAGTATAAAGCTAGGTTTCCAATAGTTTTTTTTACAACCCACATTGCATTTTTCGTGGGGTCTTTTTCTGTCCCATACACTTCTACGGAAGAAAAACACCATTAAAAAAATGCCATAGTCTCAATATGCTGTGATTTTGAAATACTACCACTGAGCCCAAAAAAGCAGAAAATGCCAAAAAGGAGTGAAAAATGCCACAGTGAAAACGGCAAGTGCGTATGGCTAACATTTGGCTGCTGCATTTTTACCGCTGAAAAACATTGTGCGGCTGATTTAGCCTAAAGCTGGGTTCATACATATGGTGGAATTTATCAAGGCTGTCACCAAATAATTAGCATAAAAAAATCACAAATGTTTGTGCAATGTACTTTTTGTGCAATGTACTTTTTTTGGTAAAACCATTGATAAAGGGGTACTCCCCTGGAAAACATTTTTTTTAAACCACCTGGTACCAGAAAGTTAAACAGATTTGTAAATTACTTGTATTTAAAAATCCTAATCCTTCCAGTACTTATCAGCTGCTGTATGCTCCACAGGAAGTTCTTTTCTTTTGAATTTCCCTTCTGTCTGACCACAGTGCTCTCTGCTAACACCTCTGTCCATTTTAGGAACTGTCCAGAGCAGGATTGGTTTGCTATGAGGATTTGCTCCTACTCTGGACAGTTCCTAAAATGGACAGATGTGTCAGCAGAGAGCACTGTGGTCAGACTGAAAGGAAATTCAAAAAGAAAAGAACAGCTGATCAGTACGGGAAGGATTAATATTTTTAAATAGAAATAACTTACAAATCTGTTTAACTTTCTGGCACCAGTTGATTTAAAAAAAAATGTTTTCCAGTGGAGTACCCCTTTAAATTTTGTAGTTTTGTCAGTATTTATAGCTAAAACCAAAAGTGGAACCAGCAGAGAAGTTTTTAGGGAGTGGTGGTCACTCAAGCCATCTGGGCGGGAAGCTGCCGTCAGGGCCCACCTAGAAGACTAGTTACCCGGTCCAGGCAGCATTTTTTATTCATTAGTATTATGAAACGCCCGATCGTCTCAGAGTAATTCATAGTGTGCCAGGATCACATTGCCTGTGCTTGTTTTATGTTGCTGCTGTTCGGGCAGCATAAAACTGATGACAGGTTTTCTTTGAGCCAAGCAATCTTCCAATCTACGTTATATTGACTAAATTAGTTACTGTTCGATAATATATATTTCAGATATTTGATAACACTTCCTGACACAACAGGGTTAATATTTTTTTGATTTTGGTTGTGGGGAGGGTGACAGTTTATGCTGAATTGGTTTTGGCTTCTGTTCTAACAATAAACATGTGCTCTTCATGTGGTCTGTGGGGTTTATGTTGGTTTTTATGCTACATGACAATGCTTCGTGTCACATGCTGTTTTTTTATCCAATACTTTTTCATTATCAATAGCATTACATTGAGCTATGTAAGACGTCTACTGATGGGGGCCAAAAAATGTGTAGAAAAAAAAAGGTTAACCTGTTAAGTAGCAGGAGCGTACCTATATGCCCTGGTCCCATTACTGGTGTTTAAAGCACGTCCACGTGCTGAGCATTGTTCAAAAGCATGGGTCCCGACTGCTTTTGGCAGTCAGGACCCAGGGTTAATGCCGGGAACCACCAATCAGGCCGATGCCCAGAATTAACCCATTAGACGCTGCAATTAACCCCTTAAGGACTCAGGATTTTTCAGTTTTTGCACTTTCGTTTTTTCCTCCTTACCTTTTAAAAATCATAACCCTTTCAATTTTCCACCTAAAAATCCATATTATGGCTTATTTTTTGCGTCGCCAATTCTACTTTGCAGTGACATTAGTCATTTTACCCAAAATTGCACGGCGAAACGGAAAAAAAAATCATTGTGCGACAAAATCGAAGAAAAAACGCCATTTTGTAACTTTTGGGGGCTTCCGTTTCTACGCAGTGCATATTTTGGTAAAAATTACACCTCTTCTGACCCCTATAACTTTTTTATTTTTCCACGTACAGGGCGGTATGAGGGCTCATTTTTTGCGCCGTGAACTGAAGTTTTTATCGGTATGATTTTTGTGTTGATCTGACTATTTGATCACTTTTTATTCATTTTTTAATTGTATAAAAAGTGACCAAAAAATGCGCTTTTTTAGACTTTGGAATTTTTTTGCGCGTACGCCATTGACCGTGCGGTTTAATTAATGATATATTTTTATAGTTCGGACATTTACGCACGCGGCGGTACCATATATGTTTATTTTTATTTATTTTTTACACTGTTTTATTTTTTTATGGGAAAAGGGGGGTGATTCAAACTTTTATTAGGGAAGAGGTTAAATGACCTTTATTAACACTTTTTTTTAACTTTTTTTTTGCAGTGTTATAGGTCCCATAGGGACCTATAACACTGCACACACTGATCATTGTTATTCCATAGGGATCTATAACACTGCACACACTGATCTTTTACACAGATCACAGGCGTGTATTAACACGCCTGTGATCAGTGTTATCGGCGCTTGACTGCTCCTGCCTGGATCTCAGGCACGGAGCAGTCATTCGCCGATCGGACACCGAGGAGGCAGGTAAGGGCCCTCCCGGTGTCCTGCAAGCTGTTCGAGACGCCGCGCTTTCACCGCGGTGGTCCCGAACAGCCCGACTGAGCAGCCGGGTCACTTTCACTTTAGAAGCGGCGGTCAGCTTTGACCGCCGCATCTAAAGGACATCGCCGCGATCGGCGATATGTGGTATTAGCAGCGGGTCCCGGCCGTTGATGAGCGCCGGGACCGACACGACATGATGCGGGATCACGGCGCGATCCCGCTTCATATCGCGGGAGCCGGCGCAGGACGTAAA
Organism: Hyla sarda; assembly: GCF_029499605.1. Lineage (NCBI taxonomy): Eukaryota > Metazoa > Chordata > Amphibia > Anura > Hylidae > Hyla > Hyla sarda. The sequence goes on along the minus strand of NC_079194.1, from coordinate 19,924,880 downwards.
TATACGTCCTGCGTCGTTAAGGGGTTAAAATAAAAAACGATCCCAACAGCTCAGTGAAGCGGATTGGGACCATCGGCATGAAATCTAAATGTCCCGATCCGCTTAGAGGATGGCCCTTACCTGCCTCCTCGCCGTCCGATTGGTGATCCTCTTGTGGTGGCCCAGTATGGGAGGTGTTACCCCGTACCCTTGCTGCCCTGTCATGCAGCCTCCCTACAGTGCCCCCTGGGCCCCCTTGCATCTGTCCCCCATGTTTCTAATGTATTATACAATGTAATGTGTTCAGAAAGCGTTGTCACTTTGAGACTGTTTACCATGTGACTTGCCATGTGATTGTTACCCAGGAGGTACCACTGACCAGGTGATTGCAGGGGTGACCTATGGGCTCCCTGCTAGTCTCCCCCATATAAGCCCTGGGTGGAGCTTCTGCTCTCTTTCTTTCCTTACAAGTCTTTGCTGAGGTCGAGTCCTAGAGAGTGTCCAGAATCATAGGAGGCCTCAAGTTCAGTCTCCAGCCACAGTCAATTGCAAGTAAGCCACAATCATAGCTTTGTCAGTCATCAGTCAAGTCAGTCCCTGTCACCAACTGTCAAGTCAGCGTTGCCTGCATTCAATTGTCCAATCCTACTCAAGTCCCAGCAAGCCCTTAAGGTCTCTCTATCACTGGTCACCTCCGAGGGCCTGGCTGAACTGCATAGACTGTACCATCTGTCATTCAGTAAAGCTACCGTTATCCGTAACTTGGCGTCAGAGTCTTTATTGCCCCCCGTGCCTAGCCCAGGATCCAGCGGTATACCTTCGGGTGGTATCGAGGATAAACCATGCCCTGGCATCAGGAATACAAGGGGTTAATGCCATCTGCCCCTAGGGTAACTACATCTGCCCTCATCACACCCCGTTACCACACTCTGCTGCCTCCAGCCTCCGCAGACAGGAGCAACAGAGCACCGAGAACACTGATCAATGCTGAGGGAGTTGTAGTTTTGCAATATCTGAAGGGGCACAGTTTAGAGCCCACTGTGTAGTGGGCTCAAAACTGTGCACCTCCGAAAGTCCAGGTATGCTAAGAGTTGTAGTTCTGCAACATCTGGCCCTTCGGATGTTGCAAAACAACAATTCTCAGCATGTCTTGACAGTATGGCATGCTGGGAGTTATAGTTTTGCAACAGCAGGAGGCACACCGGTGGGGAAACACTGAGTTAGTCTGTTACCTAACTCAGGGTTTCCCCACTAGTGTGCCTCCAACGGTGGCAACACTACAACTCCCAGCATGTACTGTGAGTAAGTGCATGCTGGGAGTTGTAGTTTTGCAACAGCTGGAGGTTTGCTGCCCATTCCCCCCCCCCCCTGAAAAAAAAGTACAGGGTACATGCGCATGATTGGGTTTACAGTGAGTTTCCCGCTACGAGTTTCAGTTGTGACAAATTTTCCACCACAGCTCTAACTCCCAGCGTGATACTCACTTTAAACGTGACCGTGTACCCTAGAAACAATACACTACACTACACAAAATAAAGAGTAAAATACTACATATACACCCTTATACAGTTACACCCCCCCCCCCATAAAAAAAAATGGATCGTACGGTGCTATTTACTAAACAAAGCCACCAGCTATTGCTGAACAATGACTCCAAGAATTGCCTGCCATTAACTGTCGAGGCATACTGGGAGTTTTGCAACAGCCTGAGGCACCCTGTTTGGGAAACACTGCCTTAGGGTATTTTTGGTGGAGGAGGCAAGTGTAATGCTTGTATCAGGATTCCCCCCCCCCCCCCCATGCAAATCCCAAATTTAGGCCTAAATTGGGCATAACGCTCTCACTCTGGAGCCCTGTCGTATTTGAAGGCTACAGTTTAGTGCCACATATGGGGTATTTCCGTACTCAGGAGAAATTGCGTTACAAATATTGGTGGCTTTTCTCCTTTAACCCCTTTTGAAAGGGTAAAGTTGGGGGCTACACCAACATGTTAGTGTAAAAAATGTAATTTGTTTTACACTAACATGCTGATATTGCCCCATACTTTTCATTTTTACAAGAGGTAAAAGGGAAAAAAAAGACCCCAAAAATTTGTAATGCAATTTCTCCAGAGTACGGAAATACCCCATATGTGGGCGTAAAATTCTCTGCGGGCGCATAACAAGGCTCAGGAGTGAAAGCGCATCATGTACATTCGAGGCCTAAATTGGTGATTTGCACAGGGGTGGCTGATATTTGCAACGTTTCTGACATAAACGTAAAAGAAAAAAAAAACACCCACATGTGACCCCATTTTGGAAACTAAACCCCTCAAGGAATGTAATAAGGGGTACAGTGAGCCTTAACACCAAACAGGTGTTTCACAGATTTGTAAAAATTAAAAATGTAATTTTTTTTGTTTGCACAGCCCACTGTTCCAAAAATCTGTCAAACACCAGTGGGGTGTAAATGCTCACTGCACCCCTTATTACATTCCGTGAGGGGTGTAGTTTCCAAAATTGGGTCACATGTGGGGGGGGGGGGTCCACTGTTCTGGCACCATGGGGGCTTTGTAAATGCACATGGCCCCCGACTTCCATTCCAGCCAAATCTATCTCCAAAAAACAAATGTTGCTCTTTCTGTTCTGAGCATTGTAGCGCGCTCGCAGAGCAGTTTATGTTCACATATGGGGTATTTCATACTCAGAAGAAATGGGGTTACACATTTTGAGGGCTTTTCCTCCTATTACCCTTTTTGAAAATTAAACATTTGGGGTAACACCAGCATTTTAGTGAAAAAAATCTAATTTTTCATTTTCACATCCAACCTTAATGAAAATTCATCAAACACCTGTGGGATGTTAAAGCTCACTATACCCCTTGTTACATTCATCGAGGTGTGCAGTTTCCTAAATAGTATGCCATGTGTTTTCTTTTTCTGCTGTTCTGGCACCATGGGAGCTTTCTAAATGTGACATGCCCCTCAAAAACCATTTCAGCATTATTCTCTCTCTTAAAACCCAAAGTTGCTCCTTCCCTTCTGAGCCATATGAGGTATTTCCATATGCGAGAGAAATCGGGTTACATTTATTTATTTATTTTTGGGGGGCGTGTGACTTTTTTTTTTACCCCTTGTAAAAAATAAACACTAAATGGGGCTACAAGAACATGTTATTTTTTTTTCAAATAAAACCCTGGTAAAAAAAACAAAAACATATACTTGTCTGACCTTTTAAATTATGATGTTCCTGATCCTGCACAGTAAACAGTGTGAATGCAAAAAAATTCCTAACACCAAAAAATAATAAATAAGTCTCATATATGCTAGAGTGGTACCATTAAAAATGAAAACTCATGGTGCACAAAATGAACTATAATTCCAAAAACATTCCATTTGTAAAGTAATATTCTAAAATAAAAGAACAGCTGCATCTCCAAACAAGGCGGATCACCAGCTAAGTCTTCATTTTCTTTCATTGTAGGAAAAGAACAAGTGTTTTGCTCACTCTACGCCTGGTAAGTGTTTTCACACAATGCGGTTACATTCCATTATTTATTTGGCAGATTTGTCCTCCGGGAGTTTTTAATATGATAATGTTCTTTGATATTTATTCTAAGGCCGTGTTCCAAAACAGTTTTATGCTTTTAAAATGGGCCCAAAAAAAGACTTTTACTACTGAGTTGTGTTAAACTCCGCAGTAAAATCTGGTGATTCCTTTTAATAATCGTAATCATTTTGATACCCTTGTGCCCTGACTGTAATGGTGCTGTCCGACCTATGTGCCCTGACTGTAATGGTGCTGTCCGACCTATGTGCCCTGACTGTAATGGTGCTGTCCGACCTATGTGCCCTGACTGTAATGGTGCTGTCCGACCTATGTGCCCTGACTGTAATGGTGCTGTCCGACCTATGTGCCCTGACTGTAATGGTGCTGTCCGACCTATGTGCACTGACTGTAATGGTGCTGTCCGACCTATGTGCACTGACTGTAATGGTGCCGTCCGACCTATGTGCACTGACTGTAATGGTGCTGTCCGACCTATGTGCACTGACTGTAATGGTGCTGTCCGACCTATGTGCCCTGACTGTAATGGTGCTGTCCGACCTATGTGCACTGACTGTAATGGTGCTGTCCGACCTATGTGCTCTGACTGTAATGGTGCTGTCCGACCTATGTGCACTGACTGTAATGGTGCTGTCCTACATATGTGCACTGACTGTAATGGTGCTGTCCGACCTATGTGCACTGACTGTAATGGTGCTGTCCGACCTATGTGCCCTGACTGTAATGGTTCTGTCCGACCTATGTGCACTGACTGTAATGGTGCTGTCCGACCTATGTGCTCTGACTGTAATGGTGCTGTCCGCCCTATGTGCACTGACTGTAATGGTGCTGTCCGACATATGTGCACTGACTGTAATGGTGCTGTCCGACCTATGTGCACTGACTGTAATGGTGCTGTCCGACCTATGTGCCCTGACTGTAATGGTTCTGTCCGACCTATGTGCACTGACTGTAATGGTGCCGTCCGACCTATGTGCTCTGACTGTAATGGTGCCGTCCGACCTATGTGCACTGACTGTAATGGTGCCGTCCGACCTATGTGCTCTGACTGTAATGGTGCTGTCCGACCTATGTGCACTGACTGTAATGGTGCCGTCCAACCCGTGTGCACTTACTGTAATGGTGCTGTCCGACCTATGTGCACTGACTGTAATGGTGCCGTCCAACCCGTGTGCACTTACTGTAATGGTGCTATTCGATCTGTGTGCACTGACTGTAATGTGCTGTCCGACCTATGTGCACTGACTGTAATGGTGCTGTCCGACCTATGTGCACTGACTGTAATGGTGCTGTCCGACCTATGTGCACTGACTGTAATGGTGCTGTCCGACCTATGTGCACTGACTGTAATGGTGCTGTCCGACCTATGTGCACTGACTGTAATGGTGCCGTCCAACCTATGTGCACTGACTGTAATGGTGCCGTCCAACCCGTGTGCACTGACTATAATGGTGCCGTCCAACCCGTGTGCACTTACTGTAATGGTGCGGCGTGACCCATGTGCACTTACTATAATAATGCTGTCCCACCTGTGTGCACTGACTGTAATGGTGCTGTCCGATCTGCTTGCACTGACTGTAATGGTGCTGTTCAATCTGTGTGCACTGACTGTAATGTTGCTGTCCGACCTATGTGCACTGACTGTAATGGTGCTGTTCGATCTGTGTGCACTGACTGTAATGGTGATGTCTGACCTATGTGCACTGACTGTAATGGTGCTGTTCGATCTGTGTGCACTGACTGTAATGTGCTGTCCGACCTATGTGCACTGACTGTAATGGTGCTGTCCGATCTGTGTGCACTGACTGTAATGGTGCTGTCCGACCTATGTGCACTGTCTGTAATGGTGCTGTCCGACCTATGTGCACTGACTGTAATGGTGCTGTCCGACCTATGTGCACTGACTGTAATGGTGCTGTTCGATCTGTGTGCACTGACTGTAATGGTGATGTCTGACCTGTGTGCACTGACTGTAATGGTGATGTCCGACCTATGTGCACTGACTGTAATGGTGCTGTCCGATCTGTGTGTACTGACTGTAATGGTGCTGTCCGACCTATGTGCACTGACTGTAATGGTGCTGTCCGACCTATGTGCACTGACTGTAATGGTGCTGTTCGATCTGTGTGCACTGACTATAATGTTGCTGTCCGACCTATGTGCACTGACTGTAATGGTGCTGTCCGACCTATGTGCACTGACTGTAATGTTGCTGTTCCATCTGTGTGCACTGACTGTAATGGTGATGTCTGACCTATGTGCACTGACTGTAATGGTGCTGTCCGTCCTATGTGCACTGACTGTAATGGTGCTGTTCGATCTGTGTGCACTGACTGTAATGGTGCTGTCCGATCTGTGTGCACTGACTGTAATGGTGCTGTCCGACCTATGTGCACTGACTGTAATGGAGCTGTCCGACCTATGTGCACTGACTGTAATGGTGCCATCCGATCTGTTTGCACTTACTGTAATGGTGATGTCTGACCTATGTGCACTGACTGTAATGGTGCTGTCCGACCTATGTGCACTGACCGTAATGGTGCTGTCCGATCTGTGTGCACTGACTGTAATGGTGCCATCCGATCTGTTTGCACTTACTGTAATGGTGTTGTTCAATCTATGTGCACTGACTGTAATGGTGCTGTCTGACCTATGTGCACTGACTGTAATGATGCTGTCCAACCTATGTGCACTGACTGTAATGATGCTGTCCAACCTATGTGCACTGACTGTAATGGTGCTGTCCGACCTATGTGCACTGACTGTAATGGTTCTGTCCAACTTTTTTTATTTTTTTATATTTTTTTTTTTGCAACATAATAAACTACAGAACAATAAGTATATGCAATATTAAATAAGAATACAATAACAGTATATAAAGAAACAAAATTATTCGAAAAAAGAAAATTTATCAAGGGTATTTAGGTACTACTTACAATATCCAATGGCCTTAAAAAAATAAAAAATAAAAAGGAAAAATAAAAAAAAAGGGGGGGGGGGGAAGGAAAAGAGAAGAGAAGAAACCCTCTTGTACAAAAACGAAATTACATTAGTGTCTTATAATCCACCTATTCCAAATCGCACTAAATTTGTCTGCTAGTCCTCTCTTTAAGTAAATCGCTTTCTCCCAAGCGACCACCCGTTCCATCTTTTTAAGAAATTGTTTTTTGCTGGGAGGAGATGAATCTTTCCACAATTGTGCTATTAGTTTCCTAGCATTGTACAAAAGTCTCCCAATATCCACCTTTATATGAGTTGGTATGTTTAAGTTATCTAGGTACCCTAGTATACAAGTTTTAAGATCCAGAGGCAGGTAAATATCCCATACAGCACCTATATATCCAATAATTTCTTCCCAATACCGCCTGATATCTAAGCAGCTCCAAAACATATGTATAATGTCCGCGGAATCTTGGAGACACCGAGGGCATTTTGAATCTTTACGGTAACCTATTTTATGAAGAAGGGCCGGGGTTCTATATGCTCTATACACAATATATAATTGAGATAGTCTCGCCCCTTCTCCGAGAGCCTGACTGGGAATATTATTGAGTACTGTTTTCCACTGTTCTTTACTGATATCCGCATCCCTCTGCCATTTCATAAAAGCTGGTACCGACTGCATCAGCCTGCCACTCGCGATAAGAAATTTATATATTATCGAGATAAAAACCCTTCTGTTTCTTCTCTTTTAGTATTACATCTAGAACTAAGTCTTTCTTTGCAATTAAAGAGAAATGTTTTTGTTGTGCACCAGCCGCATGGTGCAGCTTTAGATATTGAAAGAATTCATTAGCGGGAACATTGAAATCCTCCTGGAACTCTCTGAAAGAACGGAAGTTGCCAGCTTTAAACATATCTTTTAACCATACTACCCCTAGTCTCTTCCAGTTGTCAAAGCCTTGTAATTTTTTAATTTCTAAAGGCTGTGGATTATCCCATAAGGGAGTGTACTCATTGACTCTCCCCAACCCTCTCATATCTTTTACTTTATTCCAGACTCTATGTATTAAATTAAAGGTTGGGAGAGCTGAGTTTTTACTTTTCTTAAGTTCATCTGCTTCTAGAGCTATTATTAGATTGTTACGTAACAAAGTACTTGTTATCATAGTCATACTAGGATTAGAAGACTCCATATTGTCCCATCCCCTAAGGTGTTGGCACTGTGCTGCAAGGAAGTATATCCAGGGGTTAGACAAAGCCAATCCGCCCTCCTGTTTTGAGCAATAAAGATATTCTAATTTTAATTTGGGCTTACGCCCATTCCAGATCAACTCACGAAATTGAATATTAATTCGCTGAAAGAGACTGAAATTTATCCAAACAGGAGAATTATGTAAAAAATAAAGGAGTTGTGGCATAACTGTCATCTTAATAAGATTCACCCTACCAACTGGGGAGAGATTTAATTTCCGCCATGCAGCACTTTTCATCTTAATACGATTGAGCAAGGGTACTAAATTTAACTTTTCATAGTCATATACAGAGGATGATATTTCTATACCGAGATATTTGAATTGGGTCGCACATTCTAAACTTACTTTCTCATCCACCTTTACATAAGATACTCGTCTATCCAGAGGCATTAAGTAGGATTTATCCCAGTTTATGGTAACTCCGGAAAATTTACTAAAACAACTAAATATTTCTATCGCCTTTTTAAGAGATCGACCCATATCGTTCAAATATAATAGAGTGTCATCTGCGTATAGAGAGATTTTATTTATATAGTTTCCATACTGAAACCCTTTTATCTCGGGCGTAGCTCGAATAAATTCTGCAAGAGGCTCCATTACAATAGCGAACAATAACGGGGAGAGAGGACAACCCTGTCTCGTTCCGCGATGCAATGGAAAGCTGCAAGAAGTCTGTCCATTTACCCTAATACGTGCTAATGGGTCTTTGTACAGCAATCTTATCCAGGCTATAAACTTTGGGCCAAATCCCATAACCTCCAGAGTCGCCCAAAGACAGGGCCATTCCACGGAGTCGAACGCTTTCTGCGCATCCAACGCAAATATGGCCCTGTCTTCGGGGGAGTCCGAAGGGACCTGTAAGCTTAAAAAAAGACGTCTAATATTTATATATGTGGATCTAGTTGGGATAAAGCCTGTTTGATCAGAATGTATACGTTTTGCAATAATTTTGTTTAGTCTTAATGCCAAAACTTTAGCTAAAATCTTTACATCGCTTGTCAACAGAGAGATAGGTCTATAAGATGCGGGATCCGCGGAGTCTTTACCTTTTTTCAAAATAACTACGATAATTGCTTCTCGCATTGATGCAGGGAGGACACCTACATCCATCGAATGTTTGAAAAGATCTAAAAGTTTTGGCAGCAAGACATCCCCATATTTCTTATATAATTCAACGGGAAAACCGTCAATACCAGGTGCCTTATTATTTGCTGATATATTAACTGCATGTTCTAATTCTCCTAGCGTAATCTCCGCCTCCAGAAATTCACGGTTCTGTCCAACTTATATGCACTGACTGCAATGGTGCTGTCCGACCTATGTGCACTGACTGTAATGGTTCTGTCCAACTTATGTGCACTGACTGCAATGGTGCTGTCCGACCTATGTGCACTGACTGTAATGGTAATGTCCGACCTATGTGCACTGACTGTAATGGTTCTGTCCGACCTATGTGCACTGACTGTAATGGTGATGTCCGACCTATGTGCACTGACTGTAATGGTGATGTCCGACCTATGTGCACTGACTGTAATGGTGCTGTCTGACCTATGTGCACTGACTGTAATGGTGCTGTCCGACCTATGTGCACTGACTGTAATGGTTCTGTCCGACCTATGTGCACTGACTGTAATGGTGATGTCCGACCTATGTGCACTGACTGTAATGGTGCTGTCCGACCTATGTGCACTGACTGTAATGGTGATGTCCGACCTATGTGCACTGTCTGTAATGGTGATGTCCGACCTTTGTGTCCTGATCGTAATGGCACTATGCCGTTTTGACTACTCCCAATTAAGTCAATGATAGGCAACTTGGAATAACTCAACGGCTTCAGTAGTTTTTAGGCTTCCAACGACCATCTGGGGCCACAGTGGAGAGGGAGGGGGCCAGTAAGCAGATAAGGTGAGATGGGACTTTAACCCTTTATTGTTAGATTTTTTTCCTGCTTTTATACTAGTTACAAACATGGCTTGATAATTTATAAACTGCATAACTGCATGTCTGATATTTCTCAGAAAATAACACAAACGATGAACTAAACTGGAAGTGGAACACGACAAGATGTGACGGACTTATCAAGCGAATGAATGAAACGTCAGTGAAAATACACAAGGCCGGAATCTATTTAATAGAAATTCAAGTATACGCTGAACAGAATGTGGTTTTTGATATTATGCTGACAATATCCCCAAACCTGGTAAAATATGTGGGAGGCGCCTCACCAAGCGCTATTGGAAATTCAACTTATGCCAGACTGATACAAATTGTTGAGTTACATGAGGGACAAGAACTAAACTTGTCAGTAAATGGTAACAAAAAATATGTCCAACG